>NC_072737.1:72945010-73545010 GCF_026930045.1 Uloborus diversus | reverse complement strand
GATACTTCAGTACTGCAGATTGCTCTAGTGGTTTAAATTTTATTGAATTACCGCTTTATTGAAAAGTCTCTTGTGCTCGTTTATTGTGTTGGAATTCATTTTAACTCATTTGTTATTTAATGCAACACATTTTTAAGGAATTAATATTAAATGATAAATGGATGGAATATTCATGTCAGAACAAAGCCAGTCAAATATTAATTTGAACCAGCGATCTGTTTATTTCCAGTTAACAATTTACGTTTTTAAGTAAACCGTTTAAAAAGTTAAAATTAAAGAGGAAAAATTAACAGATAACTCGTTGTTTACGAAGGTTGATTTAAAATTCATTCGATCAACACGTTATAGTTAGACGTTTTTTCTTTGAAAATTCTGTGTTTATTATCGAAATTAGAATACACTAGGTAATAATGCAGAAGGTCTTTATAGCTCCGCAGAATACTTAAATACTTAAAGAAGAAAAAAACGAAGCAACAAAAAGACGTAACCATAGCAACAAAGCAAAATTTAAGTTTTAGTTGCGAAAAGAGATTCCATTCATCTTTCTTTGATTTGTTATTTTCTTCTCGAACTCTATTATTTAGAATCATTTAATTTGCTTGAGGTAAGTCTCGGATTACGGTTTTTTAAAATCGTTTCTCGTAGCTCTTCTAATGTTCGTGGAAACTTCGAACAAACTTTATCTCAAGTAGAAAATTCCAAGCTTTCCATTAAACTAAAATTTAAAAGTGTGCTTGAAATATAATCCTCCGTGTTATCAAATTTTTGTGAAAAATGAGCATAAAACTGAAACAGAAAAAGAACAAAATCGAATCTTCGAAATCACGCTTCAAGGTGCTCACACCCTTGCTGCAACCTAATTTTGTCTTAAATTCTATGAAAATTGGCAGAACTGTCTTCGCCCTACGCGCGTAACAGACAGACATACAGACAAACATTCTGCTTAATCTTTAGTTGATATGAGACACTATGAAAACAACTCTTATCCCGTGAAAGGTATCTTGTTTATAGGATAAAAAAAGCATTGGCTATTACAGTATTCTCAAGTAAAAAGGAGGTCAATGGTGTGAACCAGTTTAAGTACATTGGAACAAAATCAAAGACTTCCAAAATGGCTTCACAAAAAGAGCAAAAACAAGATCTTTTCATGATTCTCTATATTTCTGAAAGGCTCGTTTAATCCTACAAGTTGAAATCGCAATCCTTACCAAAATTTTATGTCTGCGTGTGAAGAAGAAAGCAAAAAGCATAAAAAGAAATAAAGAAGTAAAATTAAGAATCGAGACGAAATCATAAATACATCTGAAAAACAAGTTTAATGAACACAGCATAAAGCCAAAACTTAACGAGAAATATGTTAAATCACAGCAGAAAGTTAAATGATAACACAAAAGGAAGTCGAGATAAGAAGAGAAGAGAGCTAAACCATAATAAGAAAGGAAGCAGAGTGGAGAATTTGAAATAAAAAAAGAAGGCAGTCTAGACAGGCGACAAGTAAGAAAAGAAAAAAAAAAGGCAACGAACGGCTACATAGTAAAACATTCGCACATAACTATAGAAATGAGCAAGAAAACTAGAAAATAAAGCCAAAGCATTTAGAAAAAAATAAAAAAGGTAAAGAAGACCAAAATTTGACAAAAAAGATAAGTCAATACATAATAAACAACAAAACTCGACATACAAAAAGAAAAGAAAAAAATCTGAAACACAAAGAAATAGCATTTGAAAGCAAGTGAGAAAACTGAAAGAAAACCAAAATATAACAACACATTAAGGTCAGAAAACAATGAAAGAAACAAGAAAAAACAAGAGAAGAAAGTTAAAAGACAACAAGTAAGGAAAGCAAAAGGATAACAACGAATAGGAACCCAAAAAAATTACTTACCATAGGAACTCTACCATCCCCTTCAGTTTGCCATTAGGCCCTATGAGCAGCTTAAGTTCTCTCTAATAATTGCTACTTTCTAAAGTTCAGGAATCATATAAAGCTTTACTCACGTTCTTCAATCCTTTAGCTTATTGTCTTTTAAGAATCCAGTACGACTATTACTTCTTACTTCATTCTCGCACTAAATAAATTATAACACATCAGGCATCGCAGATCCCATTTTACTGCCATACAAAAAAAGTTACTGTCATTCTTATTTACACTTTCGTTCCTCTATTTGTTGAAGAGCACTTTCACTTTACTTTTTATCCGTGACATTAGTAAATGGCAAGTGAAAGCAAACGGTAAGAATACTCTAGCATCAAGAGAAAATGAAAATTTTTCTTGGAGGCTTTAAATGGAAAGAAGGAGAGACGCGTTATAAAAAGAGAAGTCCTACTTTTTTCTGGGGGCATGTTTGCAAACGTTCCTTTCCGGACTGCTTATTAATTTGGCATGGGGTTATTTTGTTTCACAGTGCCGCTGTTTGAGAATGAGCTTGAAATTGCTATGCCTAGTTTAAGTTCTTATGTTTAAAGTGTGATTTTTTTTATACTTTCTAATCACAAAATTAAAGCTACTCGTCAATATTGTTTGCTAGGGAATGTATTGAATTATTTTTGAAACTCAAGTTGAAATTCCGCTTATGGATTGTCCATAAATGATGTCACACATTTGTTTAAAAAAATTGATCCCCCTTTCCCTTTTGCAGCACATTTCACCTTATCTTCTACTCTCCCCTTGTCACGTGCCACGCTGCTTCTCATAAGCATGTTGCTATAAAAACACGTGTGATGTCACTCTTTTTGTTAGTCCCTCCCTTCCCCTGCCATGAATTGTCACAATTTCACGACCCATCCCCCTCAAAACATGAGCATCATTTCTGGAAGACCCCCTAACTTTTTCTACAGAAATAAAATGCATTGATAATGGATCGCTTAGCTAAAAAAAAAACTCAGCCATCTTTACTGACTATATTACAGTTTTCATAAATTCATTTTGGTGGAGTTTAAGAAATTCTTAAATCATTTAATTTTTATACCATTTTAGAGAACTGAAGACTATAACTAAGTATGATAAAATTTTTCAAGCTTCGTACGAGGTTTAGAAATGTTTTACTCTAAAATTAATTTGCTCTTTAGGCTAGACTGTTAACGAAAGAAGCTTGTTATTTTAGAAACTTTTCGTATTTTCAGGTTTTGAATTACAGAACTTTCTACTCCATTCCAAAAAATAACAATTCCACAGCTCCTATTTTTCTTGAAATTTACTAGCAATATTTGCTCGTATGCACAGTACAATACTGCCGTTTGCACATAAATGGCACTATTTCCAGAAATTATTTTTCGAAATACTTGAAGAAATTAATGTCAAACTCAATATTAACCATAGGGAAATCTTGGAAATAGACATTTTTTGTGTCTTTTTTTCAGCGGAAACCAAACAAGCAATCTCGTACGTCAAGTTAACGTGCAGTACATGACAAAAATGCAAAAAAAAAAAAAAAAAAAAAAGAAAAATAAAAAAAAAACAGTTACTGCCCTTTACTAAAACTAGTAAGAACATCTAGAAAAATGATATTTTTATATTAACTTGTATAAAATTTGGCTTAAGATGCCAAACGTGATTTCAAATGTTTTGAAAAGGCTATAAATATGTTAATATTTACTAACTGTGATTAATGAGATATGTTAGTCTTTACAGCAGTGGTGCTCAACACAGTCAACCTTGCTGGATCGTAAAAATAATTTGAAAAATATTAGTAGGCCAGTGTTTAATGCTAATATTTCGGACTAAAACGTAGATACTGCAGAAAACATGCAATATGCTAAAGAAGATGTGCAATTTATTTAAAATTAAATTGCAAAAAATGCATGATATAAAACAAATTTTAATGTAAAACTTGACATTGCATGCTTTGTCAGTTTTTTTTTTTTTAGTTTTTTTTTAAACTCTGATGCATATTATGTAATTGTAAAATTTATGCAGTCATTTAGATGTTTGTGTGGTTTTCCTACATCAGAAAGATTTTAACAGTTAAATTGTTAAAAATTAACTTTCTCACAGTAAGCAGGAAAAGAGGAGCAGAAAATTATTGAAAAGACTTTTGAAAAAGATTACTGATTTATTAATATAAATGCCTGGTTTTCAATCCAAGCTACAAATAAAAATGTCCAAAGCATATTTTAGGACACTTGTAGATCGGAAAAAAATCTCTTTAAAAATAAAAGATTCAAAGGCTTCAATTTGGTATTGAATCAACTTATCTTTTTCTGTGTGATTTTAGCGCTTTGCCAAATTGTGTATTTTACACAGTTCAAATTTAAGTATTAAAACATTAGTATGAATGTGACTTGTAAAATATGTTTTATGTATTTCAAGCCTTTTGAAAGGTCGGGCAATACTGTAGAAGAAATTATGAACCGTTTGAAAAATTAACCGTGATATTGTATTTTAAAGACTGAATGACATTTAGATAGCCCCCTCCCCCCAACCCGCAACAATTTGAGTGTTGAGTATTTGAATGTTTGCTCGAAAAAATAAAAAACTTGATCATGTGGTCATGCCCCCCCCCCCCATCAAAATCTGAGACAATACTTTGTAATTTGTTTTAAGGTTCATTGTACTTGAGTAGTGAAAATGAGTGCTTGGGAAAAAAAAGAAAGAAAAGCCAGACCGAAACCATAATAAGAAACGGTAAATAGTTCTCAAATACTTTTTTTTATTGGGGGGGGGGGCATTAAATGTCACTTTTCTATTTTTAGCATGTGTATTTAAAATATGTAGATAGTAAAAATAGCTTTTCTTGGGACCGTTAGTATGCGGCGCTGGGTTCAGGAGCCAGTATATTAAAAAGTAACAAAGAAATGGTTGACGCCTGATCGCATCTTATGCAAGAAATTTAATCAACGATAGTTTTTATAAAACCATATCCAAGGCTTCAGGCATCCCTTCAATCGATAAAACATTTGAGTCCGTAATTTCTTTTTTTTTTTTTTAATGTAAAGTCTATGTAGATTATAATTTCTTTCTGTTGTAATTTTAGATAGTTTCGTTTTTAGTCGTGCTGAATTTATTTTTAAATGTTCTGTAAATATTTTATTAGTTTAAATCAGTGTTTAGGATTTAGTATCGCGCAAGAAATGTAACATTTGTGTGTCGTGTTAGCGCAAAACCTAATTATACAAACGTTCTCATACTCTAGCCCACCGTATTAGACGGAAACCCTGTTGAATAAAGCCGCATTTGTTACAAAAGAGCTATATATAACAGGGGTTCCCAATTTTTTCCGACTCACGGCACCCTTTGACGAATAAAAATTTTTTCACGGCACCCTAATCTATTTCAATTATACACGCATATTGAAAATTTGGACAGTTCGCGGCACCCTTCGCCCCTTTTTTCGGCAACCCAGGGTGCCTCGGCACCCACTTTGGGAACCCCTGACCCATAACCGAAACAATGAAGCGTTCGGGTGACAAACAGTGTAGTCTCTTTTTTTTTTTTTTTAACTGTTGAAAAAACTGATGAACCCAAAACCAATGGAATCATATCTGGAGTTCCTGTATCAGACTCTGAGACTGCGACGTCTTCATCAACCTTCAATTTTCTACTGTTGGTATTAATCAGTCGGTGAGTAACTTATCAAGTCCGCATTATTTTTATGGAATATTTAATTTTTAATTAGATTTTCGCCGCATATTTCACTATTATTGAAAGTAATGTTATTTTTCTTCATACAAGGTGGATGTGTCTAGTATCATGCAAATTTATGTGTCGAGTATTATGTAAATATTGAATCAACCAGGGGTTTTGTGATTCGAAATTTCTGAAAACTTTGAGTTGCTGTTTCCGAAAATTTTCGGCTTACATTCTAAAACTGAAAAATTATTTTAAAAGCAAACTTTTCAAATGATTTTTATCAATAATTTCTATGATTTTTGTAAGTATATTTGAAGAGCTTTTATGATTTCAATGATTTTTGTTTGTATATTTGAAGAGTTTTAACGGGGGGGGGGTGTTATTCGTAGAAGAAAATTTTTGTACGTAAGACTACGTTCTTGAACACGACCCCCACCCCCACACAAAGGAAATCGTGTATCCGCCCCTGTATGAATATCTAGTATTGCTGTAATCGTAACACAGGATTTTTAGAATCATCAGTATTGCTCATTGCATATTCTTACATAATTTGCACTATTCTCCAGCATGAAACAGCTGATAAATACAAACAGAAGGCAATGCTAAAAACGAATTACTTCAAGTTATCGCTCAAAAAATTTATGCATAAAAGGAATCAAAATAACTCTGCGACACTTTTGCATGATATTAATAAATATCAAACCATTTTTCTGAAGTAAAACGAAATATTTCGCAACGCAGAAGCTGACATTTATTGAAAATATATCTGTTCGCATTGAAACTTTTGCCTTGAAGTTTGAAAACGCCATACCGTGAATAAATAGTCTGCATTATTTTAAAGAACGTAATTTTAAGCAACATTTCGTAGCTTTAAGAATGTACCCCAGACCAACCTATTGGATTTCAACTTGGAAAGACATCACAAAAAATGAAGTAAAAATTAAAACGTATAGGTGGTTAAAATGTAAACTGTAAACACTTTATGGGGTTTTTTTTTCTAAATACTATAATCAATAAATTTCCTTCGTGCAAGCAAATGAAAACCAAAACATAACAAGTTTGTTTTTAACGTTGAATTATCAATGCAACTAAAACCTGTACGCATCTGTATGTTTGTATGAGCGTCTGTAAGCCTATCTCCTCCAGATAAGCAATGCACTGTAAAAAAAATGTGTATGGTTACCAGTATTAATGGATGTACCGTTACATGAATTATGCATAGTGTCGCATCATTGCTTTAAAAACTCAAATTGATGGAGGAACCTTGCACTATGGTTTCAGTAGAATTCAAAGCGCATTCATAAAGACCAGAATCGGCGCCGAGCAGATGAACTCTAGTTAGTGAAACGAAAACCGACCGGTTTTTGGCCAAACGGTAAAAGCTCTTGCTTTGCGATGTGTCTGTGAGATTCTCGCGTTGTGGTTTCGGACAACACTCAGGTTATTTCCACTCCGAGTGCGATAAAAATGTCTTGTTTGCATATTAAAATAAATAAATAATTGGTGTACATTGGTTGGTGAAAATACATGAACTTTTGGTATTACCTTACGCAGAAATTAGAGAAACGTTACGCCATAGTTACACTACCATAGTGTAACCTTCCACAAGCGATACGTTACTCCTGAGCAATGGAGGAAGTTAAACTGCCACCGTATTTATGGAGTAATGTTACACTGAATTTTGTACAGTTGTCTACCAAGTTAATACGGGTGCCGTTGGATTATTTATGTATTTAAACTCCTCCAATCACCATCGTACCTATCCTGGTAAGGGTTACCGTTAGGGTAACGGCTATACGAGTATACCGTTGGATACTGGGCATCCAGGGAAAGCGATTCCACCATGCTTCACCCGTTCAATCAGTAAGAGGCCGGACAACCAGTCCTGATGATGTCCTGACACACTGAAAAATATTCAAATTATCAACTGTCACCCGCCGGCGGCGGCATTGAGTCACCGCAGGTGGCAAACAGAGGTCGGCGAGCGATACGAGCTGGAAGTGGTGCCCCCCAGTTCAACAATCATTTTCTCAACTTTTTTGCAAAACTGAATTTCAAGAAGGATTTATCTTGCCTTTTAATTCTTACGTTGGAACAACTTGTAAACGAAAATCAAATTTATGCTTCAAGCTATAGAGCTTAAAAAAACAAAACCCATTTCGACATCAATAGCTGAAAAAAAAAAATCTACATTTTGCTTTTTTCCTTTTCTGTTTACTCATACATACTGCCTAATTCGTAACTTTTCTTTTTTTTTTTTTTTCTGATTCATGAAAAGATGGGAATTAATACGACTGAGAAGTTCTTCAATATGAAAATAAAGTTTCTACGCGAAACATCAATTTCTCTTGGGAAACAAAGCAATTATTAAATGTGGAGAACTGTTTGCCATTTCATTATTATTCAATTAGCTGTTTGTTGTAAATAGCATTAAAATTGATTACTTTTTTTTCCAAATAAGATTGTTACACATATTTTTCGGTTATTTATAAGTTACTGTTATAAAAATAAGAAGACATTAAGCCCACGCATTATAGTTATTAGATAGGCGCTGCATTAATTTACGAAGCAAGTCTTTTAAATAATATGATTTTGGTAATGTGTGTACTTCTTATTAAACATTTAATAAGCAAAAAGGTTTTCAAATAAGAATAAAATTCGCACAATCTGTACTACTATTTAAGGACGAAAGAAGGATGTAAAATAATCCTGAATTTGAAGTAAACTTTAATGAAAAAATTTAAAAATACAAATTGTACCGTGTACTATACATCTTTAAGATATTTTTCCATTTATACAAGAGTTGTTAGAAAAGTATCAGATTTTTTTTTTCTATGAAAAACTGTTGAATATGAATCAAGCTCGCTATAACTGTATTACCCGAAAAGATCTACACATTTATTGGGGAAAAGATAAAGCTGGCCTGCATAAGAAGAAATACGGCATTGTGAAAAAACGAGTAAAAAAAAAAGTCGAATTTTGGTTAATTTCATGAAACTTTATTTTAACGATACAGATGTCCGGTTTAGAATAACACGGTTAATTCGTACCGTGTAAGTATCAAAACTGTGCGTTACGAGACGTTTTTTATAAATATTTTTTAACAGCGTATATTGAACAAAATTGAAATACAATCTCTTAAAATTCGTTTTATATCAAAACCAGCTAGTATTAAATTCAAGATTTTATCGGGAAATATCGAATCCGTCTTAAAATAGCAGCACATTTCGTACCGTGTAATGTAAGTACCGTGTTGTATAAGTTTCGCCTCTACAAGAAAAGAGAAAGAAATAAATGAAAAGCAAGCATTTAAAAAACAAGAAAACAAAAAGTTAAAATATTTGAATTAAAAAAAAGACTTTTTTCCTTTTTTTCCAAATTTTGAAGCTTATGTATGAGCTAAAAACGTAAATGCTTATCTTTTAAATTGGTTTTAGGTGGTTTAGGATTACCATACACTTTTTCTTGCTATTAGTAGTCGCTTATCGAAAATACCCATTTTTCGGTACTTCTTTATGTTATATATGCGATTTGCTAGAGCAATCACGATTGCTTATTGTTCTCATTTGACTGTTTTGAATTCCTATCATTTTATTTTCCCACCAGCACCCTCTGCCAGCACCACCGCCGCGACGACCGGCCTCACGATGCTGCTCCTCTTGCGAAAACCGTCTCCAGGTTGCGTCCATATCCTACACTTACACGCATACATACACATACTCATGCCTGCGCACAGACACAAACACACACTCCTACACACACACACATGAGCCTTCACAAACACACACGCGCATTCATACACACACACGCTCGTGATTGCGAAAAACATAATTTGAATTCAAGATGCCAAAAATTGAATATATATATATATATATATATATATATATATATATATATATATATATATATATATATATATATATATATATATATATATATAGTTTGTTTGTTTGTTTTTTGTGTGTGTGTGCATGCGTTGTTTATGTTCAACAACAAAACGCAGTCTTTTTCCTTAGGTACTTTAATCAAATCAAACTATTCTTAAGAGATTCGAAACAAAAAAAAATTGGAAGATTTACGGAAATAAGTGTTTCATTACTGTTTAGCAGACTTATATTTCTTAGTTTATTAGTCAGTAAGCTTTGAAAATTACATCTTTCTTGAATCAAAATGTCCACCGCAATAGAGAAATGAGGTCAAGCCCTTGTGATTTGTGCCTTATTAAGAGTAAAAAATTCAAACAATTTAATAAGATTAAAAAGCAATATTTTTATCGTAACTTGTATGAATAGCTTTTTATAAATTTAATAACTGATGGATGTGTATCTAGTTTTTACACAGAGGATTAAAGATTCAATAGATCTATTAAAAAAAATCCTAAGCATTCCTCCATAATTTACAGCAGCATTTCTCAATCTGTTTTATCCTTAATTATAGTATTTGTGTTATTTATTTTTATTTGCAAGAAAAAAAATTGACTAAGCACTAAAAACAAAATAAGTTCAAAGTAACATTTTTACTCTCATTTTCTTACTATAATATTTATATGAAAAATCGTCTTTCTTAGCTTTTAGTGAATAGACTTTTGAAAGAAACCCTAAGAGTATAATTTTTGGAAATGTGAAGTACATCATGTACCGTAAAACCATACAACTTTAAACCACTTTATGTGTATTTTTCTTCATATTTTCATTATTTTTTGCCAAGAAAGGTTGAAAATTTAACCATACACTACTATACATCTCAACTGTAGAGTGACGCTTCGAAAAAAATTCTAAATTACACAAAGAAAGGGGGATTTTTTTGTATAGTGGTATAAAGTTTGCACATGGTGGTGACAACTTTAGACCACATCATATTTTCCTTGACATGCACCGCTAAACCGCTTCGGTCTAAAGTTTCAATGCATAGATAGTTCTGTTAGAATCCCGTACGCTGCAACAATTTTTAAAAAAATGTACTTACTTTTTCCGATTTATAATTTTTTTTAAAATATTTTTTGAGTCAATTTAAGGTGTTTTTTAGGTCAAATCAAGTGTGAAAAATACAATATTTTATTCAGATATAAAAATATGAACTATGAAAAGCAATTAGTAGATACCTACTCCTGCATTTTATTCATTTTTTTTACAAGGACATTTTTTTTATCATTTTTTACAGGGGCTTGATACAAATTTTGTCCCAATTGTGTAGGTTCTTTTAATGTCGCAATATTTTTTTTGTACCAAATGACTTTGGAAGAATGAAGCTAACACCAAAATTTACCCTTTTTGCCTTCCTTGTTGAAATTTGGTTTCTTGGATCACCTTTTCCATCAGTTCAGGCTATTAGTTGAGGTAAGGACGGCCGCCTATCTTCTTTCTTTTCCCTGGATTCATGTCTAAAACCAAAGCTAACCCGAAAACTAAAAAAACTGCACAAGACAATGCAAAATTGCTCGCAAAATATTGACAAACGATAATAAAAATGGGTGGTCTAAAATGCAACTCGAAATCCCGTGTTCTGTTTACTTTGAAACGACAAGTAAACAAAGCAACATCAGGATTCGCCGATAAGGCTAAATTATCTTAGATACCTAAGTAATAAAGTTACCTTCGGAGAATTCAAATATAGGTTTCGAAGGAGACTTTGAGAGCTGAAGCAAATATTTAAAAAAAAAAAACCTCTCAACCCAAATGAATATTGACACAAGAATGATAACACTGGAACTTGAGGTAAACAACATGAACTTCGCTGAACAACACTTGCGAACCTACTGAATTTTTTTAAAGACTTAAGCTTTGCTCCAACGACCACTACATGGCACATACTGCCAGATTCCTACAATGGTCTAAAGTAGCAACACTGGTCTAAAGTTGTACGGTTTTACAGTAGTAAATGCATGTACTCTCTAGTGTTGCTAACATTATTCACTGACCGAATTATCGATTTTAAGTCTTGAAACTATGGAATTGTGTGTAAAGTATCACGCAAACATTTATTATTATCATTATTGTTTTATCAATACTGTTTTTATTTATTTACTTATTCATTTCTTATTTAAGTATTTATTTATTTTGAACCAGCATATAATGGACGCGAACAGGTAAAAATCTGAGAACTGAACAAAGTATTCCTCGGATCGGTACTGGTCAGTTGGACCAGTGGTTTAGATTTCCCGTTCTGAAAAGAAAAATGCCAGAGTCAGTTTTTAATGTCATAACCCCTGGGTGTATTACAACTCATTATATCGCTCATTTAGATCTTTTGCGCTTTTTATCTGTCTCTAGAAAGATTAAGTTCTAAAAAAAATATTATTTTACAACTGACATCACGGAAAAACGATGTTTTATTATGTAAAAGAAGCAGTCGAAACCTTTGTAGCGTTTGTTGGGGTAAGTGGGGCACTTTTTAAGAATAGTTCGTTTTCGAAATCTTATACAAAAGTTTTGAAAAAATAAAATAACTTATTGTGTTATTTTATTTTAGACAACTCTACATAGTATAAAATGAAGTCTCCAAAAAGCGTCTGTGTGTTTAAACTCGTAAAACTCGAGAATTACCCGGCCGATTTCGCTGAAAATTTCACAATGTGTTCCTTTAAGTCCTGAAAAGGTTTGCAGATCAGTTCGAAAGAAATTCGATGAATAGTTCTTTTTTTATTCCAATTTAGGTTCAATTTTCACAAAAGTTCTTGAAAATGGGTGTGAAAAATTGGTTCACCCCAAAACTTGCCCCAATCCCTTAGGGGGGAAAGGGGAGATAAGAATTACAATAGATGCCTTCTCCTCCATCTGCAGGGAAAAGTTAAGTGAGAGGGAAAATTTTCAGGGATATTTTTTCGTGTATGATCGTTAGACCGCCATCTTGGACTACAAAATGCTAATATTGTCTCTCTAAAAGTCCACTTTGAAGATATATTGAGTTATACAACTTATTTCTCATTAATTGTTTTTTTGTTAAAAATATTTTAAGATTCTTGACGATATCATATTCTGTACTGTAAATGAAAGAAAATTTTATTTTAAAACTTTATTATTAGGCAAAGGCATTTCCCAAATATTTCTGAATCTCCGAGAAATATCTTAATATCTTTTATACAGTACATTTATTTTCAAACCGAAACATTTTAAATGTGATTTAATGTGGGATGGCTATTTAGAATATGAATATAATGGATGTGCTGAGTAAAAAAATAGTTTTAGAGTCGTAAAAATAATAAAATCTGAAATTTTTTTAGTATGGAAAGTGAATTTAATTCATGCGCTTGTTAATTGCATACATTCCTAAAGTTAATTATTCTTATCTGAACTTGATAACTGCAAACTACATTTCACAATGTTCTCAACCTATCTTATTATATAATAAATAAACTGAGAACCAAAAAAAAAAAAACAGCTCCTATGAAGAACAAATTTAGTGATTCAGAAATAGCATGAAAATAATGAATTAAAACTAACTTCTCGTATTATTCACATGAAGTTCCTTATTTTCATGAAGTACACATTAGGGCCATTTCACGGAAAGCGGTCACTTTGTCTCCCAAGTAACGCCTCATATATTAGATTAAAAATAATAAATTTAAATCGGCATTGAACAATATCTTGTTACTTAAACACACATGTATGTGCGATTCATTAAGTAAAAAATTTCGTTATTCCTTTTTAAATTTATTAAACTTCTTAATGCTTCTTAACCCTCATGTGCTAGACAAAATGGATACTTTTTCGTGGACTTAAATTGCATACTCAATTTTTTTCACTGGTTCAAGTTATTATTTTTCAGCAAATGAGACGTGTTTCATTAACATTGGAACTTTAGCTTTCAAAACTTACAACTTGTATTGTCATTGCAAAACTATTAGGGTTATCTCCAAAAAGTATCTTTTCCGTCACACCTCTTTTAGTAAAAACTTTAAGAAACAATTCATTTTATAAAGTTTCTGGGTTTTTTTTTTTTTTTTTAATTTTTTTTTAACTTCATCAAAAGTATATATCAATTTAAACCTACCAGCAATGTTTTAATAGTAATTCTTATTTTAACATATTTTTGGTTCACAGCATGTGAATTCTCACCTCCGTGGCATGTCAAACACCTGGTGTTACTGTTTCTGTTGGTTAATAACTGGTTCTTTATTTATTATTTCTTTCACAAGTGTCTCGAATGCTAACTGTTTAAGTATATTTTTTTAATATTGTCCTCGGCTGGAAATGACTGAGCTGGCGGTGTATTTCATGTATTTCTGCTTTAGCCTTGGCTAATGGGCGGTAATTTACTGAATATTGTGTTTTAGTTCGTTTTAGAAGCATAAGGAATTACGTCATACAATAAATTCTCACCTCCGTCAGAAAATGCCATTTCTCATTAACAGATGGCAGTAATGACATCACATTTTATTTTCCCTTATGCGATGGAGCCCACTTGTTTATGTTCAGCCACATAGAACTTGTGCGATTTTACTTGAAAATCAAGATAGATTTGGTTTTAAAAACTGAGAGTGGTTATTGGGAATTCTCACTTCCGTGAACTTGAATTTCAGAACGTAAATTAATGTAAAAAAAGAAGTTCACATGTTTTCATATGCTTAACATAAGCAGACTGTAGCAACTAAGAAAAAAAATTATTTCCCTGAAAAATTTATCTATTAAGCCAACATTAATGGAAAATTCTTCACCTCCGTGGCAGACCTTATTAATGTCTTTTTTTTTTTTTTTTTTTTTTTTTTGAGGTGAGAATAAATGATGAAGGGGAGGAAATACCTCAATTTTAGAAAATCTACCAAAATTATAAATTACCAATGCATTCTCTAATTTTACTAATTTGGAATTATATTTATACTATACAATTTTTAACACAAATTTGAACTAAAAGGATGACTGAAGTTTAAGCCGTACTTTTTAAAAGAACTTATTATTAGATTCACAATAGTCAATAAAATAATTAATTGTTTGCACATTTAACAAAATTTCTCCTATGATATTAAATTGACCTCTATTTTCAAACACAAGTTTCTTTTTTTCTTTTCTTTTCTTTTTTTTTTATTTCCGTGAACAAGGTATTTTGTTTTTTATTCTTATTTATGAGTAAAATAATTGGAATTTAGCCGAGCATTTGTTTATAGTTACTTCTAGTAGGCAACACTTTCATGTAAGACTAGAAAAAAACACACACACACACACACACGTGACGCATGAAGATAAATTCAAATTTGAGAAAAAAAAACTCCTTCATAAAAAAATAGTAAAGACAATTTTTACATCAAATGCAATACTTAAAAAATGTGCTTACTCCGGTTAAGTTAAAATATTTAGTTTTTGGTGCAATAACTTGGTCTTGCAATAGCTTAGAATGTTTGTGAGGAATTCAGTCACGTTCCCAGTGATAGCCAGGCAAGTTTATTGAATAAATCTGGAACCTTCGACGAAAAGTTAAATATGTTTATACACTATTAACTCGGTACCTTCCTGATTTCTTCCTACTACCTCTCAGGGCCTGAATACAACACAGGTCAAGTATGTCTGGGCCTAGGAAACCCAATTTCCTAAGGGAACCCAAATTTTTGAAAAACCTATGCATAGCATTAAAGGATCATGTATTGTTTAGAAAATAATTTTAAAAAATCAATGATTAATTAATTAAAAAAAAACTTCTTTGATGCTTGGTTAGCATTTGTCTCATTTAGATGTTCTGTGTCAGTACGAAAGCTTCATTAATTATTATCATTAAATAACTGACTAGTAAAACGAAGAAGACTGAAAAAAAAAAACTGTTTGGTACATGACCATTTTTTTCTTTTGAATTTTGCGTGAGAGGGGGCGGGCAATATCCCCTTCACCATTTAATTGAGCTATAATATACTTATAAAATGAATATAAAAAGGCAGTATAGGATTAATTTATAAAATGAGTATAAAAACGCAGTGCTGGTGCTAGACATAGGCAAACAGCGACTGCACAAGACCCCATGGTGTAAAAAAAAAAAAAAAATTGACTCTCCACTGAGGATAAGTTAAGCAAAATTTTGTGTTGACCTAAAGTGATGGAATGGAGAAGGGTCTCCAAATTATTGTGGGCCTAGGGCCTCACTTTCACTTAGTCGGCTCATTCAATATAAAAAAATATGTTTTCCTTCATCGGCGAAAACTCATACGGAAGGGAAATAAAAATTAAAACCAACATTTTGGATGCCTGGAAAACAATTAAATTAGTTTTTGTTGAAAGAGCGTAAGTCAACGAACAAACTTACGTCTTTTTTCAAAAAGTAATTCAATTTTAGGCACCAAACTCCCCTCCCCCCCAAAAAAAAATCGTTAGGCATAATAAAAACTCTGATCGGGTTATGACTTCCAATTATACTTTGAAATTGTCCTTTACTTAAAACCACCCTTGCTCTGCAGTTTATAATACTGGTGCATTTCCAGTACGTGCTATTCGTGGATTTATTGTGAATCCTGTATAAATATTCGTTGTGTAATATTAGTTTCCCTCCGATTAAATCGATGAATCTAATGCTGTTCATTTTCGGACTGAAGAACGATTTTGGAAAAAAAAGAAAAAGTCCGAGTAAAAATACGCACGTGCTCGGAACAGGGAAAAATAATCCGCATAGAATTCCCCTCCACCGATTACCCCCTAAACCAAAATCCCTACAACTAGTTTGAATTCACATACCCCACAACCCCCCCTGGGAGATTCCCATCCATGATACTCTCAAGCAGAAATCCCCTTGGGGATTGGGGCGAAAGATGGTAGACACGGAAAAATTACTTGCATATATTAATATTACATATCGTTGGAAAAAGTGGAATTTTCCGCGTTCCACACAATTAGTTTCAATGCTCAAACTTAATTACGGCGTGAGTTATTTACGTTTTATCTCAAATTTGTTTAGGCTTAGCTGAAATTTAGGCACTACTTTCCTCATTAAATAGATCAATAAAAAGTGAGGAAATTGTCCCACAGCTTTCTTTTTGACACCATTCGAAAAAGCGACATTTTTTACTCCAGATCTTCCTCGACCTTTGTTCGAAAAACTAAACTTTTATCTTGAAAGGAAACCTTTTTAAATCAAGTTCGAAAAATCTCATCTCCATTCAAGTTGAAAACCATTTTATTTTCGCGTTTCCAAATTACGCTTTTTGAACCCATTAATTCCTTCCATCTTTCTCTTTTCAATTTCTTAAAGTTATTTTATTTTGTGTTTCTTCGGATCACACGTTCCTCAAAAACAATAACAAGAAGAAGAAATTAAGACAGTTCAAATTAACTAACCAACTTCTTTGCTGCTGTACAGAAATAAACAAATAACAAAACGAGCATGTTCAAAGTTTATGATTTCTTTCACAAACTCGTTTCTTACGAGAACTCTGTTATAACGAGCAAATATCGTGGTCCCTCTTCGCAGTCGTTATAAGCGAGATCTACTGTATTGCATAACCATCGGCAAAAATGAACCTATGAAAATGTCATATTCTTTAGCACAACTCTAAAAAATCCAGAAAGAATGCACATCAGAATTTATTTCTCATCCTATGAACTAAATAAATGTCTACGTTATTTTGGATTGAGTACGTATAATTTGGTTCGTCATTTCATTTACTTGGGGGGGGGAGACTCAAAATTGTCACAGAAAAAGAATTAAATAGCTGCAAAGAAACTTCTGCATTTGTACAATGTACGTCTCAAAATCATGGGGTGGGGAGCAATCCTCCCCCCCCCCCCGTTGGTAAAAATATTACTTGCAATATTAGTAATATTTACCATCTTCAACTTTTATTCCATTACCCTTTCATGAAAAGGAATAGTGTTGGAGAGACAACTGAAATAATGCAATTATATCTGCATTTTGACCCCCATCATTTCCCCCTTTTCACTCCCAAACTCGAAGCTCAAACTCTTGGGATTTTTTGGTACGTTAACTCCTCATCATACTGAACAACTTGGTATAGGTGCACATTTTTTTTTTTTTTTTTAATGTTCGGGTTCGACCCTTTTCCGCCCGAATTCGACTGGACAATCTCTTTCGCTCTCTGACTTCACTGACCACTAGACAAGGCGGCCGACGCAGAAATGAGTTTACGAGATATTTGAAGAAACGTGTTTTGGATTCAATATCAACAATATAAATGTTGCAATTTAAGACTTTTTTTTTATGCAGAAACCAAATAAGCAAGCTTGTACAATAAAGGTAACGAATGTACAATAAAAAACAAAAATGCAAAGAAAAACGAAAAATGAAAACGTTTGAGTTACTGCTCCTTACCTGCCCGTGGCAGAAATTTTATTTAAATTTCTCAACAGCAGCTGTAAAAGATTTTTAAAAACATTTTGGTACAAGTGACAGCAACTTAAAACACTCTTACTTTGAGCTCCTTTTTACATCCGTTTTAGCCTAGATCACACAAACATACTTCCTTTTATATGTACACGCATTAAATCTAGCAGCAAAGGTGTGAAAGTGTGTTGAATGCTTGAATTAGATCAATATTTACCTTTTAAGTCCGAAAAGCATTTCACTAAAGCAACCCATCCGTCAGCCAGGCTTCCGCTTAATATTTTGACCGTACCTTTGCACACGAAAGCAGTGCTATCTGATGTATTTAACTTTCCCTAGCGTTTAAATTGCTCCAGGTTGCAACATTCATCATCGGAGAGTTAAGCCCCGGCCGACCGTACCCGAATTGCCCTCTTCTGCCCTTGACTAATGGCGCTTCAAGATTTGGGAAATGCACCGGCCTTCCTCGCATCAACAATGAGCTATGCGTGTTTCCATTTATGCAAATATTATACTCTTCGACATTAGTGTTGCCGAACACACATTTGGCAGTCGCAGACGATTATAAGTCAAGGAAAATATGCTGTTTAGAGTGGAAGATATGGCATTGGGAATAGGAATGCTCGCCCTCCAACATCCGTCATCGAAATAAAATGTTCTTTAGTGGGATTGGCTGATCGACTTCTTGCTTCCTTATTCAACTGTAAAACTGATAAATTAATCATTGCTGCATTGTTGGAACTGAATTCAGCACGAAAAAGAAAAGATTAACTGATGAGAATGAATGTGTTCACAGACTACTTAGAAGGCGATACAAATTAATCAAAACCACTCAAGTTACTCAATTAATATATGCATAACGAATAGAAGTAGCAAAGGTATACTAAGATCTAAATTAATATTATCTTAAAACTCTAGAAGTCAAACCAAATTGAGTACTCTGAGATCTCGCATGTGGTAATTTGACTCTGAACCACCCATTTCCCTCAAATTCACCAATGTAATGTGTAATTGGTTGATTCATTTATTTTTGCCTATTTGATGCATACCTGGTGTTGCATTTGACTAAACAAAACCGAAACAAGTTTTCGGTAAATCACCCAAGCACTCTCTTAACTTACATTACAGGGAAAAAAAGTTTCATCAGATCTTTGGCCAAGAAAAAAAAAACCACTCACACTTCTACCACTACGACTATCCCCCCTCTGCGGCAGTCCAACAAAGAATATTGTTACGCGTTCGTAGCAACTTCAAGCTTTCTTTGAATGACGACACAGTTCTTGAGAAAAAGCACATGAGATTTAATTACAGCTATGTACAGATAACGTAGTTACAACTGCTAAATCAATCATCAGCAATTAAGCAAATATCAATTAACACTGTAAACTCAACGATTGCACACGTATTTACATCCAAACGCTCAAAAACACAGCTCAAAGGCTTCATAAAATAGAGCTAATACATGCTCTCCAGCTCACAGCTGATACGATTCACAAGCAAAAACTAACTCTCCATTCGAATGCCATACGGCAGTTATATTGCTTTGGAAAGTTCGGAAAAATTCTACAACTTTCTCATATTTTCTTTTTATTCCATTCACAAATCTTATCATTCAGAAAGGGGGGAACCGTATACTTCAGTCAAATGTTAGGGAGTTGTATGTACATTACAAGAAACTATTTACAGGTTATGTCACTAAGACAATTTTAAATGAAAGATAATGGAATAAATGCCAAATTTAGCCAGATTACAACAAATTAATCACAAAAATAATTACTATTTACAGAATTTGTAACAATATTCATTGCGAAACACTTCAGGAAGCAAAGGAAGGTTGGTTACAAGGAGAAGCTAGCAGGGGTTCTCAAACTTTTCCGACTCGCGGCACCCTTTGTAGAATTATAACTTTCTCACAGCACCCTAGACCATGTTTTTTTGAGATAGTGCATTAGCGTGCCAAATAAAGCTACCCTAAGGTTTAAAAGCTAATATCTCGCTTCCTTATAATTAAACTGCTGCCTCTTTTGCATATTCACTCATGGGCGTCGCGGCCTGGAGGGTCCAAGGGGTCCGGACCCCCCAATATTTGAGGACCGGACCCCCTCAATATTTGAAAATCGGACCCTCTCGATAATTGTGACGGTGAAATTCATTATTTTGGGGAAATTATTTTTGCTTTGAAGACCTTAAACAGTTGCATAATACATACTTTACCATGTTTAATTCATATCAAATAAAACGAAATGAACATCGAAAAAAATGAACTAAAAAAAAAACAAAATAGGTGATGTGTACAGTGAACGGAAAGTCGGAAAGTGAACTCCAATGACAAACCATTGCTCTGCTGTCTGCGCACACTAGCTTCAGTGGAGGATGCTAGAAAGGGGACACCTTCTCCCGAGTGCAATGTCAACCATCCATAGTCGCGTCGCCGGCCTCCCCAGCTTGAAAGTCATTCCAGCGTATTTGTTGCTATTTAGGGGAAAACAACGGGACAACTTTGAGATACTGAAAATAGATGGACAACTCCCCCCCCCCCTTTTTTTACGACTCTCATGCTAATAAGTCAACAGAAGTCCAGACGGGGATCTGAGTTTCTGCCCCTTTCTTATCTCGTTTCTCGGCGCTTCCAGGTTTCTGTTTCGAGTTTTGCAGTGTTTGTTTCTCCGATTCGATTCAAGGTATAGCGACCCCGATGTTACCCAAACAAAATGAGACACCAGAACTCTTTGGCGGTTTTTTGCAGCTGACAACAACACAATTTAGAAGATCACTTAGCTGGTCAAAGGTTAAGTTTGGGGTAGAATTGGAAAGGACGTGTCATGTGTTTGACATTATTCAACAGGTGGCTTCAAAGTACTACCGAAGCGCGGTTTCTCAAATGTGCTTGCGGCATCTCAAATTTGACCAAAAAAGTGTTACGTTGCAAAAAAAAAAAAAAAAAAAGAGGAGTCTAAAAATTAACGTTCAATTTCAAAAGCAAATCGTAAGCCAGCATAACGATGGATACTGTAATGTCACTTCCGATAGACAAACGAAAAAAGAAGCGCAAGATGATCAGAAAAAAAAAAGAAATAAAAGGAGCTTCCCTCTTGGGAAACGTTCCGACAAAAATAAAGATAATTTCATGTGGTCTTTTGGTCTCCTTGAGAGTAGGTAACCTGAAGAGCGCTCCTATTTTGGTAAAAATACTTTTTTTTACATATTCGATTACGACTATGGAGAGGTGTCTTGAAACGGGAAAATGTAGCAAACCTTCTACATCAAATGAACCTGAGCAATTTTTAACTACTGAATCATCATCTACATCCACGGAACCATTTTCAAAAAAGTCAAAAGACCGTGATAGGTAAGTACCATTCTGTTTAGTGTAATACATGCAGGGGCTCCCCGATTTTATACTATTCAGATAGGGCTACTTCTCGATTTTCCGAATGAAATTCCTAATAACCCACATCAGTACATCTAATGAGAATATCTTCTTAATGCAATATTTCACAAAAAACTACTCGAAAGTCGAAAACTCGACAGACAAAATTTTCTGGGAAAGGAAAGTTTATGAAAGTTTACAGTGACCTCCTATCAAGTAGCCCCTGAATACCGCTAATCAGGTATGCTTTACCGTCAATATTTTGACATTATGAGTCCTATCGGAGCTAATGCGTTCAACTTTCTCTCTTTTTTTTTTTTTTTGAAATGTTTCGTCTTTTATAAATTTTAATGGAATAAATAACACTTCTTTTAGTTATTAAAGCTTAACAGAAAATTATTCATTAATAATGCTGCTTTACTGAACAAATTTTATTGAAATAACCATTTTAAAACTTGTTGTCACGTGTCAGAAAAAATCAGATCATTTCTCTATCTCTTTCCCATCGTCCGCTGATCATAATTCAATTATACACCAAATGCTGTTTGTTCTATGTGTGTAGGCCAGTACTTTTCAATCTGTGGGGTGTGCCTCTTAAGGCAGGCCTGCAGGGACGTGTCGAGCCTCGCAACTTTGGGGGGGGTGCAGAATTCTCAAATTGCCGACTCTAGAGACAAAATTTGCCGACTTCGGAAAATTTGATATATATATATATATATATATATATATATATATATATATATAAACATAAACAGATTTCTTAACCAGGACAATTAAAAAAAAAACTGATCAAAATTTAGCTTTACAGCACAGTTCAATAGGCGCCATAGGCAGCAGTTTGATACTGGTAGTAAATATATTATTATTAATAGAAAATTTGGTTCAAATTTTCAGTCCTCAAATTTTCCATTACTAATTATATATCAACAGATCCTTTTTTAAAAGTTTTTTTGGTTTAATATTCTTTTGTCACTATGTGTAACCTTTTCACTGATACATGGGTAGCTCCGTTTTTTAATGTTGTTTCCAACTTAGTAAGGGGTATCAGGAGGATAAGGCAAGGAGCCCTTTAGGTGGGGTAGATAATATCTCCAATTTTAAGAGATCTTAGAGTCTCTCCCCCAGGAATCAAAATTGGGAAAAAAATTAGGATCAATAAAAAAATGCTTATGGTTCTACAAATCGTTGACATTAATTAACTGAGAGGAAGAACGAAGGTGGAGAAAAGATAATGCATTTCACTTGCTCACATCGGTTTCTCGGTACAGCTAGTTTTTGATCATCCCCTTCACCTTCTGACTAGAGCTGCAGACACTCTTGAATAATTTTCAGAAGTTGGTGACGCATTTAACATCTCATCACATCACGAACTCCTTCAATATCAGATTTACTACCCGTTTCCGATGATAATGATGAAGACGAAGAAGAAATAATTGAGGGTGTCTCCACAGCTGATCAAGCCGTTTCAAGCAAAAAAACTATAAAACCATTTTTATTTCAATATCAAATAAGAGGCAAATTTGTAAAAAATGTTAGCACAAACCGTGCTATAAATGAAACTGTATCTAAAAAAGCGAAGATTACACGCATATATATATATATATATATATATATATATATATATATATATATATATATATATATATATATATATATATATATATATATATATATATATATATATATATATATATATAAATAAATTATGAAGGTATTCAGAAACACCTAAAATAAATGTAATGTAACGCATGCACAATAAATAAGCCTTAGAAAAGTTTGTTTCTGGAAATGATAAAATTCTTTATTTTACAAAAATTAGATTTACTGAATAAATAATAATGAATAAGTACCATGTATCAATATTATACATCAGAAATAGCTTTTAATTTACTTTTACTCTACGGAGCTTTAACTGTGACCATTTAGTCACAATATCGTGAGTGTCAATTTTGTCCACTATGTCTTTCGCAGTAAAGAGAAGCATTAAAGAATCTAAGCGGTCGTCACCCATATTTGTCCGAAGATTGTTAAAAACCAACTTCAACTTACTAAATGATCTTTCGCAAGATGCTGAAGACAATGGTGAAGTTAATATCAGGCGACAAATTTTGTAGGCACTGGGTAAAACATTTCTCAGTTTAAACGCCATTTTAGATATGTCTACAAAACTTAGACAACTTTCACTTGCATCCAAAAGCATTTGCAATTCTACATGCAAACATTCTATGTCTTTTGGAAATAATTCTGGATATGATTCTACTATGGATGTTATTGCTTCAATGGAACAGTTATTTCTGTGTAGTGGAATGGTAAAAATTGTCTGGAATGGCTCAAATATTGACAGGGTATTCTTTAAATTATCTTGAATGCATGATGTGAAAACATTTAGAACAACTTTAAATTCTTTCCGATAATATGTCATCAAATCAAAACTGGTATTGGTTTCTGGATTGTTGTCAAGTTTTCTTGGTGCGTGGCGCAATCTGTGGTTTTTTAAGTATTCGTCTTCTGGGCTAGTTTTGAGATTCTTTGCAAAGCAAAGCGAACTTTTAATCAATGAATTAATTTCTTCGTCGTTATTAATTTCTTCAAAAGATTTCATCGTACCTTGAATAAGCTGCATAGCATCAACAATGTTTAGTTCGGCCTTTTCCAAAGACTCTGTTAAATGTTTAATTTTAAATAAAATATTTTTCGTGAAAAAAAGAGAGCAAATAAAGTCAAAATCCAGCATTTTTTTGTGTAGCCCAGAAGCTGCCGCACGTGACTTGCTATCAAAATCATTGAAATTTAACTTAATGAGCTCTAACACCCTCACGATGCTTTCATAGGAAATCCATACTGCCTTCACGGATTCCGCCCTAGCAGTCCACCGTGTTTTAGAGAGGTTCTTAAGTTCTAAAGAATTTTCAATCGTTTTCAGTTCCTCCCGTAAGTTTTGAAGACGTTTAGAACTTCCAGAAAAAAACACATACAACGCTTCTAAAACATCGAAATACCCACGGATTAAACAACTAGCGTTGCATGCTGTCTCAACAAATATGTTCATCCTATGGGCTTGGCAGGGAATGTAAAGAATTGTTTTTTCACACTTTTCTGAGAACTTTTTTTGCGTACCCTTGTACTCCCCGGACATATTTCTTGCGAAATCGTACGATTGAAATACAATTTTGCTTGAAGAAATTCCAAGGGAGTTAAGAGAGGAAAATATTTTTTCGGCTAACTCTTCTCCTGTTTTCTTTGTAAGTACAATATCTAGCTTCAAGAGTCTCTCAATAGGTATAGGACCTTCACTGGTTTCAATAATGTATCTTATATTTATGGCCAGTCGATCTTGATGCAAAGAGTCTGGTGTCGTGTCAGCCATGATAGAATAAAATTCTACTTCATCAACTTCTTTTAAAATAAACTCTCGTATTTTCGTCCCTAATAAATCTATAAATTCATTTTGTGACACGTTACTTAGATATGTAACGTGATGAGGTCTCTGGCTTGTTTCAACTAACCATTTTTTCATAGTAGCGCAATGTCGTGAAAGCAAGTTCACAACTTGCTTAAAATTTCCACCATCTTTTTCTTCCAAACTTTCCTGTCCTCGGAACGCTAAACCTTGCCTTCCTAATGTTTTGGCAACATCAATTAAAATTTGAATGACTTTCATGTGATAATGTTTTTCTTGCTCTTCTTTAATATGTTTTTCTCTTATCGATTTATCAAGCAAGACATCAATATGAGATCCTCCGGAAATGAAATGACAGAGATCACTCATAGCAGCTTGGTGCGATTCTGAAGTAAAGTGCAAAAGCAATTTCCCTCTCTTAGTGGTGCCACGGCTCTTCATCTTGTGCCACTGACGTACACCTACAGATACCCATTCTGCGTTCGCGTTCGATCTGCCAGCTCCTGTGTGAAACAAGCTGCAAGCGAAACAAAATGCTGCATCTTTAAATGGACTATATTCTAATAAAGGAAATTCAGTGTACCATGCTGGGTTAAAGTGACATTGTTTCTTCTTTGGTATGTCAGTGTTAATGGGATAGGAATTTAACTTTGGTTGAAAGGGTCCAAGGGAATTCAAATAGTACCGCTCGTTGCTACTCATTACCCTTTTCCTCTTTCCAGGATCATGTTCTATCAATGTGTCATTTCCAACCTGTAAATTGACATCACTATTCCAGAAATTTTTATCTTCTTTCTGGGCATATTCCAACAACTCACCACTTTCATTATGAATTTTTGCTAAGCAGTCGATCATTTCACTGAAAAATATTTTTGGGTTTGGAATTGCATCTTTCTTCACTTGATTTATAAGTTCCTCAACAATCTTAAAATTTGTCAAAAATTCGGTGACTTGACCAGCTAAATTTATCCAGGAATATTCAGGTTCAGAGTCATGACATTGTGTTTCTGGGGGTGGGGGTGGCGATGATGACGGAGGTAATGACGATGGTGATAGTGGTGATGATGGGGGTGGTGATGGTGGTGGGGGTGGCAATGATGGTGACGGTGGCGATGATGATGGTGGTGGTGGTGGTGATGATGATGATGATGATAGTGGTGGCGGCGGCGATGGTGGAGGTGGTGATGTCGATGATGGTGATGATAGTGGTAGTGACTGTAATAGTATTGGAGGCAATTGCTCTTTTATGGCTAATGGCGCCGAATGATCTTCTGCAGGTTCGTCGATAACGGATAAATTATCTGAAGGTGTCGTATTTACTACTGGTTTTTGATGTATGAAGGAGCTCGTAGGAATTAGTGGAGAAGAAATTGAATTTTGTTTTCTTCTCTTAGAGGCCTCAAATGGGTTCGCAAAGCTGCCTGCATGTTTAACTTGAACATGTTTTCCATTATGTTTTGCTTTCTCATGACGATATTTGTAATCATTGTCAAACTGACTCCCACATTCCAAACATTCTAACTTGAATCTTTTCCGTGGTTGTGACATAGTGATTAAAATCTACGAGTAAGAAACATATATTGTAAAAATCATACATAAAACAAAAATAGTTTTTTGGAAAAAGCTGTAGTTATAAAATAAACTAATGAGTGAGAAGTACTTAATAATTCAGTGTTGCTGGCATGTTAAACATTACCTTCTTCAAATGTAAATTATCGTAAAAAGTTCCGAAGCTACTCAAAATATATTTGGTTTTAAAGCAATTTCAGAATATTGGTCCACATGTAAAATATAAAGAGCGTCTGTGTAAGATAATTTTGTGCAGAACAAGTAAATGCAAAACGCTTGGACAGTGCAGATGCATTCAAGGTAAGAGGCAGATAAAGTATGAAACTAATTCAAAGCAGGCCGGCAGCGCTGAAAGGTATCATGAGACCATCACAGATTTACAAATCTTTTTTAAAATCTACAGTAGTTACAGTTAATGAAGAAAAAATCCCAAAAAGGATGTTGTAAGAAAATGTTTTTCTCAAGTTGCAAACTATTAAAATTCTGCACAAAATCGACCATTTCGAAAAAAAAAAAAAGAAAGAAAAGAGAGAGAGCAAAACACTCGATTAGAAATGAACACGGTTTTAAAAGTATTTATCTATTGCTATTCGAATAAATCCAATTTCTATAAATAAAGAAGGACTAACATATCATTTTGAAATTATTAATAGAGTAAGAAAAATATTGTGATACAAAACTGCATTTTTACCGATTTTATGAATTTTGTCCTTATGAAGAAAAAAAGCATTTTTTACTAAAAGAGATGAAAATCCTTAGCATATTTTATTGTAATCCTCAGATGCATACAGGCTTTTTGAAAAATTTGTTAAGTTAAATTTTTTTTAAGTGAGATTATTCCGAAAGCTCATCCAAAATTCTATAAATAGGCTCATTTGAATCACCTTTGACTCGTGCAAATGGATATCCACCAAATCCTGTGATTTTGTATATAGATGTTTTATGATTTTTTTGTAAGTGAACTTATCGCCCATGACGTGCACGTAAAATTAAAATTTATTCTAATAATTTAATTCTTTAAAAGCATTGACGAACATTTGAAAGTGACCTGTTGTACTCTTTTCCTCAGTTACAACCTAAAATTAGAAAACTTGTCAAGACAAACAGTGGCAGCCCTTCCCTGGACTGGAGTTAGTTACATGTCAACTTCATCTAGATCCTACGTTACTTCAGAGCCGTTCGTTATAAATATCTTTTTGGTTTTTTGATTCAATGATTTCATATACTCTAATAATAATACAGTAAAACCCTGTCTACAACGATACTGTTGGGACCTAAAGTGGTGAATGAGAGCTTCGAGTTCTAATCAAAAAGCGATCTAGATGGTTACTTTGTAGTTCCAGGGAGTGGTGAACGATAGATATTACTTATTGAATGATGTAAATCTTCATATTTTCAATTTCAACTTTACCATATTTTCTTTTGAACTTTTTTGAAGAAAAGAAGCATAGTTTACCTTAGTTATTAAAAATTGGTATGATAAAATAAAGTGTTGACTTCACGGAATGTACATGTATACATCACCAAGTGTATAGTATTTTTAAAAAAATGTCAAACGGATCGTAAAACTGTCTGACGTGGGCCTGTGTTCAGGAGACCCCAAAGCACCTTCAGCCTTGAAATTTCGTACAAAATTACTTCGAGTCCCAGGGGTACACCTCTTTTTTTTTAAATTTCAAACTAGCTTTTTGTAATTTTTTAAGCCCAAATTTTACATAAGTTGCCTTTGAAGAGATGAAAAGTTTCTTGCACCTATGAATGTCTATTTCATTTAAAAGAACTTTTTTCTGCATCAAAGGTATCTTGTTCCAATTTTTTCAATTAGTTAGAATAACAGGTATAAGGGTTTGTAATTTAATGAAAGTCCTATGCTCTACTCAACTGAAGCCCGGAGCTAAGCAGCGAACTATTTCTAGAGACCACGAGTTTGAAAACGACTTTTCAAACTTAAAAAACGGCCGTTTTCCTATGTAAAAGATGCCCTTGAAATGTGAAATTTCGTACATGTCAGTTTGTACTGAATGGGATTTTTTATTCTTCTGCATAGAACAAATTGTTGTTTTAAACATAATACTGAACCAGCATCCAACACATCTAGGGTTCTCAACTTTTCACATTCCCCCTTTGATCACTAATGTGAGATCACCCCCACCCCTGGGATGTGGTAAATACAAGTAGTACAATCAGAAAATCGCAGTTTGAAACTGAAGCTCAAAAGAGAAAAACTGAAGCACTGAAGCTACTAGTAGTAATTACGTGAAAATACAAATAAGTTTGTACACAAAATTTAATATTGCGGCACATCACACTTTTGTAAACGTATCAATGTAACAACACATGAAAGAAATGAATTACATACATATTAACTTGAGATAATCTAGGATCCAAGTGATTCTAGATTGTCTCAGAAGTTTCACACCACAC
Source organism: Uloborus diversus (assembly GCF_026930045.1). Taxonomy (NCBI): domain Eukaryota; kingdom Metazoa; phylum Arthropoda; class Arachnida; order Araneae; family Uloboridae; genus Uloborus; species Uloborus diversus. The sequence goes on along the minus strand of NC_072737.1, from coordinate 73,516,426 downwards.
AACAGATACAGAAGTTTCAGTTCAGAACATCAATGGGAAGGCTCAGCCACTACTTTGTTTTTTAACATTAGGTTGTAACTGTGGCAAAGCACTCCTCAAGTTACTTGTAATGCCTTACTCAATACTTTGGTTTCTCTTTATGTTTGTTTTTGCTGAAATTTAGATTCAAAGAGATATGTGAATGAAATCTATACTACATGACCTAAAAAAACGATAATAATGAGAATATTTAAAATAAGACCACAAAAATGTGACCGAGAAAATTATAATTGAACTCTCTCCGTGTTCTCTCTCTCTCTCTCTCTCTCTTTTAAAATTCAGGCCTCTCTTAAAATTCTACGAGCGCAGCGAGCTCGGAACGTGAAGTGATCCGAGTGAAACTGATGCAGGTTGGTCAATTTATCAAGTCACAATAATTTTCGAAAAGTCAAATTAAATACAGCATCCAGAAAATGTATAAGAATAAAATTTAAAGTTATTGAAAAAAACTCGAAATGCAATTCCCTTCCCGTTGCAAAGCTACAAAGATGTTCTCTTCACTTCAACGGCTGAGTAAAAAATTAAAAACAAATTAAATAAGTTAAATACGCTGCTCTTAACTCAAAACCTCATGAAAATATTAATATTGAGTACGAGTACGATTTAATGAATTATACATCATGTGATTCACAATATGTACATTATGATTATGAAACAGTGCATAAATTATCCTACAGCTTATTGGCTTTGTTTCGCGTTAACATTACTTCAACAAGAGAGTCAGATGTTTTAAAATGTCAAACTACAGTAGACCCTCGTTTTACGCGGAGGTTACGTTCCTAATTTCGTGTTCTGTTTATGAAGAGGAGCTGGCTATGATAGTCTTTCGGCAGCCATCAAGAATTTTTCTCTGTAATTCTTTGCAGAGCATTAACGCATCCATGATCACTTGCGTCATTTCCATGATAGAATCTTCCTTCACTAAAAATTCAGAAAGATCATTTCTATTGTCTAGGAATGGCTCAAAATTTTCAATATGAACGTTTTTAGTTGTGCGTCAACGACGTCGGTATCCTCGTTGGTTTTAGTCTCTTTTGTCACTCATAAAAGCTTTTCTTCCATTGAATTCTGAACTGTGTGAGTTTAATAACTTTACTTTTGGAAAGAGCTCTGGAACCAATCGCATATTTGTCTCCAATGGCCCGAGCTCGATTATTAGCTGGCCAAAATACAGTTGATTACGCGTAATCTGCAATCTTTAGAAGTTCTGATTTTGAAAGTGGGGAAAACTGTTTGCATTGCCGCATTCGCGTAAAACCGAAACTCATCCGTGTAAAATAAAATACAGGTGTCAAATCTTAAACCGCGTATAATCGACACCGCGTAAAACGAGGGTCTACTGTAATTATAAAACTTCAAAAATTGCTATTGAAACTTAGTTTTGTATTTTTTTCATCTGAGTAGAAAATTCTTTTAAGTCGTTTCATGTCAAATCAACCAAAAATTAAAATTAAAGAACAGGAAAAAAAATCATTCTCAACTTGAACATTTCAGATTTTCATAAAATTTTCAAAACTTTTACTCATTTACATCTTACATTTAGGCAAATTTTTTAAAAAAACTTAAAAAGTACAATCTTAAAAACTTAATGAATACATCCAAAAATTTCAGAGTTGGACCTTGAAAGGCCGATCCCTTCATGGTACAATTCTGAAAATCTTTGTATGTATTCATTAAAATACATTGAAAATCATATTCGTTTTTCTAGAAAAATGAATCGTATTCTCTAAACTCATATTCGTCTAGAAAAATTCTTTTATTTAGAAATTTAGAGGAAAAGAATTTTTTTTTTTTTCGAAAATTATTCTGTTAGTTATGCACAAAATTAGAGTGTATGCAATTCTCTCTAAAGGGGGCTATTATACTACTTTGGTGCTCCCCTAAAACTTGAGTCATTACATTTTTAAGCAAGTTTTAGCAAATATTTTCCCACATTATTTGCTGTACCTACTGATCCATTTATGGTTCCACTCTGAAAATTTTGGAATGTGTTCATTGAAATACATCAAAAATCATAATTTTTCAAATGTTTTTAAGAACACTACGTTTTAATTTCTGAATTTTGTTTGATAAATTTGCTTGTCATGAGGGCTTTCTATAACTATATTATTTATTTATCCATGTATTTGTTTCACTTCACATTTCACGCGAAGAAAACCTTAATTGGAAAATATTTAGTACATTTTTGTTTCAGGAAAGCAAATTAAATATTTATATTTATAATAATATTCACTTTAGTTGCTTGTATAGAAACTGATTTATACATATTGTGGTTCTTTCAACAACCTGACTGAATTAATTTATTTAAATAATACATAAAGATTGCTGGTCTGCAAGCATAATAAAATAAAGAAATTGCGTCGGATCGATTTCTTTTCATAGAAACTTCGCCATTTCTTTTTTCATAAAGTTAATGCATCACAGAATTTTGTTTTCGATACACCCTCTTATATTTTAGTCAAAACCAATTGTAAAAAAAACGTTTCATTTACTTTGAACAACGGCAACCCGTGCCGACTTGCGCCTGAAAGTGAGAACCAACAGTGTGCTTGTGTAGAATGCCGGACATAACGTCCAAATCCAAAACGTCCATGGACATAACGTCCATGACCAAAACGTCCAACGGACAAAACATCCGAAGGACATAACGTCCGACGGACATAACGTCCAGCGGACATAACGTCCAACGGACACAATGTCCGAGGGACAAAAGGTCCAGGGACAGAACGTCCACATTTTTGGACAGCTAGGACATAACGTCCAGTTTTAGAAGTTTATTTCTAAAATTTAATTAATAATAGGATTGGCATTGAACAATAGGTTATACTCAAATAATATTCATAACATCGTTCATTATTCCGTCAAACTCTGTTCTCTTGTGTGTGTGTGTGTGTGTGTGTGTGCGTGCGAGGTGGGGGGCTGCTTCTAACATTGGATTATAAAGTATATTCATAAATAGAGCTGATTAAAATTTGTCTACTAAATGTCTCATGTATTGAAAGTAATAATCCTAGTTTTAAAAGTACTTTTAATTGCACACTGGATGGTTATAATCAAAAGAAGTAGTTTATAAGCACCCCCCACCCCTCACCTTTTTTAAATATTGGAACTACTACTCGTTTCTGAGTAACAAATTATAATCTTAGCCGACCCCTTATCTTCTGTATGGAGAATGTTTTGTCGCCGGAATGGTGTATCCTTTATTAGGAGGCATTATTTTTGGGCGGGAAAACTGCCTGCGCGGATCGCGGGATGTCACCTTTTCTCGGTTAGTGGAAAGATTTCCTAGCCTAGATCGTCCCCCAGGCGAGTGGGCTGAAGGCTTAATGGGGGAGGGGGGAAGATTTCTGCTCTCTTCTTGTTGGGAGTGTAGTAAGGAAGGTATGGATTTGAGAATGAGCGTGAAACGATTCCGAAACTGTTGCGCGTTCCGCGTTCTTTCCCTCAGATGGAAATGCGACATTTTAATGACGACTTTTGTATATTTTTTTACTGGAAAACTGGATTATCATTATTATTTTCTCTTTTTTTTTTGCTTCCTTTTTTTAATGAGTCTGGCCTCATGTAAACAAATTAAATTATTTAATGCTTTGAGAAAGAGATTGAAGAAAAACCTTTAATAATTTAAACAGACACATGGTTTAAATTAAATAATTAAATATTTATAAGATGGTTTTAAAAATATCTTACGTATTTTCTTAAAATATTTATAAAACTAATTTTTAACATTTTGAAATAACTTTAATCTTTATCTTTACTTTAATAGGGTTGTTTTCTTCAGACAAAAATATTACTTTTAGTCACTGAAATTAATAGAATATGCAAAAAAAAAAAAAAAAAAAAGACATCTAACATGGAGAGAGAAAAAACTTTCAATTTCCCACCGCTTAATTTTTAACTATTTTTTTTAAACAGTCCAATTTTGAAAATAGGCGTGGTTTTTTATGACGTCACAATTATGTACTTTGGCGCATCTCCGCTGGCACGGAATGCTTACGCTTGCTGTCTACCGCGTTTCCAGGTTATGATAATTCAGAAGCGAATTGAATACTGCGCTCTACGCTTGCTATCAACCATACCGTTTCAAGTACATGTGAGTAAAGATGCTAGTTAAATATTGCGCTCTGCTCTAATGGCATCGGTGAATTGCATTTCATCATTTGTGATGTCATGTGCAGAAGCGAAGCAAATGAAATTGAACCAATTAAAGTATATTTTAAAAAATATTAACTTTGTCAAATTATTTAAAAAATGGTCAAATCTTATGTTTTTTAGCATGTTCTTGCAGAAAAAATACTTTTCAAATTTCGGAAACAACCCAATAATTTATTTCGTTTTCTTTCATTCTTTTTCCTTCCTCCTTTTTTTGTATCTCTTTTTTTTTTTTTTTTTTTTTCAAATCAATTATGATTTTGTTTAAATATTGTGACTCACCTTTGTTAGACTCAAAGAAACAAAATATTTATTTTTTTTTTATAAAATATTTATTCATTCAAAACCAAACTATTTAGCTATTTTTTAAGCGATCGAGATTGTTTATAATGTTTCACTTTGGCATAGAGTTTTATTCACTTAGTGATTAGTAGTTTGCGGCTTACGTAGTGTCTATGATAATTTATATATTTATAATCTCATCTGCTTTCTTATCACGTTAAAAATGCAGTACTGTGTGGTTTCACATTCTTTCTTTCTTTTTCTTTCTTTCTTTGGTGATGTCTTTCGAATCGGAAATTCTTTGCACCTGTTTTTTTTTTTTTTTTCTTTTTGTTTCTGCATACATTGCAGTATTATTTATCTTTAAACCCTTAGATACTATAACCGTTGCGCAACTTTATAAATGATTATTTTTTAAATCATATCTAACCTAAGATTTTCTAGTGCGAAAGATGTTCAAATGAACTTATTTAAGTAGATTTTTCATTTTCGTTTTGTCTGCTTTAAAACGAAAAGTTCTTTTTTCTTTTTTTTCAATGAACCAGTTTTTTATAAAGTGGCACGTCTTTTACATAATATTACAGCTACGGGCAGTTTTTACTGCATTAATTTTCTGCTAATTGCTTCCAGTATATGGTATAACTCTCAACATTTCAACTTTAAAATAATCGACTACAGAGCGCAGATTCTCTAAAAGAAGAAACTCCCCCGGGCAGAAATACTCTTCCAAGACCAAACGCCTTGTTATTAGAGATATACTGTATTCAACGTTAAAGACAATTTAATTGAAATGAAAAAAAAAGGCGTGCACGAGTTTCGAAGATCCAAGAAACCTTTTCTTAAATGCTTCCAAGACAAGTGCTATTCTTTACCAGTTGTTCTCAATCTGGGGGGGGGGAGGGGGGAGGTGCATCCAAAGGGTGCGTAGAAGAATTTCAAAGGGGCTTGAGGGTATACCGCTAAAATAAAAATAAAATAAACAAATATTAATTTAATTTTGCATCATGAATATTGAAAAGCAGCGTTAGCTCTCACATTAATGTTGTGAAAAAGTGAGTAATGGAGCACGCGACACTCACCTAGATCCTGAATTACCTCACAAAATTGTATACTTCTTTCTTTCTAGGGCCGTTATCTCCCCCCCCCCCCCATAGCCCCCATATCTTTCATAGTTTTACTGACTATATTTATAATTCAACTTACTAGATGCATTGCGTATAAAACTTAATAAATGAGTGTTCTGCATTTTCTACGTTTAACTTGCTGTTGTCCTTCACTTTTGTTTGCACTCTATTTCGGTCAACTTTTTTTTTTTTTGGTCGAGAGAGAACGAACTTTACGCGTCATTTTCTTACATCTAAATTTTGAATGAATTTTAACCAGCTAAATCCATTTACTTCAATACATAAAACCCAGACATTGAATACAGCAAGGTGTAATACATATTACATAAAACCTGCAACGATTGCGTATCGAAGTGTAAAAATCTCACATTTCAAGGACTTGGTCTCTTGACATTTTATTATGGAAGAACAGATAGTTCCCAGTAATTTGACCGCGAGTTATCCAATTCAAGTCCTTTTTTCACGAAGTGTATATAAACATGATTTTTAAGCATACTTTTCTTCTAATGTTATAATTCATTGTCTTACATGAATATGCTAATAAGTATGCTCATTTCTTTCTTACTGAAAAAAGCGTTCCTTGTAACGCCGAAACACGTGTCTGCAGTAACCTGAAATTTGCTTTTCGACGTTGATATTTCCTATTTTACTATTCCTTACGTTTTTCCGTATGCATTCTTCGATCAAGTTTTCAAGCAACTGAAGGACTATTGTTGATATAATTGCGCTTAGTATGTGGTGTCAGGCGCGGATCCACGGGAGGGGAACTGGGGGAACGTTCCCCCTCCAAAATCCCAAGTGTACCTAAAATTTTTCAAAATAAATACAGGAAAATTCCCCCGTTTTTTAAAACTTGAACTTGAAGAAAGGCATTAGGAAAAGCGAGGAGAGAACTGTGAAAGCGGATCCAAAGAGGGATGGGGAAGTTCTCCCCACTCCCTCAAAAAAAAAAACAGTACCAAAATTTGTTCAGAAAGCAGAGTACAGGAAAAAGTTTCCGTTTTTTAGAACGTGAACTAAGGAACCAGGAAAAGCTATTGGACAACAGCAAGGCGGATCCACGGAGGGGAACAGGTTAAATGCTCCCATCCCCCCCCCAAAAAAAAAATCTCAAAGATATCTAAAAAATTTCACAACAGAGTGCAGGAAAATTCTTCTGTTTTACAGAACTTGAACTTGAAGAAAAGCTCCAGGAAAAGTTATTAGAAAATAGCAGAAGCGGGTCCACGGAGGGACACTGGAGGAATGTTCCCCTCCCCCCAAAATCTCATACGTACCTAAATATTTTCACAACCGAGTACAGCAAAATTCTTCTGTTCTTTAGAACTTGAACTTGAAGAAAGGCACAAAGAAAAGTGAAGAGAGAATTGCAAAAGCGGATTTCAGGAGGGGAACTGGGGAATGCTCCCTTTTTTCCTCAATCCAAATGATCCTAAGACTGTTCAGAAAACAGAGTATAGGAATTTTTTTTCTGTTTTTTAGAACTTGACGAAAGGCTTCAGGAAAAGCGATTAGACAACAGCGGAAGCGGAGGGGAATCCACGGAGGGGAACTGGGGGAATGTTCCCCTCCCCCCAAAAAATCCCACGTGTACCTAAAAATTTTTAAAACAGAGTGCAGGAAAATTTTTCATCTGTTTTTCAGTACTAATCTTTTAAAATAAGTCTTTTTGAACACAAAGCTGTTTAAACTGTCTTTTGTATTTATTTGGTGTAGAGTATTATTATATGTAAAGCTTCCACAATTTAGTCGCACAACCATAGGGGGAGGGGGGGGGTACAAAAGTCAGATTAGAATGTTTTTAAAAACATTTATTATAATTAAAGAGAATAGAACGTACCTGGGGAAAACGAAGTTATTTTAATAAGAGGGGGAAAATGTCGCGAAAATAATCTAAATTTCTATTGAAAAGAACCTTGTAAATTTTCAATCGTGGCATATTATTGATCAGTTAATTACATCCTGCACCTCCTATTTCTTTTATCCTCCTTCCTTTTTTCTTCTTCCTATTCGGTTTAAAAATAAGAAAATCTTCATAATTCTACGCTTGGGAAGTATCCTTTCCCCCGTCTAAACCTTTCAAGAGCTCCTCAAATCTCATTTTCAGGCCTTCATTTTCGAAAAATTTCCAAGGGAGGACTGCCTAACACCTCGCATTCTAAAAACATCGAGAATCGTTAAATGATGCTCTTTTGGAGCTTCAAATTTGAAAAATAGCCGAACCCCTTACGTTACCAAATATGGTCTACAGTCACGTGTTTAAGACGACAATTTCGAAAATTTCCGGACAAGAGCACGAATGCTCTCGTAGGAAATCTAAAAATGAAAAAAATTACAATTTCGAAAATCTAAGGGGAGAGCGTTTAAATCCTTCGTCACTAATATCGCTTAAAAACTTAGTTTTCTAAGACTTCAGTTTCGAAATATTTTTCGGAAAGAGCCCCTGAACTACATTGCTCGTAACATCACCAAAGTTTGACTATAACTGCGTTTTTGGAACTTCAGTTTCGAAATATCGGGCGGAGGAGTGATCAATTTAGATCTATTCTACAAAAAAAAAAAATCTATCGGGGTAAGCCTCAAAAAGTCCCATTTCTTAACAAACTGTAAAACGGCTTTTTAAAATTTTAATTTCTAAAATTTTTTCACCGTAGACCCCCCCTCCCCCGAACCTTTCCTCCCAGTATAACCTCATCAAAGACCGTCTAGAACTGTTTTTAGGACTAAATTTCAAAATTTTCCGGGGGAGAACCCCTGGACCCCCCTACCAGTTAGTGAACATTGTAAGATTAAAATATAAAAACAATAACACAAATACAGCAATGAGCAAAACGGTTTTTGAAATTATTTTTTGAGAACTGTACTTGCAGAATTAGTAATGCAGAATTTTTTTTTATAAGAAGCGTTAAGACGCAGCGCAGAGGATAAGTTGTATAGCTCAATTTTCATGGTTATTTTTTAATATGTAATATTATATACCCCCCCCCCCCATAGACATATATTGCTGAAAAAGTTCCCCTCCCAAATCCGTAGTCTGGATCCGCCACTGTGTGGTGTTGGGTCTCTAATTTCTATCGAAATAACACTTTGATTTTCTTTTTCCATAGTTAGTATCTATTTGAGAGACATTTAAAAATTAGCCCCCACCCCCTTCTTCTCCAACTTTATAATTTGACTTTAAAGGTTATTGCCGTTTCCTTTTGAAAATGTCCTTGCAAATGTGTATATTTTATTGGAAAAAAATATTTTTTATAAGATAATTACCATCCGTATAGCAATGAGCACATTTCGAATCATTTTTTGATAACTGTTTTTAATATTCAAAAGTTTCCTGAACAGTTAAGACAGCGGCGTTTTGATTCTTTAAAATAATGTCTAAATTATAAAGTTGGGGAGGAAGGGGGGGGGGGTCTTATTTTTAAATGTCTCTCAAATAGATACTAACTATAGAGGAAGAAAATCAAAGTGATATTTCGATAGAAATTAGAGACCCAACACCACATATTAAGCTCAATTATATCAACAATAGTCCTTCAGTTGCTAGAAAACTTGATCGAAGAATTCATATGGAAATACGTAAGGAATAGTAAAATTGGAAATATCAACGTCAAAATGCAAATTTCAGGTTACTGCAGACACGTGTTTCGGCGTTACAAGGAACGCTTTTTTCAGTAAGAAAGAAATGAGCGTACTTATTGGCATATTCATGTAAGACAATGATGACATAATTGGTCTATATATATATATATATATATATATATATATATATATATATATATATATATATATATATATATATATATATATATATATATATATATATATATATAACATTCTTAGAACTTAAAATAAAATATTATGCATTTAGACAGCGCAAATGCAGCTAAAGTGTTAAATGTATATTATATATATCTCATTTAAAGTCTCACTCGTAAGTGGCACACTAGCAAATGTATGAAACAAAAACAACTAGAAACATATAATAATAATAACAGTATAAATTGAAAAACTATGCGAAGTTGAACTTTAGAATTTTAGAATGGGCAGTAACTGCTACGTTATCAAAGAGCTGGATCAGTTGGCATAATATATTAATTTGCAGATTTCTGTAGAGATATATTATGCCAACTGCTCCAGCTCTTTGATAACGTAGCAGTTACTGCCCATTCTAAAATTCTAAAGTTCATTTTGTTCAACTTCGCATAGTTTTTCAATTGATACTGTTATTATTCTTATATGTTTCTTGTTGTTTTTGTTTCATACACTTGCTAGTGTGCCACTTATGAGTGGGACTTTAAATGATATATATATATATATATATATATATATATATATATATATATATATATATATATATATATATATATATATATATATATATAGAGAGAGAGAGAGAGAGAGAGAGAGAGAGAGAGAGAGAGAAAGAGAGAACAAAAGTACCGTAAAGTGGGGCTACTTGGACCCGAAATTTCATACTTTTTGCGAGTTTTACACTGAATGCTTTGTTAAACCCATAATCTGAACTGATAACCTTGTTTTTACCACTTTCAGACGTTCTGCTACCACCTTAAGCCTTTTTTAAACAACAATTTTAACTCGATATTTTTTTCTATTTTTGAAAATTGGGTTCAAGTAGCCTCGTGCTGGGGCTACTTGGTCCCACTCAGCAAATCCATTAGAAAAAGCTGTAAAACAGGTGGTGGTATCACGAAAGACCAATGATTTTGAAAAATAAACTCAAAACGTATATTCTAGTGAGCAAACTATTTATATAAATTGCAAATTATTTATATAAGTTAATATAAAATCAAAATTTACATAAAAAACATATTTTTAGGCAAACATAATTTCTCAAATAGAAACAATATCCAACTACAGCTAAAATTAATTGAAATGCTCTTTATTTAAACGTTACAAAGAATGAAAACCTCTCAATTGACTGGCTTGGATGATTTTGTTTTCTCTGATATTTTTTAATATCTGCTCTTCCAAGCTACCAAACACTACAGGATGCCCAGGTTTGTTTTGCGAAAGATATTTTAATTTCCTTTAAAGAGTTAACGTACTGAAGTCAAAATGGGCTGATGCCATTCTCTAAGACATTTCTCCGGAATTAGTTGAAGCTGGACACAATTGTAATTTTTCCTCTTAATAATCAGCATTATTTCCTACTTCAAAGGGTTCTCTTTTTCGGACCCTTTTTATCCTTAGATTTGCAAAAAAAAAAAAAAAAAAGGGTATAAATAGTAACTAACCTCTTTATTTTAAAAGATTACAAACCTTACTTACATAATTTAGTGACGAAATGTGGTTTGAGGTTGTTTGAACGCTGGGTTCAAGTAGCCCCATTTTAAGGCAACCAGTGCACTTTTATTAACTTATATTAGTTACTGTGTTAATTATATAGCTATAACCTTAAAACACTGTTATTTTATTAAGAAATAGAATGCAAACATAAAACTATCTTGACCTTGATGATACCAGATGTTTCCATGAACTTAGATGTGAAAGTTTGCAGATACACAAAAAACAACTGTTTAGACAACTTGCTATCATAACCTCAATCAGAAAAAGCTAGGAATAGCAGAAACTTTGTTTCATAATCCAGCCTCTATTTAGTACTGTTACCTGTCATGGAGAAAGTTTTTTTTTAATTCTATACATTGAGTTATAAGAGGATCAGGAAGGATTTTAAACACTTTTTCTCATGCGTTCAGGTAGCCCCTGGAGGCTCAATTAGCCCCGCTTTACGGTTACTTCAAAATGTCTTCGAACTCTTCACTAGTTTTTCAATTGCATACGATAGTAGTTTGTGTTTCATACCAATTATAATTACTTTGACTGAAAACTTTCAAATTTTCCCTATTTCCTCTTCTGGTGGAATCCATTATCAAGAATGCGAAGATGAGGACAGGCCCGTCATTTCGAAAATTTCGAGGCGGGGGGGGGGGGGGGTCAAAGGTTTTATACCCGATACAAATTTATACCAAAAAGCAGCAAAACCACACCCACTTTATCCAATTACATTAATTTTTCAAAACCAGAGGGGTCTTTTAGATGACGTGCCTGGATTAGGAAGTAGTTTTCAGCAGTTCTTTCTATAAAAATGCATTTTTTTTATCTGTGCGCAAAGATTCTATTGGTCAAATTGACCCACTCCACGGTTCAGGTATATGTGCTAATAGTTTTAAAAATATTTAAGTTACGGATTTTTAAATTTGGCAAATCGTAGTTGACTTAAAATGATTAAAAGTTACAAAAGAATTTTCTTCCACAACAAAAAAGTTTCGCAATGTGGTAAATTGAACATCGTTTTGGTCAAATGGATCCGAAGTGGTTCGATTTTAATGCAATTTTAATCAAGTTGAAAATAAATATCATTTTAGAAAAGTGAGAAAAATACCATGAGGATTAAAACTTTTACTTTGTCAGAATCAGAGGAATCCGTCTTTGTAAAAAATGATTGAAATTATGAATCTATTGGAAAAAAGGAGGGGGGGGGGCTACAGTTACAGCCTGGGTTATTTGCAACCATAAAAGTTCATAAGTAATTGTATCTTTTTTCTTCTTTTAAGGACGTTATTTGCAGATAAATCCATAAATACGACTTTTTCTTAATAAAATGTACATTACTGCCTTTTTCAAGTGTTTTTCGATTCTTTTAACTGAAGAAAATATTTTGATATTTTGCATTTTATAAGGAAAAGAAAAATTGGACTAATTATGGAAAGAAATTTCTTCAAAATAAATATTGCCCCTTCCAGTAGTCAAAAATTCTTAAGAGTAGAGTTATTCTATTTTCCTCATATAAATGTGTCTAAAGCAGTTTAATTATACCCATGCAAAATAAGATTTCCGAAAAGAGTTGGCAACAAAAAGAAATATAACTTAACTACGAAAGAAAATAAAAAGTCGGTATAGGATAGCAATGGTATAGGATGGCATACTCAAAGGTTGCAACAAAGAAATACATGCTGCACCCTCAAGATTTTTTTCATTATATTAAAGACGGTAACACCGAGTTTTGAAACTCAGTGGAACTGTTCAAAATCAAAATGAAGGGAGGGGTTGGGAAACGGGGTAAATTTTGAATTGAGATCTTCATGAAAAAGTGCTTCATATATTTTTGAATGAGAAATACTTGATAGAAAAGGATATATATATATATATATATATATATATATATATATATATATATATATATATATTAATATCAGGTGTTTTTTGTTCAGGAGTAAAGAGTGCGGTAATACCCAGCATATCACAAACATTTTGGGACATGTTTGAGTATCACAGCAGTTTTTGGCGTTGGCCCCGCTGGTTGTAGGTGTTTTAAAATTTGAAAGAAAAAAAAATATGATCCCTTTTTCTTCCTCTCCTTTATTTTAACATAATGCTTTTCAATAATTTTCGAATGCTATTACTGTACATCGTAAAGAACGGAGAATGACCTCATTTCTGTACCACGTAAATATAAATCAATTAGAAATGCTGAGAGAGACTTGATTTTAAGATTTGGCAGATTATAGTATGTGTATTTTGACTGTGGAGTAATTAGCCATGAGGAAGAACTTATTAACAATACAAATGAGATTAATTGCTGTAACAGTTTTACAAGAGTGCAATTTAGATATTTTTCAGAACATAATTAACTAAAATTTTCAGCCAACTTCCTTAACCAATTTTCCTTAACCCAAAGCTTCCTTAGCCAAGCTTTCTTAGCCAAATAACCTTTCATAACACTGTACTGCAGGGTGGAGCTTATTTTTGAAATCTTTTCACCCCCTAATTTGGTTCTTTGTTGTGAAATAAAAAAAAACAGACAAGTTTTGGCAATTTGGTTCTAGCAATATTTAGAGGTAGCTCAACGATGGGGAAATATTTGATGCATATGCATACATTCATATATACAACACATGGAAATTTAATTTAATGATAAAATCAGAAAAATACATTCATTACTACTTCAGTTTTCTATTTAAATTATGTAAGGCATTACTAGACTACGTAAAACTATAAATAAAAGGGGAAAAAAATAAACAGATGAATCGTTTTGTGTTGCTATCACAGAATACATTAACTACCTTTAAAAAATGTTCGAAATATTTTTTCTGAAACTTAGTTTTTAGAAATCATGAATATTTTGGATTAGAATTGAAGACTTGGTTTTAATTCTTAAGGCTAGACTTGGCTCTTACTTGCTTTCAAACAATGTAATTATTAGGCGGTAGCAGTAAAGCTCACTTAATTGTGCTAAAAATATAGAAAATTTAATAAATTGTAACTATGATAGAAAATTAATCTATAATCTTACTGAAGAACTTGATCATTTATTGAGCTGCTGGGAAAGAAATTTATTAATTTTACGCAGTTCCTACAGAAAAAAGTGAGACTGAAGCTATTTAAGATTGGTAATGTTGATATGGCAGCATTTGTCCAATGATTTTTAGTCGCACCAGTCCAAACTCTGATCCCAATAAACTAAGGAAACTTCTTCCACGTGCTAGCAAACATCAAATCATAGAGTATAGATAATTAGTTTATTCTTAAAAGCATGCATAGGAATTACATCCTCTCCTGAAGATTGCGCTGCTTAAAAGTTTTCAAAAATACAGTAAAACCTGTAAAGTTGACCACCTTTGTAAGTTGACCACCTGTCTATGTTGACCGCTTTTGTCAGGAACGGAATTAGTCCTATTTCATATAATGAAGGAAAACCTCTGTAACTTGACCACCTCTCTATCTTGACCACCTGTCTATCTTGACCACTAATGTTCGCCAAATTTGGTTAGGAATATTGTAAAAAACCCTTTGTAAGTTGACCACTTGGTTGATTTTTTTTTTTTTTTTTTAAACTTTCTTCAGCAAATTATTTTATTTTATTATTTATTTATTTATTATTATTATTATTATTTTTCATAGCTTTCCAAGTATGTTTTTAATGCTTTAATGACGGAACAGCATTTTACTAACTAAACAGCAGCATAAAGCTTAACGCTGTTCTTTATTCTCCAAACTTGTTTTTCATTTGTTGTTCTATTTGAGAAAGCTTTTTGTACTGTGTTCAATGAAAATAGGTGTCAGTAGTAAAGTTCAAAGTCATTTCTTTTAGTTGCAATTGTTGTGACAACACAGGAACTGTGCTAAAAAGAGAAGGCCCGGATCTATACATTTTGATTCCCCTGCAACAAAATATGTAGGGCCCATACCTACAGGCCAGCAGTGTCTCTTAGTAAAGTGAATAAGTCTTAGTACTAGTTTTTTTTTTTTTTTTCTATTTTTTCTTCAATTTCTAGGGCCGTTAGCCCCTTTAAGGACGCGGGCCTCTCGCACTGCGGGTACGCAGATCTGGGCTTGCTAATGAGTAAAGTTACATGTTTCTGGTGCAAGGGATTAAGAGATAGGATATTTTGATTTTGCCTTTATGAACTGGTCTCCAAAAAGAAAATTAGCTGCACTTGAGATTAATAAAAGTATGAAATATTTAATTTAACTGAAAATGGAAAAAGCCAGAGAATATTAGCTGGCATATAAGGAATTTCTAAAACTAAAGTGTCTAATATAGTTATAAACAAGGAAAAACTAACAAAATTATTTGAATAGTATTTTTAATTATTGTTTCACTTTCAATAATATTAAACAATGAAAATGAGTTGAACAGAAAGAGTAAGGGTGAATTCCTCAAAAAATTAATACATAGTACAAGAAATGACAAAAAATTAAAAAAAAAAGTATTACCGCCCTTTATAAGTTGACCACCTGTCTAAGTTGACCGCCAAAGTACTGCACCGCGAGTGGTCAACTTACACAGGTTTCACTTATTAGGATTTTTTTTTTAGTGAAGTGTGAGCCGGGAACTTCATTAAAGATTATTGCAAAACTAGAAGAAAGCATAACGTTAAAGACCATCGACTATGCAAACAAATACCTAAAACAAAATAAACCAAATATAAGGAGATTGTAATGAATTTCTGGAACTTATAAACATCTTTTTTTGTTGGTCTAGCTTAGTATAATTACATTTATAAGCTATTGTCACAGGGAGCAATTCTACCATATATGGTCTTAAATCGTATATTTCCTCAAGCTCCGAACATCCAAAACTCAATTTATATTAAATTCAAAAGGAGAAGGACTATGTCCAATGCACCTTTTCATAGTTTGTATATATTTGAAAGCTCAGATGTCTGCACTGCAAGCTTCCAGAGTTTCTTACAATTATCTGTTTCTGAAATCGCTACTTGAATTTTCATCAATAATTCAACATTTCTGAATCAAATTCAAATAAATTTTCAAATCACTTGCAATATTTATTAGGACTTGTGGTGTTTAACTTCATTGGATAGTTGTCAGTATATCAACAAAAAGACTGATGTTGGTGGTGAATGATATGTAAAATTAAGTTTCCGCTAAAGTAGAAGTTACACCAAAAAATCAGTGTTGAGTTGAATTGAATTAAAAACAAAATCTTAGAAGACTTTGTTACAAATGAGTCAGTGATATTATTTCCATTGTTGGAATTTTCTTCTGTTGAATATCTTGGAAGTAATCTGGAAGATTTAACAGAGTAAGGAGGATAACTTTCAGATAAAGGACATAATTAAAGTACTAGGAGCAGTAAATGGTCATATAAACAAAATGTGAAAATTGCTCTTATGGGAGACAGAGGGTTAACCAGTGGTGTAAACCAACATCAATTCTGTTACAAGCTATTGAAAGTCAAAGTATACTGCTAGTAGAGACAAAAGTCTTAGTTTTTGCATTAATGATACATTTTTTATTTCAAATAAAAAGTTAAGTCGATGTGTATAATAATGTTTAAAAATTTTGGAATTTATACGGTAATTGTAAACACATTTTAAGTTTCGAGAAATCGTTGTTTTCGGTTATCTTTCAAGCTTTGATTCCGTTAATTTACCTCTAAATAATTTAATGCATTATTTAAACTGGCCTGCAAAAAACAGAAAAAAAAAATCGCGGCTTTTAAGATCTAACCTAATGCACTGCTGAAAAATCGTTTCCAACAACGTAATTTTATTTTTAAAAAAATTATAATGTTTAGTACTTTTGAGAAGCGTGAACGGAATGTTTGTTATAATATTACTAGAAAATCGCCCGTCAAGGTATGATGGGTGAAAATTTGCTCCTACATTTTAGCTCAGCAATTGCCTGTTTGGTGATATTTTGACAGTTGAAGTTTTAAACCCAACTCCAGTGGATTAAATCAAAACTCCAGTAGATAGAGTTCATTGTTGACCATTTAGTCTTTCCCTGCATGTTAAACATCACCAAAACGTATTATCAAATTATCATGCCGTGGCGCGAGCTTCATTGTTGAAACACGCGAGTTACTCGATCATCCGCTATTATTTATATTAGGATAAAACTACATGGAGATGTGTCTCTACGTGGCTGAAGAAATCTTAATAATTTTGTAAAACAAAAAATGCGAATAGATGCAAATTTATAAAACCAAATGTGTACATAATTTTTATTTTCGACACATTCACTGCTTTGATCTTTTCATGTGACTGTATTATCAATTACTGAATGATTGATTTTCCAAATTTTGGCTAGTGCAAATTTTGTTCTTGTGGTAGCTTTATTATTTCTAAATAATTCATATTTGTTTTTTTTATAATTTAATTTTTAAAAATCCTTAGTCAGTTTTAAACAGAAAAAAATTGTAATACGGTAGTAAAAAATTATATTCAGCGAGTGGTAGTTCTAAAAATGCCATATTTTGTTACAAGAACAATATATGCACTTCACAAAATTAATTTCTTAGTACGCCACTGCAGGACAATGAATTTTAGGCCATTTTATCCGGTCTGAAGTATAATTTAAAAAACATTCCACCAATTTTCAATTTCGATAACAAATCTTGATGGTACATGTTTCTTTCAACACCCCGTCTGGGTTGAGACCGGTTTATTGTGATTTGTTTAGAAGAAGGGGGGGAGGGGGGAATATGCGGCTTTTTGGCGGTCGCCGCAAGCCTGTCAAAACAGGTGGCAAGCACTTCCATATGGCTAATCGCTATGTTCTTTCCCCTATCCTTCTTTATCGGAATACAGACAAACCTTTCAAATAAAACTGATACTGAACATAAAGAAAGATAGATGAAAATTTATTCAAACAGTTTGTTTAATTCATAAATCTTCACTTTATGTAATCGAAAATAAAACATTTTTTCCGCTAACGGAATAGGAAACCAATGTAAAAATAATTCCTTTAATCATTTGCAGTTTTTTTTTTCTTAATATTTTCCCTTCTATCCTCCTTACAATTTCTATTTTCATCTCCTTTCCTTTTTTCCCGCTCGAGTTGTAATTTTGAATTATATAAAAAATGCTTAAAAAGCTATTGTTATGTAAAACTTCAAATCTCCTCTTTGTAGGTGCAGCGAGAAGGATGTGTGTGTCTGTGTGGGGGGGTCATCTCTCCGTTAGATGCCTTGGTTACGAGGTGGGCGACCACCCTTATTTTCAAAAATTATCGATTTTGAGATTTTGAAAAATTTAGAGAGCCCCCAGTGTTTTAGAGAGTTCTTTCTAAATCCGCAATTGTTTTTTAAATTGGTAAACGTTGAATTATTGAGAAAACTAGAAGAAATTTACTAAACTCAAATGCACTGCTTATAACTGAAATTTACTTTTTCTTTCTTGATTTTCTCATAACCGCGTTTTTTAAGTTGCGTTAAGGTTTAGAAAAGTTACAATGAATATTAAAGAAAAAAATATTTAGGTTGTTCGCCTACCTTAACAATATTGTAAAACTTAATTCAGTATTTTATACATATATTCTCTCTTTCTCTCTCAGACAGTTTTTATCAAAAAAGAAAACCTTCAGGAGGTAGTTCAGGCTGCGCTATACTTGTAATGAATCTGATTAGTGATTGCATTACCGGTATACCGAATACCGGTATAAAGAGCAACTTTACAATTTTGCAATACGAGTATTTGCCGAGGTAAAATACTGGTATTTTCGGTATTAGCTGAAAATAATCAATAGCTTCAATTAAAGAATTTTCAACTTATTAAATATATCTACTTTATATTTTAAACGTATATTTCTTTGTTCATGATACAACAACCAAAATCAATCAATTGATGTAAACATTTGGTTTCAAAAGCATGAACTAATAGAATATCATTTAACACAAATAGCGGAAAAATTGCAAAATGATACTGTCATTACTATATGTTGAGCTGAATCGTATTTTTGTGCGCTTTTGTGCACCATGTTTGTATTTTTTCCATTTCCCTGATCAATCACTTTCCCTTCTGTGAAAGTTAAATTTCGAGTGTAATTTTGAATGCATATGTTCTGTGAAAAATTTATTTCAACTATCAATTGCAGTAATACTTTATTTTTTTTTTACAAAAAAATTGTTTCAACTGTACTAAATTTTGACAAAAACTTTGTCTTGTTAGCAAAACAAATAGGTAATTTGTTGTCACCATCATCAGTATTGTTGTCCTGTCTCCCTATTTGACTTTATACTTGAAAGATAATATTTAGAAATTATAGAATAGTGCTTGAAAATTTGCATACAGGTAAAACCTAATCAGCTGAAACATACTTTCATATATTTGCACAATTATAATTGTAAAGAATTTTGAAAAGAAAGCGAAAACGAATAAGTGAAAAAAACAAGATCAAATTTAGTCATGTTTATCGTAAATTTCAAAAGCAAACACAATCCTCTCCTTCTCAAGAGAAAATGATGTTAATATTGGAAATGTACCGTCTCTCGCAAAGAAAGTACAACTAGCCATAAAGATAAATGTAAATAACAATAATAATAATAATGCACACAATACAAAAACACACACACACACGCAAATGGATAAGCAAGAGACCAAATTATTTGAAGATAAAGGACTTCTAGATAATTAGAGGAGATGTACCACCGACCTGCATGAATTCAGAAAGAGTACTTTTAACTATAGGAAAGTTGAGCACTAAAATAAGTTCCATGCTTAGAAAGTTCAATAAATGCATTGTGATTTTCACTATTATCGATTTTTTATTATGACATTTGTTCCTTCATTTTATGTTTTCCACAATACGTTTTCGTAAATAATATAATTTTTGTACACAATTATGAAGTGTGGAAAACAAAACAATATGCTTTCAAGAATTGTTTGAGAAATTTCATATACCGGCATTACGATTTAAAAATTGAATTTTCGGTCAGGTATTGCAATCCCTAAACCTGATGGAGTACAATAAGATCAATTATTGCAATAACAAACATTTTAAATTCACGAGACGGGGTTCAATGGGACAGTTTTACAGGTTAAACTTTTCCCATTGGAGGAAGGGGGGATAGTAAAATGCATGAAACTTTACAGTAATTTAATATTGTTCTACCTTTACCGACAGAAATTATGTTTTGAAAAACCACTGACAGGTCTGACAATATAAAGGATCCACGAGGAAATAGTTACATGAAATACTTCAGGTTATGATGAGTCTGGTATTTCTCAAAAAAAAAAAAAAAAAAAAAAAAAAGAAAGAAAGAAAAAAGAAAGTAAAAAAAAAAGAGGCCGTTACGACGAAAATGCATAGTGTATAATTTGACTCTTTAAACTTCAATAAGTTCCTTTCTGGTTAGTTTATTATGTACTAGTGTTCGCACAGTGGTCAAAACTCGACCATATTCATAAATGAATATTTGAGAAAACTTGAATGAATTTAACTATTTCCAACATTTTTATTTCTACTCTTACTCTTACTCTACTGCATATCAGGGGAAACGTACAATTTTTGTATGTATATACAATACCAAACAGTAGTAATTCATTCCAGTTTTACTTTTTGTCTGTTAATCTCAAAATAAAGGATGAAAGGGGATATTTCGGTAATGTGTTGTCATTTCTGAAATTTTAAAAGTATTTTCTTTGAAAGAGCATGCTTAAAAACATGGGTTTTAGCAGTTTTTTAAATAGTTTGTAAACAAATTAATATTTTTAACAAATATTTTAATTGGTGCGCAGATTAAAACTCACTTTTTACGCTTCTGCACATTGCATTAAAAGCGATGAAATGCCATTAACTGATGCCATTAGCGCACAACGCAAATTATTATAATCTGGAAATTTGGTTGACAGAAAAGCGTAAGCATTTAGGGCGACAATGAAGCAGCACGCCAAAGTACATTACTTGTAACGTCATAAACACAGCGCCTTATTTCCAGAATCGGACATTCAAAAAATTAATTTAAAAAAAAAATGTTGTGAAAAGTTTTTTCTGGCTTTTTTTTTTCTTATTCTATCAATTTCAGTGACTAAAAGTAGTATTTTTGACTGTAGGAAACAACCCCATTGAGAAATTTGTGTGGTCGTCAAATTCTTGGCTTGAACAATTTTATTTTAGATACCATGTTGCCTTGTGCTAAACCTATTCAAATATATATTTTTCTACTCTTTGTTTACGTATGCAAAGGAAAAACATTTTCGCCCTGGCATTGGAAACAACAAATTTGACGCCAATGGATAAAAATCGCCAATTATCCAATTTTCGAAATCTTCCCGTATGAAATGAAGCCTCAAAACTCAGTTTATGCGTAAAACTTATGTATGAAAAATATTACTTATAAAACGTCTACTATTATTGAGTAAGTTGCTTCTTCGTCATTAGAAATATAAATTTCCAAGTAACAAATGAACGAACTCTACTCGTGGCAACTGTCCATTCGAAAACACTGGACGTCGCAATAATAGTTCATTTTTAAAAAAAAGATCGTCTTTGTAATTTGTTTGCGTTTAAGGGCGGTGCAAAATTGATGTCAGACTTTTCAACATTTTCGACACACTCCCCCTTTGTCACAAAGTTTCGCACTTCACCATAAACTATCTTCCTTTTTTCACCTGTCACGCTGTTCTTCATAACATTCCTATTAAAAAAAGGCTTGTTGTCACATTCTCCCCACTGTATGTTCCTCATATCATTTCTTTCCTCTCCCTTGACCTTGTCACAAACTGTTACTATTTCGTGAACCCCCTTGTCTTAAAGCGGGACTTCATTCGTGGACTGCCCCTATTTTGTGGTAACCGTAAGCAAACATACATTTCCCTACTCTTTGTTTTCGTATGCAAAGAAAAAACATTTCTCGCGCTACAATTGGTGGCAAAAACTTGACGCCAATACATGAAGAGAGCGAATTTCCCAATTACCGAAATCTTCCCGAATGAAATGATGCTGCAAAACTCAGATTATACGTCAAACTTCTTGATGAACAATATTTATTTTTAAAACTTTAATATTATTGAGTTGCCTTGATCTCTGCCATTAGAAATATAACATTTAAAACAGTAAAGAGAACGAATCCTATTTGCTACTTTAAAAATTGTCCATTCAAAAACACTGGACGTTGCAATAATAGAGCAATTTTATTTTAAAAAATCGTGTTTTGTGATTTGTTTACGGATTAGGGGATAACTGGCTAATGCACTTTTCAAAATTTTTGATCCCTCTCTCATTTGTCACAAAGTTTCACACTTCACCATACTCCCTCCATTACCACATGTCACACTGCTTTCTTAAACGATCTTATCAAAAAAAAAAAAAAGGCTTGATGTCTCTCCTGTAATTCATTTCTTCCCCCTTGTGTAGGGGGGGGGGGATTCATTAGTAGTCAGCTCCTTGCAAAGAGACATTTCTCTACGCTTTTTTTACGAATGCAAAATAAATATATTTCTCGCCGTGGCATTGGTACCAACACTGGATAAAGTTGGCCAATTTCACAATTTTCGAAGTCTTCCTGAATGAAATGATACCGCGAAACTCCGTTCATGCAAAAGCACTGGAAGTAGTAATAATACGCCAATTTTATCAAAAGTTTCACCTTGAGATCTGTTTGTAGGGATAGCAACTGCAGGTATTATTGGGAGCTGTGTGTGTGTGTGTTTTCCCTAGAAGGTGATTTTATTGAAACTGAGAGTCTTCCCTCACTACGGAAAATGATTTATTTAAATATTAAAATCGAGAAAACATAATCAAAATGTTACCCAAAAAGCCTCAATAATACCCCCCTTCCCCCCAAAACCCGACGCGCAAAGTGCTGGGACTTTTTACCCCTTCTTGCTGGAAGGGTAAGAAGTAATTTGCAACAGGTTTCAACTTTTTTTTTTTTGGATGTTTGGGTTTGGCCATTTTTTGGCCTAATTTTACTGTACTATTTCCTAATTGAGGAGTGCTGAAACGAACGTTTCGAACATTTTTTAACGAAAAGAAAGTATTCAGTGTTTAGTACAAATCAATGACAAGCGTCAGTCAAGTAAAAAATGAATACGTAAATAAACATAACTTCATAGGGGCTGCCGGCATTTTTAAATTTCTTTTTTTTTTTCTTTGTAAAAATATCATCACATGAAACTAGTGATTAAGTAGAGAAAAATATATGTGTCACCAAAATACATTTTAATTAGAGAAAAAGTTGAAACAGAGTAAGGCGAGATTTAAAAAATGTCATGACTAGTCACACCACTGCTAGTGTGCTAGTTCTAAGTGTTTAAATACAAAAGGCGAAATTAAACAAAAAGTTTATAGCGATGTTCAGGAGACATGACATCTAAAGCAAAAGAAAGTGTAAAAACTAAGATAAGTCTGAATTATCATATAAGCTCAAGATGTTAAAAGTTTTTTTCAACGGAGGCCGCAAACGCTTGTATTTCAAACAAATAAAAATATAAGGCTGGAAATTGAAAATTTCATTATGGAAAAACCAAACCACTCAAATAATTTTGGAAATGAATAGCAGCTGAGAGCGAAGACACATTGGCTTGGTTGGATAAAGCAGCGTGCGAATGAGGGAAAAGGTGGGAGTTCAAATCTGGGCCGAAAAACATCGTTTTAATGAGGGTTTTTTTCAGCAGAATTTTATTCCAAGTTTCACTAGTATAGAAAATTTTAAACTGTATATCTGTTGTTGTTAAAATGAGGAAACAAAACATTGATTTTAAGAGGGTAAATCGCAGTTTGATTTTGGAGAAGGATAAATTTCAATTTATTTTGCTGCTTTACTACCCATTGCTTTGGTCTATAGCATCTCGAGGTTGCACTGAAATCAGAAAATTCTTGCTTTGAACTCGAATGCTTCGCGTGGGTCAACTAGTCATCTAAAATTGCGTTTCTGGAATTTCACTATCGGAAAATTGCTGAAGACGGATCCCAAACCTCTCCTCCCAGTAACATCACCAACTATCGTCTAAAACTGCGTTTTGACAACTATCTTTGAAAATTTTATTAATGAGTTTCTGCCCCCCCCCTTCCACTTCCGCCAATATAATTTAAAATAATCTTAAATTTCGTTTAAGACCTTATATTTCAAATAATTACTGGGGTAAAGCACCCGAAAACTCACCCCTAACATCATTAAAAGTCAAATAAAATTGTTTTTGGAGCTCCAATTTGGAAAAGTTTCCGGTCTTCATAACGATATCAGAGATGGCACACAGCTGCGTTTCTTAGATTGTTCATTTTTGACACATTTCTGGGAGGGGGGGCCCGGATTTCTCCTCTAATTAACATCTCCGAATATCGTCTAAAACTGCATTTTCAGAACAACAATTTTGAAAAAATTTCCAGGAAGAACCCAAAAACACCAACCTCCTTAACGTAATTAGAGAAAAAATATAAAATTTTTCAAGTTTGAATTTCGAAAATTCCCGAGGAAAATGCTCCCAGGCCACTTTCCACCCTAGCATTAGCAAAGATAGTCTAGAATGCATTTTTAATCCCATACAAATTAGAAAAACCATCCTATTTTTGATTTTTGGGCTAATTTCTTTATAATTCTGGGACAAAAGATTAAGTGTCTAGCAAGCTGGGGGTGATGAGTCAGTTTAGCATTCAAATATGAATAACATAGGTGCTCCAGACATAACTAAAAAAAGATTACTAAGGTTGTTTGTACTTGTTCAAATAATTTCAACTTTCCAAAAACTTATCTCATTTAAGGTTATCTGACACCTCAGATTATACTTTACGAAGTTACAGTTATTCTTTTTTTTTTTTTTTTTGCTTTCTAAATTACGATTTTTTCGTCACTTACAGATATATTTTCATGAAAAAATTGTTACTTTTCATCTATTGTTGCAGAAAAAACCCCCGACAATATTATTATATTAATATTTTATAGTTTCTATCAAAGACTTTTACAAAAACTTATCTGAATATAATATATAACGAGCACTTCATTTTAACACATTTCCAACGTTCTTTTTCTCCGCCCTCCTATTTCATCTATTCGCCTTTTTCTAGTTCTCAGAAAATAGGAAATTCTTCTAAATGCTACGCTGTCGAAGCCTCCCCTTTCCTCCAAAATGATTACAGAGCATCTCAAATTTTGTTTTCAAGGCTCCGATTCCATGAAAAATTCCGAAAGAGAGTCCCTGAATACCTTGCCCTCCAACAACATAAGAGATTATGTAATGTTCCGTTTTTGAAACTTCAATTCAAACAAATTGCTGGGCCCCTAACACCAACAAATATGATCCACAGTCGCGTGTTTTAGCGACTACAATTTCGAAAAAATTAACGAGACGGAACCTCTGAACCTTTTCTGATAACATCATTGAAAAACGCTCTCGTGTAGGACTTCAAGTTTGAAAGATTTCCAGAGTAGAGCTCTAGTACAGCCTTTTCCCCTGACATCATTGAAGGTTGTCTACAATTACGTTTTTAAGACTTCAAAATCGAAATATTGGGCGGAAGATGTAAATCGATTCGAAAAATCGATCGAGGACAACCCTTCGAGTCATATTTTCACTAAAGTCAACAAATATGGTATACAATCGCGTTTTAAGACGTTATTTTCGAAAAATTTTCAGGGAGGGTATTCAAACCTTTTCTCCCCTTAACATTACCAAAGATCACCTAAAAATTCGTTTTTAGAACAAGAATTTTGAAAATTTTCCGGGGGAGGATCCCCGAAACTCCTCTATTTCTACGTGCTCATCTTCGAGTACTGACTGACCCCCTTTCAAAACCAGAAGTTTTATCAGCTCATTCTCTCCATAAACAATTGATACAAGATAAAAAAAGAGCTGGAAGCTTCGAAGCTAATTTCATACGTAGAAAAACATTTAAAGTCCCCCCCCCCTCACCAATTATTTTCTGGTTGCGCCACTGCTTCTGCTCCTTACATAAAAGACACTTCTCATAATATGTCCCAGCTCCCTCTACTTCTACAAAGTTCCTACGCCTCTGAATGAGACTAAGATTTAGTTTTGATCATTAGAATTATAATAAAGATTTTCAGTTGTGAAGAAACGGGTGATACCTTTATTAAGGCTGTATTTATTCATTTGTTTAAAAATGTAGGGTTGATTGGAATAAGTGGGTACCCTAAAACAAATATAGAAATACCTTTTATATTTTTTTACACTTACCATGTCACATTTCATCACAGTGATTGATTTCACATACATTTACGCTTCATGGTACGATTGATTTTACATATATTTAGGATTCATGAAACTTTTTTCTAAGTCATAGAACCTTAAGTCAAAAAACGTTTCGTAAAAATATATATTTTAGGGAGTTTAAGCTACATTTTTCAAAGAAGTGTTTCCATGTTACTTTTTGTAATTGTTTTGATCATTAAACTTTCATATATATAATTTAACCTAAAGTGCATTCTATATTATTAATTTTTGCATCAAATATTTTTAATAAGTATTTGAGAGGAGGGGTCCCACTTACCCCGTAATTGTTCCTATAAAGGGTAAGTTGGTCCCCTCACTGTGGGGTAAGTGCGTTCTTCCCTAATAGTGGCAATTTTGATACCAAAAGCATTTCTGATGAAATTAAGTACATTTATGAAATAATAGGTAACTATGAAGACCTAGTAGGAAATGATAGTTTAGCTACAAAAACTGCTACAGATAATGAACATATATTTCATGAAACTTCCATCAAAGAAAATCATAAAGTATTATATAGCTCTAATGATGGGAGTTGATTATGCAAAGAAAAAAAAAAGTGCTGAATTTACAAGAACGGATAAAAATAGTGAAACTTTTTATTGGCCTGATGCAAATGACGTTGGATGAAGTGATAAGGATTAACGCTTATCCAACTTTAAATAGACGTCGCCATTTAGTGTCTCCAATTTCTTTTTTTACTTGTAATTTTTTTGGCTAATTTACAAAAATTAATATCAATCAACTGTATTATGTTCATTTAACACACTTTTTATGTAAAAGTTAATTATATACCTATATGCTTTCAATAAATTTCATAGATATAACTGTTTTGTTTTTCGTTTTATAATTCTAAATCATACAGGTTTAAATGGTAGTAAATATCTCATAAATGGTTAAATTTACAAAAAGAAAAAACCTTACCACTTTTTTTAGATGTGCTTGATTTAAATTTAAATAAAAGTGGGGTGACTCACTTACCCCTTTATTATGAGGTAAGTGAGAAACCTATGTGATTTTTCAAAAAATATAATTGTTAAGAAAATTTGAAGCCCTTTTTAGAAAATAATAATGAACTTTTGGTTATTACCAATGTCCAAAATGAAAAACAAGTCAGGAAGTTATTATTATTATTGCTTCAAAATATTTGTATAAGGTTTCAAAAACGAATTGTTCTATAAAGAGGTCCCACTTACTTCAACCAACCCTTACAAATTTTATTGTTTACCTAGGCTTGATTTTATGAATAACTTTTGATTTTGATTTTTAAAGAAGTAAAACACTTAAAAACGTTAAAAACCGTTTTTGTTATATCATTAAAATAAAATGTCGCTGAAAAATATCAAGTACGGGAAAAGAAAAAAGTTGGCTGCAGTGCATCTACCTTTATTAATCGACGCCATTATCTCTTTTACATACTTCCTGCCTCTCCACCCTATACAAAGACCAATTTACAAGAAAAAGGTTTGAGCAAGGTAATGAGAGGCGAGAGGGGGAGGGAAATGGAGATTTGCTACTTCCTTTGATTTTGGCGGTCGCCCCAAGACATGTCTATTGACATTTACACCAATTCCATATGTGAAGTGTTATTTTATTGTCCTTGCTTTTCAGAGTTCGGAAGCTTGAGTATATTACTGTATTCGCGTTTTTCTCACGTTGATCCTTGATCATCTGTTGTAAAGTGTCAGAAAATTTTTGATTTTCAAAATCTCAACTTTCAGATAAGAAAAGAGACCAAAAAAACAATCAAATTACTTTGTTTAATTCTTGGAATTCAACTTTATATCAATGCATATATTATTTTCTATAGATTGAAAACATGAAATTGGGATCTTTCATATCTTGCTATAATGAATTGACAACCATCTTGAATTTCCAACTTATCTTTCTTTTCTCTGGGAATACATATAAGTATATCATAAATTATGGGAAATTTCTCAAATGAATTTTTTAACAGCCAGAAGAATGATTTTAGTACTATTTATTTTGTGTGATACGAAATCTTCTCTCCCAAAGCACAGTATGAAAAAGTACGATTTTTGTGTTTAATTTAAATTTTTGTAGAAAGTACAAATATTTCATAACTGAGGAATTTGGGGCATATGAAAGAAATGTATGTCATACATAATGTGATACAGATCAGAATAACAATTTTCAAATATTTTTGCTACTTCTTATAGGAGGTTTTTTTAATTCTTACTGCAACTGCTAATGGCGTACTGCAATATGGCATTTATTTGTGTTATGCACCTATTTTCCTTCATAATTCACAGGAATTAACTGTGCTTCTATCTTTTCCTTGCAAATTTTACGTTAATTTTGCTCTTCTTCACTTTTTCTAATTGTTATTGTTATGATTACGCTGCCGATATCTCTTAAAATACTTATTGATTCACTGTTTGGAGAAGGTATTTACTGTACACACTATCAAAATGCTACGAGATGCTGGTTTTTATTTCTAAGCGATCTAATGAGATTTCTAATACTAAAGAACCAAAAGTTTGGCCCCTAGAGATTTTAATCCAGAACTGTTACAACAATAACAATTTTCAACCAAATAGCAATAATAGTAATTTTATATGCTTTAATCTGCTTCCTTTTATTGCGCTAAGATTCTTTTTTTACTGCAATCTAAAAGACTCTGAAGAAATATGTATTAATTTTATTTAAATTTTTCCCCCTGACATATTTCTTTTTCTAGTTTTAATGATATCTTCAACGCTAAGAGAACTAATTCTTATCTCCACTAATGATAAGCATTAAAAAAGGAACCAAAACTTCTTGATCTCTAACTTTAAAGTTTCAATAAGTTATATTAATTCATTATGCTTACAAGAGAAAGCTGTAATTCGGTTACTATAGCACATGACACATGTAAAAAAAATCTGCTAAATGAGAAGACTCCCTAAAGAAATTTAAATTTACAATAAATCTCACGCAAAACGTTTTTTAATGCAAAGCAAAAGCAATCACGACTATCGTGATTGTACAAGTATAAGTAATATGATTTTATTGCTTATGTTTGTGATGCATGGTTACCAAGTGAAATCTTACCGCCTGTTGCAAACAGTTATCAGCCGCTTTTGTCGGATATCTTTTCATCCAAAAGCTCAATTCTTTTGCATTGAAAAAGCGTTCCTTGTAAAGCGGAAACACGTGTATGCCGTACTGCAGTAATCTGACAGTTTTATGCAATAGAACGTTATTTTTAATTTTCGTAACCATACAGTTAAACATTCTTCAAACACGCACACAAACAAACATTCTTAATATTAATAAATAGAAAATAAATGTGTGCTTTTGTGTTTGTCAGATGTGCGTTTTCATCCTTGAGCTCAGTTATTTCACAATAAAAAGGAAGGTCCTTTTAATTCCGAAACACATGTCTACAGTTGCAAGTTTGTGCATTTTAGCGTTTTATAACTATTTTTAACTCTTAATTTTAGTACTTAGTTGATTGAATCAACTAAATTTTAAAGTTTTGATAACATTTTCTACAGCAGCAGTTTAACACGAAATATCTCTGATTAGAATAGAAGTAAAATCTCGCGATTAGTATCTCCATATCTATTATCATTGTTAATTTTCTAATACTTTTTATTGTGAGAAGAAACGTGTTTTCATTAGCTCACGCAAATAGTTTGCAGTTGCTTTGTTATAAAATTCTACAACATGTAATATGCAAGTAAGTGTACTCTTATTTTGAAACGTTAATTTCTTTATCATACCTATTAAATATAGAATTAGGCCTGACGAGAGGCCGTGTAACGCATTTGTTTTTAGTGCACCTCAGTGAAAAATTTTCAAAAGTATCCGAATCTCAATTAAAATTACTTGCCGCCCCCTGTTATATAGGAATTCAAAAATCTTTTGTGAGCTAGCTCAATTCATTTATCCCTTTCGGCCCCCAAAAACCAGCTTCTGAACTTCCCTTGCGTTTAAATCAAATCACCATCAGTAATTTTACACTGATTTTTTCAAGAGATTTTGTTGTCTATTTTAACGTTTCAATTTTCGAAGAAATTTTAACTGCATGTGATAGGAAGTGTTGACATTACGTTGTCAGTAAGTAAGAAAGAGTTCATGATGTTGATTTTGTCTTACTGAAATTTACAACCAGATTTAGCTATATTGTTAAGTAAACTAATATTAGTTTTATAAATTCTCAGGAGTTCAAATTCAAATAAGTTCAGTTGCATTCTATCCCAAAATAACTTGGCGACAGTAACCAAAAGAGACGTTTACTGGTACCAGCTTGATCACGGAGAGATGGCGGAAAACCTTGAAGCGAAAATATTATCATTTGTAATAGTGGGAACTAGGGATGTTTGACCCATATGGAGACTTGACCCATGATGATTTTTGCCATATTATTGGTTGAGGGAAAATTTTAGTCATATTATTGGTTGAGTAGTCACGCAACAGTTTTTTGCAGAGCGAAACCATTTCGAAATTGTCAGTGGTTTTCAAGAAATTCAGTGTTAAATGATACTGCACCTTAATAGTAAAGTTTGAAGATTTTGGAACTTTTTAGATTTTAACCTCTAGTTTTGAGGGAAATGAATTTGAAAAGTATGCATGCTTTAGTCTCTTTTCTGGCTATCTCTTTATATAGAGTACTTTTATATAACTTAGATCTAAGTTGCTAAAAAATTAAGGTAAACAAAAGAAAGCTAACTGGGGAGCTTTGACCCAAACTAAGTAGGGAGTCCTGACCCGAAGACTAATTTGATATTTTTGTTTAATTTGATGTTCTTTCAATGAAATTTTATTTTTGAATCTTAGATAAAATATTGTCATTTAGGTCTAATGATTTGCTTTTATTCATGCAATGACTCTAATATTGTAAATATGAAGGCATGTTTTTTTTTTTTAATGAATAACTATAATATATAATATTTTGGTCTAAACAATTGTTTTTATTTGACAAATAACTAAAATACTAATAATCTTTGAGCCCAATGAGTTGTTACTTAGTAAAATAACTGAAATATTGCTTAGGTCTGATCTGATAAAGTTTTTAATTCGACTTCAGCTCTCCTGCTGATATGGAGTAAGATTAATCATAATAAAGAAAATATATGTAACACTTCAACTATAGAGTGAACATTTTGTATATTCGCCTCAAGAATCACTAATTAAAACAAAAAGCATCATCAAACTTGCGTTCTTGATTTCAATACCTATGATTCTTCTTGCAAACTTGATGAATATAATTTTCTTTTTTTTGTACCATTTCTACTTGGAATTATGCTATTATTTTTAGCCGTAATAATGATAATAATGTGCAGAATGGCAAACTATTCATGTGTGTTTTTTATTTCGTTCTAACTATTCTACAAAAAAAAAAAAAAAAAAAAAGGAAAAACCAAAAATTGGGTCAAGTCTCCCTAGTTTCCCCTAAGTAGATGCAGTTAGAAAGTGCCAAATAGTGAGAGGCGTTCCCACTGATCCTATCTATTGCGAAATAACAAGAAACAACCTATTTCAAATGACACAAATGACGTTTCTGCTTCATGAGCACCCGCCATCTCTCCGTGGTCAAGTTTTGGTGGCATATGAAGAGTTTATTTCAAAATACAATATAACATGGTTAACTCTATCAATATTTTCATAAGTTCAAACTAAATTTCTTTAACAGATGTGTTTCGGATTGTTTTTTTACTTAGCGTCTCTAAATAAATGATTGGTAGTTCTTTTAAATGTCTAAATTTCTGGTTGTGCCTTGGAATAGCATTATTTAGTCATTTAATTACACTAGTAAGGAAAGATTTTGCCACATAAAACATTTATTTATGGAGTTAGTGTTCCTAAGGAAATTATTAAATCTGTTTTCAAATATCAAATGAGAATTTTCCCATCATCCAGTTCCTGTGCAATCATATGTTTTAAGTTTCTTATTTTTCCCTTTTGCATCTATATCACATACCGTTAAAATCATATATAATTCATAGTTCAAACCCTGTTATGAAGACAATAAATGTGATGATAGATAGTCTGGTTTAGCATCAAATTTGATGATATATGCTATCAGAATTGAATTATTTTCTGTGTTTTTATATATGAATGCAAAAATGGAAGGTTTTGTAGGTTTTTACTCTAAGGGAAATGATTAAAGATATATTTATATCTAAACATCCAACAATTTAGGTGATTTAATATTGACTATTCAAAACTAGTTTAAAAGCTACTCTATTACATAACAGTAACATACTGCCCTAAGTACTAATGGCATTTTCAGGTAAAATGAAGAAACGTGTAGATTTTAAAGTTTTATCAGAAAAAATTTAGTACAACACAAACTTCGGGAGAAGGAAGCAACCCCCCCCCCCCCCCCAAGATTTTGACTAGAATAAAAAATTTTTGTATATTTTTTTAGTGTACTTACATCCTGTATTATATAATATAAAAATTATTCAGATATGCATGCAAATATGCACTGAAAAATACCTAAAATATGCATTAAAACTAAACATTTGAAACGCTATTTTTTTTTTTTTTACTTAAGCGAAAAGTTGTTACATCTGAATATAAAATGTTTAACCTCCTTTTTTGCACTGTGTTATTAAAGCGACAAATTGTTACTATTGCAAATTAATCTGAATGAAAAAAATTGAAAATAAAAAAAAAGAGTGCAAACAGGAGGGGGGGGGGGGGTCCGTTTTCCCGCATTTCCAAACAGTGGCGAGAAATGGGGTAAAACGGTTGTCTTATTTGGTTTTGGATCAAAAAGCCATTTTACATAAGAATCTGCAGAAATTGTGTCAGAAGCATTTTTCATGCCTCCCAATCTAATTAATTTGCTCACAATGAAAAACTTAACCTTAACATTAAACAATTCTTTAGTTTTGAGAAATATGCAAAACCTAAATATCGCAAAGGAACAAAAGTTTTTTTTTTTTTTTTTTTTGATAGTTATGTTCGACTTCATTATTTACGTCAGTCAATTCAAATTGATTTAAAAAAAAAAACCCTTTAATATAAAAAGAACATATATTCAGAAAAAGAAAGTTCTATGTAGAAAATTACAATCTTTAGACCTCGAGGTAAATAAATCCATTACAACAAGTTTTAAAAAAGTACGGAATACTAAAAAGCGAATTAAAAAATTAAAACAATAATGGTAATAAATAAAGAAAAAATAAAATGAATAAAAACTTTACAGAAAAAAAAATAAGAGAAAAATAATAATAATAAAAACAAGTAGACATAGAAAAAAGAAGATAAACAACGCGCGTACTCCGCAAGTACTGAAAGGGGTTTGTTTACTGTCTCTACACGGAATCAGCTGTTAAAAAAACCCTCCCATCCGCAAAATTTTCTCTCCCACTACAATCACTGACCTTCAAGTGACCTGTGCTCCTGAAAAAGCTTCATGAGGCAGCCATTCGCAACTATCCCCGCTAGCCCGCAGGGAAGATCTACGAATTCTTACAAGCATGTGCCTAAAAGCGGAAAATCAAGTGAAAATACGGGGGTCGTCTCTACGCTACATTTGTCGTAAAACACATTTTACATTAAAAAAAGGGGGACCCTAATACTTAAATTTTATTTTTCCATCATGTCAGTGTGTGTGGAGGGGGGGGGGTATCTATTCAGACTCATTCTATATTAAAAACTCGTTTTTTGCTGGTGATTGCATCACATATCACACAAACACAAATATATTCAACAAAATTAGTTGAGACAAAGGAAAAACTTTAAAATCCGGACGTTTTGTCCAGCCTGCTCAGAAAACTGGACGTTATGTCCTAGCTGTCCAAAAATGTGGACGTTCTGTCCTTGGACCTTTTGTCCGTCGGACATTATGTCTGTTGGACGTTATGTCCGCTGGACGTTATGTCCGTCGGACATTTTGTCCCTCGGATGTTTTGTCCGTTGGACGTTTTGGGCATGGATGTTATGTCCGTGGACGTTATGGATCTGGACGTTATGTCCGGTTCCCGTTTGTGTACTAGACCGAATCGAGAAAAAAAATTTTTTTTTGGAAGTTCGAAACTTCATATTGCTAAAACGTTGCTCTTATAGCCCCACATGTACCACAAAAATATTTATCCAATTCAAAAAATATTAAGGTGTCCTGCAGAAGGCCTAAAATTTACTTTCAAAAAATTGACTTGTTTCTATTCATATATATATATATATATGTATATATATATTTTAATGTAAGGTAAATTTTAAGAAGTTATCAAGCTGAAAAATATGTATAGTGGAGTTGATAATCAGCGTTAAATAGAATTTTTTGCTCTCTTGCAATATTTTAGTCTCCCACATTGTACTTAAAATATGGATTTTTTTCAACTTTAAGTTAATTTTTTTCTTTTTAATGTATCATTTATGTAATTTTTTAAAAAGTAAATCGAAAAAAATCCAATTTTTTTTGAAGAAAATTATAAATTTTAGGCCTCCTGCGAGACACCTAGCTTTTTTTGGATTTTGATAAATACTTTTATGGTACATGTGGGGCTACAAGGACAACTTTTTATAAACATGAAGTTTCGAACTTACAACAAAAATATTTTTTGGATTTGGTCTAGTACACAGTGCTGTTCACACTTTCAGGCGCAAGTCGGCACGGGCTGCACGTTGTTCAATTTAAATGAAACTTATTTTATCATTCGGTAATATTTGGAGTTTCGTTCGATAAATTGAAAATTTCCCCCTTCCAAAAATTTAAGATCTGGGCACCCCTTCAAGTAATATATAAATATTTGAATGCATTACAATTTTAAAAAATAAATAATTATTAAAACGCATTTAACTTACCTCAAAAGAAAAATGAACTCATTGTTGATTTTCAGGCGTACTTACACACACGATTAGAAATAGATGAAGTACAATCAGGAGTCGGAATAAAAACAATATGTATAACGAAAAAGAAATGAATGACTAGTTCTTAGTCTGGAAAGAAACCACGGACCTTCCAAAAGTATCTGTAATTGGTTGAAATCGTCTGCAAACAAACTGGTACGGAAAAAATAAAGAAAAAGAAAAAGTAAATAAATAAGAGAAAGAAAACCCGATGAAAAAAAGAGCAGGAATGCTTTCTTGTTTATGTGCTGTGCTGTACTAATGGCGCCTTTTCCTATTTCATATGAAAAGAAGAAACAAAAGTGAACTTTTCCCAGACAGCTTCAAAAGACAGTCATAAAGCCCCTCCCGCACACCCCTTCCCCTTGTGCTATAAAGATCCCCATCAGAATCCAAGAGAAAACATCAGTTTCGAAGAAGGAGGAGTACATGTCCTAAAGGCTTCAAGTCGGACGAGTCGGACCGACAGACCCCACAGAGGTATTGTCAACAACATAACGCAATAGTTCGCAGTGAAAAGTGAGACCATTCGAAGACCCTGCAGCTGGATGGTCAAACACAGACATCTTGCTTCTACCGCTTCCTGTTGGGGTTCAATTCTTGATGCGAGCCCAGCTTTGTTAAACGTTCGTTAAGCTGAGCATTTTACTGCTTCTTTATACTCTGCACTCTCTCGTGTACAAAAAAAAAAAAAAAAAAAAAAAAAACGATTTGAGCGAAATCTAATCGATGCCGACTCGTTCCATTTTAGAAAACTGCAATTCATTTTTTTTTTTCTACTTTTTAAAATTTGATGTGCCGCCTGAGATGTCATGTTAAGCTACTTCTTCCAAATTGCCGACTGATTTGCTAAAAATGCCGACTAGGGAAAAATTCTGGGGGGGTGTCTCACCCCACTCACCCCCCCCCCCCTCGCCACGTCCCTGCAGGCCTGTCACTTAAAGGGATCAGGAGGGGCACTTTCCCTGCTGACTTTGAGAAATCAGAAATTAATGTATTTACATGGGCTGTTTTTTGGTTTGATATGCATTGAGTGTATGGAGGATTCAACAAAAAAGCAAAATTTTGATGCATTTGTTACAAAAAACCTGAAAAAATAAAGAAAATACTTTAAAAGGTTGCATTATTAAGATATAATATTATGAGAGCTTAATTATTTGTCTTATTTTATTTTTGTAGTTGTGTTTTTCGTTGGTTCGGGACTGTCATAACAGTAAGTTACCGCCCATTAGCCAGGCTTAATGCATAATACCGGTATTCCAGGATCAAGTTATGGTCAAGGTATCAAGTATCAAGTTATAAAAAAAAAACACCAGTATTGCATTTTTGGTCCGGTATTGCAATTCCTACTTCCACTCTGTACTCCGGTGTCTTATTTTAACCAGAGTGATAAGAAGGCTAACCATGACTTTAATGGTTAACAACCTACTTTTCTTGGTTATCAAATGACATGGGAAAATGACGGCAGGTCGCGACATTAATCTTTGTAACTCTTCAACTACATAAATTTGGCTGCAAGAACAATAAACATCTTTTTTTTTCTAGTAATCTACAGTGAACCATGTAGAAGCAAAACTTACCGCAAAATAACAATAGGAAGTTTTTACACCTTAGTTCTGTAATAACATTTCTACACTTTTGCCTGGTTATTAAAAATTGCTTGTTGATAACAATTTAAAAACAGTTAGGCTTTCTGATGAGGATGAAGTCAAGATCTTGCGAATTTTTAACATACTGCATCAAAAAATGGGGAGAAGGTCTTATTGGCCCATATGATATTATTTGGCAAACAAAACTCACCACATATATTAATAATGTGGGCACGTCGCGGCATTCCTCGCCTCGTCCTACGGCACCCATTTTGAGAATCCCCTTCAGCTAGAGAGAGCAGCATATATCATTACAGCGTAAGATACCTTTTCACTTCTGGGTGTAAATTTTTTCTCACTGCTTCAGATCTGGAGGATTAAAAGGCTTATGAATGTACACATACAGTGAGTACGAGTGCTTGACTAAGTAAAGTGAAAAACTAGTAACATGTGTACATAAGTTTGCATCAAAAAAAAATGTTCTTGGGAGTTCAAATTTTTAAAATAACAAAATAACCCATGCATACCTATATGTACCGCCAAAAAGATTATTCAAAGTAAAAGAAATTTAGGCATCTTATATAAGTAATAGCCGATGATCGAGTAATCCGCGTGTTTCAACAATAAAACTAGCGCCACGGCATGATAATTTGATACTGTGTTTTGGTAATGTTTAACATGCGGGGAAAATCTTTATTGTGACAAGACACATCTCGATCCAGTTACTGAATTCTTTTACTGGTAAGACTGTCATTTCAGGGGAATGAAGAAACGAAAACAATTAACGCTATCTACTGGAGTTTAGGAGTAATCCACTGATGTTAGGGTTAAAATTTCAACTATCAAAATATTATCAAACAGACAATTGCTTCGTTCAAATGTACAAGAATAGAAGCAATTTTCGCCCGTCATACCTTGACGGGCGACTTTTTAGTAATACAATAAATAGCAATCCCAAAAGACTACGATTCAACCTCTATCGAAATCAAAAACTAGCCTGTAAGCACTTGTCCTTAATACACTAGGTAGTGTAACACCTCCTTTTACCTACGTAAACAATGTGCAAACGCAGTGTGAGAAACCTACTATACTCAATTCGTATAATTAAAAGCATTGTAGGTGGCGCCATCGACGTCTATTTTACATGAATGGGTTGAAAATTTTGAAAACGCGTCAAAGCTTAACTTAGCTCACTTACCTTATATAAAATAATGCATTTATAATATAGTACTATGCGGGAGACCTAAATATTGGATGAAACCAAAAAAAAAAAAAATCTTTCTAACATTCATTACCAACTTCATTGTTTATTTTTTTAATTGATTTTTTTCCGCATTTATCTTGAATTTTTAAAAATACATACAAAAGTTGAAGAAAATATTTTTAGGCCTTATGTGGAAGACCTAAAAGTTTTTTTTATATTTATTTTATAATTTTTGAAATTTATGGGAGTTTACAAAGGTAAATTTTTATTAACTTGAAAGTTTGATTTTCCAAAACAACTTTTTTTTTCGACACGCATCCCCCCCCCCCCCCACGCAGTCCCACACAAAAGCAGCATATGTGAATCGAATTGTGAAAAAATGTGTTGTTCTCGGGAAGGTATTTCTTCTCTTACTTCAATATTCTAGACAAAGTTATTTGTTTATTTTTAAAGGGAAAGAAAAATATGGAAAATTTCTTTGCTTTCTCTCTCTAATAGGGAAACAGATAAACTTTCTGCAATAATCTTTTTTAATCGGTCGACTTTTTTTTTTTCTGCTGAGAAAACGAAATTTTTTTTATTATGTAACAGTTAAGACTACCAAACTTAATGTCTGAGGTCTCTCCCTGTCTCTCTCGCTATCTATCTATCTTTTTTCTGCATATGTTAATTACATGAGTAAGACTTGAAAATTCAATTTTTTTTTAATATTAAAATTCTACTTCAAATGTGCATTCAAGTAAGCGTTGCTTTTCAAGTTGCAATTGCATGTTTTATCGAAAGAGAAAGCTGACAAAATGAATTTTCTTTTTTAATATTAGAATTAGTTAGTGGTTAAAAAAAAAAAAAAAAAAAAAAAAAACAATAAATCATTTCCATATGGGAAAAACACTAAGCGTTACATGTGACTTTAATGAAGCAGAACACAGATGTTATTGCTCTTCTTTTCTTCTAGCATTTTAAATAAAGTTCTGATCCTACAAATTGTTACTTTATTCCAATAAATTTCACTTAGTTCTCTTTCCAAACTAAACAAAAAAAAGTCATCTCCTTCTGTTGTTCCATATGTTGGGAACTGATTGGGGTTTAAGAACTTGGTTTTTAACGATTTCTCGTGAAATACTTCTTCAGAACTCCTAAATAAAGCAAACCATAGAACTTCCACCGATTTAATTACAAATCGCAGAAAATAAGCTGCATTAAAAATAAACAATCTAATTTGTATTCTATAGTGTCTAAAACCTGTTTCTTTACGAAATCTCATAAAAAATTCTTAGTTTCAGCAACTTTTTTTCTATCTTATGTGGTACAATGTAAAACATAATGCATAGGTCAATACATTTTCTTTTTGGAGCTTTTATGATTAAATAAAAAATGAATCGTCAAATCATCATTATTATTCATAATTGAACTTCGAAAAATACTTTGTGACAAGTTACCAGAACAACTAGAAAAACACCTTGTCAACTAATTCTCCTAGAGCAAAAATCCTTCGGAATATACAATGCACTAAATTTTCCTATACAATCTGAGAAATAATTTCTCAATCAACTAATTTTTTTCTTGGTTCCTAAGAGTTAACATTTTTGTCGATTTCCGTGTATGTATGTGCATGTAGTATGTTTTTTAATTCCAATGGCAGGCTACAATAATTATAAAATAAGAACACAAACTTAAAAATATATTTGAAAAACGAGCTGATGTGTGCATCACATGACTTCCTTTTACTAAAATTTAAAGATAATTGTGCCTCAGAGTGAGCAAAGAAACATTTTAAATATTTCACCCCAAGTTTGTTGCGAACTGAAGCAAAGAAAACGTTTTATACAGATAAATTTTCACAATATTCACAGTTTTAATGTGATCCAATGGTTAACTCTCTGAATATATGGCGAAATTAAAACCAGATTAAAAAAAAAAAAAAAAACCTCCAAATTCGTCGCCAAGTTGGCGACAAAACTTGGCGAACAAAAGCTTGGCGATATATTTCCTAGTGTTTGCCAAATTATAGCACCGCTTGAGTTTACATGGAAATTAACAATGATTTTACCCCAAAAAAGTGTAAAAGGCCCCCAATGCAACCACAAGAGAAGGTGCACAACTAGACCCCACTTGGAGTCTATGTACCAAATTTCAACTTTCTAGGACATACCGTTCTAGAGTTATGCGAGATACATACGCACATACACACATACGCACATACAAATGTACATACGGACGTCACGAGAAAACTCGTTGTAATTAACTCGGGGATCGTCAAAATGGATTCTTCAGGTGTCTATACTTTCTCAGGCATGTATCCACGTGTAGTTGGGTTGAAAAAAAAAATCAATATCCATTCGGGGGCGAGCAAAATGGATATTAAGGCCGATTTTTGAGTGAAATTTTTTCGCGAATACAATACTTCCTTTTTTGTAAAAGGAAGTAAAAAAAGGAAAGTCACAAACTAACATGTTTTCATTTGTGTGTATGTTAATTGAAAGAGTGATTATTTTAATGTGAAATTGGAATTCATTTTTCCAGAAATGTAGTACTGGAACGACGTTATGATGCGATCAAGCACCAAATCACCTCTGGTGTGTTTGTATGTGTATGTACTATATTACCTCGAAATACCGAAGCCAGGCAAATGTCGATATCCACCGGAAAACATCACCATTCGAATGGCAAATACATCGGCGAAACACTCAGTATTTCCAAGGAATCAACGGTGAATGTTGACATTCTCCAATTTCGGTCTTGTCTGTCACAGTAACACAGAAAGGCAGATAGATACAGGGTATGAGTCTCTCCGGGTTTGGGAAAGCTTTTTAAAATAAGCATGACTTTACTGAAGAAGAAAACTATACAATTATTGTTTCCAAATGTTCGATATAAGAATCTTTCGTAATGCTGCGGATATCAAGTCGATATATATATATATAGTCGCGTTCTTCCTTCACTCGCTGCAACATTATCACGATCAATGGTAGCAAATGTGGTTGTAATCGTAAGTTTTGTAAATCAGGTGGTTTATTAGGAACGAACTCACAACCTTAGACGTAACCTTATAAAAGAAACCGTCTGTCAGATGATGGGGGGTGCTGCATGTTAAAGGGAAATGAAACTAGAATTAGACTTTAGATTTGACATCTGTCGAACAAAAGGTACACATATCGAAAACAAAACTTGTACTTTCTGCAGTAATATGCTTGTTTTAAAAAGCACCATCAACTCCAGGAGGAATTGCAACACACCCTACATAAAAATAACAAAAAGCTGCTATGGAGCTGTCACCATTTTTTAAAGCACATTCTAAATGTGGAGTTTCTTGATCTGTGAAGGTATTGCTAAATGCACAATAATGAAGTAATGATACATTCTGAAACAGCGCTGCCTGAACTTTATCTTAGTTTATAACAGCTGAAATTCAAAACTATGATAATTAATGGACTTGTCGAAATTCGAAGCTGTATTAATTTTCGATATTATGACGTCGCACGTAGCATCAATCGCAAGATCGATAAACTAGATTACATTATTATCATCGCAAACTGAATGGTGGGACGAAACTGATACTGTCGCTCTCTTATTTCCGCCATTCGGTTAATTGGAACTGTGGAAATGTAAATAGAATCACGAGCAGCACAGTTTATCAGAATATCTATACACGCTCTAACTCGTATATATTTTAAAAAGTGTTTCAAATTATCAGTATGATTTTCCCACCAAAGTCAATGTCACAAAAAAAACTAAAAATTGAATTGACGCAAAAACTGCCTCTTTAACTTTACTATTCACTAGAAGAAAATATTTTTGAAAATTTTTGGAACATTGTAAAAGGCTGGAAAATTTCCTTTTTTAAAAGAAAAATTTCTTTTTTAACATAATGAAAGTAGTATAACTGCCGTAACTAGGTATAGGGCACTTTGAAATCAGAGTTCTTTTTAAAATGCTTTTACAAAATTCTGTTGTATTTACAATTTTTGTAAATATAGATATTTAAAATTAAATAGCATCATATCAAAATCTTCATGGGGTTTAAAAACAAAAATATTCATGTCTTAAGGAAAAAAATAAGAATGACGAAACTTTTCCTTATTTTTGATGCAATGCTTAATTTCTACAAACTGAAAAAGTCTATTATAACTTCCAAATTCAAGTTAAGCAATTTTCTTTCAGTTCTGAGCACTTTTACAGTTCTGCGTACATTTCTTCCTGTTTAGGCCTATATTAAAAAAGGATACTTTTACTGATTGCATACATTTTTAGTCTATAGATAACCATTAAAAAAAATTGTGCTATTTACTATGTAGATGGTGCCATCTCTCAGTGTCGAAGTCAGTTACTACAGATCTATGTTGGAAACACCTATGGCTTACCTACTACAGCTCCACTCTTTAAATGACCATAAATTTTGCTGTATTTAAAAACAAATGCAGCGATAGTGTTGAGATAGTAGTCCGCCTGTAACAACTAAAAAGTAAGGGTACTCATGTGAACGTCTTAGGAATTCAACTTCTTAAATGCAAAAACTTACTCCTTCTTCCACGTTTAACTAAAGCATGGTAAATATAGCGAACGGAACTTTCAAATTAAAAAAAAAATTGTTCGTGTCTGAGATTTGAAACATCGAAATGCAACCAGAGGAGAGGTACTCAGCTAGAAGCCATATGGGTACCCGGCATAAAAAAAATCTAACTGTCTACGGCAATCAGTTTTTGAATTATGCGAGATAAATTCAATCGTACACACCGCAGGTAGACGCCAAAAAAAAAAGGTTGTGGTAAAATTAACTATTGACTTTGCGATGGTCAAAATCAATAACTCGGCTGTCCATACGTTCGTAGCTACCGATAACCGTGCGGATGATTTCTTTCATGATAGTGGAAGATCATATCAAATGTTATGTGGGATATAATGTATACAGTGATAGAGCATACCAAGTTTTAGCTTCAAATCTTTGGAAATGCAAAGACATGTCGTTTTACTGACAACCGTAAAAGCGAAAGTTATGCCGTAACGAAAGCTTCCATAATCCTCGAATCGTAATGCGGAGCAAATTTGACGTTTCTGTTTAGCATCAGAACCTGACGACACAAAACATAAATATCGTTTAATGGCTACGTTTCATCACTATCTCTTCAATTTGGTTTCGCCCCCTCAAATCAAGAACGCAAAACTAAATGGAATCAAGCCCACTTGTTTCATTCCGGGCCTGGGAATCCATTTGAAACATGACAAATGTATTCCGAAACTTGATCTTAGCCAAAAGGCTGAAACGCGACGAAATAGATTCACGTTATCCTCAAAAAATATGCTAAACATTTTTGCGATGACACACAACAACCGAGCAAAGATATATTTGCTTCCAAACGATTCCCGCTTCCAGCATTTATATAAGAAAAAACAATCCTCTTTCCGAACACGATTCACTTGACTTCACAATTGAAGCAGCAGCGCCGCACCTCGCATCACAATGACCTAACAATGCCTCTGCCCTACGGTGCCCGTGAAATTCTGCACGTGAGGGCAGGTCACCAAGTTGCACTGCAGCACTCCCACTCTTGACAGAGAAGAAGTGATGCCTCATCGCTACAAATCAACGGGAGAAGTGGAGTCTCGTGTTGCGTTGACAAGAGGAAAGTATATTGATATCAGTTCCCCGAGTAGGAGATAAGAGGATATTTTATTCAAATCGCGATAGGGGAATTCGGGGCTATGTGGCCTCTTGTAATAAGAAGTCTGCTTTTAATATTTTTCGCATAAATGCTGTAAGTTGTGTACTTGTGAAGTTCGGAAAGGAATTACGTAAGTTGCAGGCTTCAACTGTGATGCCGCAGCATAAGTCATTATAATCTATTTGATGGTAATTTATCACGTCTACTTAGTAATTTAATCTGTTTCAAAAACAAGATTAAATATTTTCCGATTCCAATTGACTATATTTGTGTATTAAATTAATAAAGAGATGTTCCTGAAAGAGGAAAGATGTCAGTTCCCTGACTGACATCAATATACTTTTCTCGTCCCGATAATATTTTTCCAGCTTAGAGAAAATATATTTGATAAGAGGAAAGTACAGTCGAATCTCGATAACTTGAAGCTTATCTCTCGAACATTCCTTTATCTTGAAGTTTTCATGTCATCTCTTGAGACCGTTGTAAAAACTTTCCATAACTCAAACTATCAATAATTCGAACGTTTTAGCCGGATTGGGACTTCCAGTTATTGAGAATTGGTTCTATATTGATGCTAGTTCCCCGACTATGAGATAAGAGGATATTTTATTTGAATTGAGCAAGGGAATTGGTGTACTGAAGTTGACGGGATGAGTGGCCTCTTCTAATAAAAAAATCTGCTTATAAATATTTTTTGCATAAATTCTGGAAGTTGTGTACTTGAAGTTCAGAAAGGTAGAATGTAAGATGCACGTGTCGAT
Source organism: Uloborus diversus (assembly GCF_026930045.1). Taxonomy (NCBI): domain Eukaryota; kingdom Metazoa; phylum Arthropoda; class Arachnida; order Araneae; family Uloboridae; genus Uloborus; species Uloborus diversus. The sequence continues at coordinate 73,472,369 of NC_072737.1, read as the reverse complement.
TGTGATGCCGCAGCATACGTCATTATAATCTACTTGATGGTAACTTATCGTGTCTGCTAAATAATTTAAGCAGTTTTGAGAGCAAGATGAGATCATTTCTGATCTTCATTATCAATATATTAAAGTAATAAAAGATAAGTGTGCCGGAAACTGGAAAGATCTCAGCTCCCCAACTGCCATAAAAATACTTTCTTCCTTCCAGTAAACTCTCGATTATCCGTGGTCTTTCGCACGATGATTAACTGAATGTAGATAAATGTACTCAGTTTGACTTAACAAGTGTATAAATGTATTTTTAAACAATTCCTATTTCTTTCTTCCCCCTTTTTTTTCCAATGACATCAAATCTTATAAGGTCACCAAAATCAAACAAGTGAAAATTGATATTTAAATCTACACTACGTAATGCATTAGATCAGTGGTTCCCAACCTTTTTTGACCCATCGCCCCTTTCGGAAGTTAAATTACACCTATTGCCCTCCACGTTCTTCCCTTAAAAACACAAATTAGATGGCGGTGATTTTAGTGAAGATTAATGTTACTGAACGTCTAATTTTAGTTTAAAGCTTTAAAAAGTGCATAATAAAACAATAATTAGCTTTAAAACTGAATTTTTTATTCTTAACCCCTTCCCCTCCCCCCCCCCCCCCCCCTCCCAAAAAAAAGAAAAAACGTAATTTGAAGTGCTTTAATTAACCAACGTCATTTACATACTTAGCAAAGATAAAAATACTGCATTTTTCAGTAACATGCTTTTTTTTTTTAAATTGAAATCCGGAAAAAATTGAAAATTTTAACTGTTAAGATTTGTTCTTTTTTACCTTTTTAATGGTTGCCTTGTGCTTGATAGAACTCCGTTAAAGCTTTGATGTCTGGCTTTATATTAGTGAGATTTCATCTGAGGTCCCCTTTGAGGCAGATGTCCAATCTATTTCTTTGGTTCGTGAGAAGCTGCACTACAGAGCTAAATCCTCTTTCAACTAAATATGTTGAGGGGAATGAGATGAGGAGCTGTTCAACTTTTTTCCAAAGTTGTGGGTAAGTACCCATAAGCTTCACCCAGGCAAGTTCGTAACCGTATTGCTTGAAAGTTAATTTTTGATTCACAATCAAATTTCAAATCCATAAAGTCTGTCTGCAAAGAGTTTTCCAGTTCATCCACATCTTCAAAAATAAATGGGTCTAAAATTCAGTCAGGAATTTATAAGTTGATCAAATCTGCAAACCTTAATTCCATGTTCTTTTTTAACTGATAAAGGTGATCAATAAAAATTAAAAAATTTTCTTCAGGAAGTTCATCATCCACGATTAAACTGTTTTTAGAGTCTGAAACAGGATAAATTCTTTACGGCCAATATTTGCCTTGTGGATTTCGAATTTGGCAATGAATGCTGAAATTATGCTTTTGGCCTTGATGAGGTTCATCTTGTTTCCTTGAAGCTTAATGTTGACTTCGTTCATCTTTTCAAAAATATCTGTGATATACGCAAGTTCCAATTTGCGCTGTTTCAAATTCTCACTTAAAGCAGGATCATGCAAATCGAGAAACTCAGCTACCGAGTCGAATAATTCAAAGAAACGGTGCAAACAGTTTCCTTTGGAAAGCCATCTCACAGACGTATGTAAAAGCAAGCGTTCGAATTTTTCATCATTTTCATGGCAAAGCTCTCGAAACAGGCGATCATTGAGAGAATTAGCTTTGATCTTGTTAATACCAGTAATGACTAATTGTAAGATTTCATGTAAAACACCACTCAATTTTTTTGCAGCCAAGTGTTGACGATGAATGACACAATGGATGGTAATCACTTCTGGCACTTCTTTTTTAAGGTGTGCAAGAAACCCAACATGACGACCCGCCATGGCAGGGGCACCATCTGCTGCGCAAGCACTTACATTTGTCAATGGAATTTCTTTTTCTTTAAAATAATCCTTCACCACTTTAAAAATCGACGATCCCTTTGTATCAGTAATCAAAGTTCTGGCGAACAACATTTCCTCAGTTATCTCTTTCAGCTCATTAATAAATCTCACGTAAGCTAATAAAATAGCTCTGTTATCTGTCACAGTTGATTCATCAATCTGTAGTGCAAATTTACTTTGTTTCAAAACATTTAAGAGTTTGCACTCAACGTCAGCAGTCATTTCATCTATTCTCCTGGAAACTGTGTTGTTACTCAGGGGGAGAGATTGACTTATCATTTTACTGGAGTCCTCACCAAGCAAAATTTCAACTATTTTTTTTTGGCAGCCGGTAGAATAAGAGATTCGCCAATCGTATGAAGCTTACCACATTTTGCTATTAAAAGAGACACTTCGTAAGAAGCAAGAAGCCCTTTGTCAAGATCTGTTGCTTGTCGTCTAAGTAATTCACCCGCCTTTGGCCTTTTATCCGCTTTTGTTTTGAGGTCTTGAAAATAACTAAGAAGTTTATTTACTTTGTCACCATGTACTCTTGACAAATGCTCTTTCATTCGCGAGGGCTTCATCGCTTCATTGGTAGAAAATGTTTTATCGCGCAAAAGACAGTGCGGAAACTGCACATTTTGCTGTGAAGTGAAAAAACCAAATTTTGAATACTCTGCTGAATACTGCCAGCACTTCTTTTTCGAATTCATATCGAACTTTCACACTACGAAACATGCACAGTTAAACATAAATTCACTAAATTAAATCCAACAATAGAAACTACGTAAGGAGGTTTATGCGCTGATTGCAAGATTCTGAATGACAACTGATAAGTAAATGCAAAAATCCACGACTTTCTTTGATTTGACGTGCCATGTGCTTGGTTCGGTATTACACAGCACAGGTATTCTGAAAGATATTTCTGAATTGTGTACCGATTTGTTTTAATAAATATAATTTTGAAAGGTTAAGAATTTCCCATTACAAGGTATCCGAATACCGGTCGCCCCCCCCCCCTATCGCCCCCCAGAAATTTATCGTCCCCTAGAAGAGTTCGATCGCCCCTTTGGGGACGATCGCCTCCAGGTTGGGAATCACTGCATTAGATCCTTACTATTTACCGAATTTTTGGATCCACCTCACTCATTGAATTTTAGATCTATATTACTTACGCGCATAAATGAGTGAATGTATCCGTTTAGAAAAAAATTCTTCATCCCTCCCCCATGCGTTTTCGGCGTTGCAGGAAATCTGTTTGCACGATTTGTCCGCGTCTGTGTGTAATCCGTTTGCAATAATGAGCGATCATTTTTTTGTGTTTACATGGATTTTTTTACATATACTGTTATCATTTTAGCCGTAGTTTAATCGAATAAGATTGTTATTGATATTTCAAAGCTACTGCATACACGACACGAGAATCGTTTTTATTTAGTTTACGGATTCTCCGGAAATTTGCTCATCCGTTGCTACCGTGCCACCCTATTCCGCGGATAATTGGGAGTTTAATGCAATATGTTTCCAACTTAGCGGAAATATATTTGAAAACAGGAAAGTATGTGAATGTGAGTTCCTTACAATAAAACTTATTAATTATTTTGTTTTTTAAGTGTTCAATGTATAAAAAACGAAGGTATTTTTGTTATTTTCACTATATATTAATCACATTAATTACCAAAGTTAGTTTTTCGAAAAAATAGTTGCAACAAACGAATGACACAACTTCTATTTCCTTAAAAAGCATAATATTAAGAAGTTTTAAAACCTTCGGCACACACCATAAATAACGTTTTCTACGTCGAAGTTTTAAAGACAACTTTGGAATTTCTTTTATGCATTGAATGATGTGGAGTGTGTCAGAGCTCTTCAATATTGCGCTATAATTGTGAACAACGGTAATCAAAGTTCAAAAAGCAAAAAAAAAAAAAAGTATTCCTGAACAGATTCCTTTACTTTATTTTCTGTCTCAAACTATTTTTTTTTTTTTTTGGTACAAAGGTTAGTACTTTTCAATGTTAAAGGTGTTGCAGAGCTAGGTTTAGTTTCAGATGTAACGATATCAAAGCACAGAATAAATAAACAAATACAAAATTTAACGTATTGCATCACTGACCAAAAAGACTATCTTCCCTCACAAAATACAACAAACAAAAAATGATATGAAAAACGACAGAAAAGTCAAATATTTTCATAATTCTTGTCGGAAAAAACTCACTCATGGAAATTCTATCTTTCTTCTTACAAGGAAAAATGTGTTTCCATACTGTTTTCGTGATTTATAAATAAGAAAATATTTTATTCAGCTTGAATAAGATCTGGTCTCGGATTGCGTTCCAATCTTCTTTTACTGGTTTTATGCAAATTCAAGAGGTGCTTTTCTCAGCAAACCGATCTAGAATGCTCATTTGTTTACCTCTACAAATAGATTCTATCTTCCAAGTGAGTATCCACAGAAGAATATGTAAATATCCCATTAAATCGGCGAGGGAGATTGATGCATGGATATTTTGAGCTCTCCAATTTGAAATATGTGTAAGCGGATTCATCGTGATAAAATATGGTTTGAATTAGCAGATGCTTGACTTGAATTTAAAATTTTGGGTTATTTATTGTGACGATAGGATCATTTATTAGAAATGAACTTGAAGCGTTGAAGTAGGGCAGATTTGTTATTAATATAATTCTTGAATAATGTCTAGCTTAGATTTGTGTTGAAGTACTACGACAGATAATGAAACAAAGGATAAAAGGAATAAAATATTTAAAGTACTTGATTTTCAGTACGTATTCTGCGTTTGCATCAATTTCTACGGTACCTTTTCTTCTATGAGCGGAAGTAGTCTTACGTAAAAACCGGAAGATATAAGTTTTATGTAGTGCAACATGATTTATTGATTAAAATAAATGCACAACTTTTTTTTAAAACTTTAATAAAACCATATCGAATATTTTAAACTCATCTTTATTTTTTGTTTATTTCTTTAGGGTTTTTACTTTATAAAAAAAGTCAAATTAACCCTTAATTCGCTTTTTTTTACTTAAAATTTTGTTATAAGGTTAAAATTTAGTGCAAAGGTATTTTTCATCTTTATAGTACAGTAGCTCAAAAACGTCACGATGATTTTATCACTCAATCCCAACCCCAAAGAAAAAGCATCATTCTATCAACATTTTGTTTTACCTTAAACATCCTTGACTTTGCAGATGACTGTTAAAGTAATAATAAAGCATTGGTTGAATATGTTGGATTTGACAAAACTGAAAGTACAGAACTGTATTGAAAAAATACGTTCCGATTATTTAAATTCGCTACAAAAAATCAAGATTGCAGTAGCATTGTCAATTCCCACTTGCAGATATATTTCATTTCAATCAGCAATGCTTTATAGTTGCAGACTCTTATTAAAGAAAGTTTTGAATATTGGGGAAAATAATCCATTTTCCCATATAGATTTAAGTTAAATGTGAATCAAATCTTCATCAGTTGATGATAATCTTATGTAAGTAGAAAATTGATAGCGGTATCTAGAATAATTTGTTGTCAGGAAACTGTTTAAAAACAAAGGTTTAGTGAAAATAAGTTCTTTAGAAAGTGAAATATTTTAAGAGTAATATAAAAGCAAATGCAACATTTCTGGTTTAACTTCAACAAAGCAGTGTATTTTTTTAATATATATATATATATATATATATATATATATATATATATATATATATATATATATATATATATATATATATATATATATATATATAATTGTATCACTTTGTCAAAGCTATATGCCAATAGTTCGAAAATATACCAAATGGGCAGCGACTGAGGATTCGGCCGAAAATGACAACAGCTGAGGATTCGACAAGTTCTTTAGAATGCGGAATATTTTAAGAGTAATATGAAATCAAATGAAACTTTTCTGGTTAAACCTCCACAAAGCAGTGTACTTTTTTTATATATATATAATTGCATAACTTTTTCAAAACCATACACCGAAAGCTCAAAAATTAACCAAAATATATGTGACAGGGGATTCCAGACCTTTATTTAAATACAGCGTAATTACAAAGTCGTGTGTTCTAGTGACCTATGAAAGAATGGAAGAACCTATGAAATAACATTCCTGACTTTTATTCATCACAGGAAAGGAAGCCCTTGTTATCCACTGCTCTCTTCTTCTCCTATTCTATACAACCTCTTCCCGCGATTGGAATTCATGTTTACTCTTTTCCTTGCTCTATTGATTCTGATCTATTGTAATCTAAACTTTGTAATTCAGGTCGTTGGGACATCTAATAGCGATGTCAGTGTGATGAAAAGTTCAACCTTGAAAGCAAATAAATAAGAATAGAAAGGGTATTTTCTTTCTGCATACGTTTATATTATCCCTGTATTTATCAAGCAATATGGTCGTCGTTTTCTCAATAATAACTTTTAATTAGTGAGAAATAAAAGCTTTTGGTGAAAGTGATTTTGAAGTTTGTATGCCTAAGATTTTGAACATTGGAAACTGTTCTGCTCTCTAAAATTTGTAATTCAGGTCGCTGGAAAAAAGGGGGGGGGGGGTTGCTGCTGTACCTTCTCACTGCGCACGTTACCTGGATGGAAATTTACTTACCAATGCGAGTGTCAACTATAATGAAAAACATCGTTAAATATAGTGCAGCTCTGGTTAGCTGAGCTGTGATCTTGACTATGTTTACCTGTTTTGGTGGAATTTAGTGAAATATAGACTCGGATTTTAGTTGGAATATTTTTGAAAAACTACTAAGAAAGTTTCTTAACTCAACTTAGCGTCAATTACACCTCCCTATTTTCCGAAACAGAGGTTAACATTCTCAGAGTCGGAGCTCAACTTCTCAGAGCCGCACAATAGGCATTCACTATGTAAACGAATACAGAAAAAACACGTATTCAATCATTGACTTTTCAGCAAAATGAGACATCTAAGCATTATATAGCTAGACTTGCTAGATTTCTGAAACATTGAACTGGGACACCGGAATATCCCCGACGCGAGCATTCAATAGGAGACATACCCGTAGCTGGTTTTTAGAGTGTTTCAGAAGGGCAGTTTATTCCCAATGCTATGAATAACTGGTCACTAATTATAAAGTTAAATGACACAAGCAAATGCATTTGAGCTTATTATTTCCTATATGTTAATACAGTGAAGCACCGTTTATACGTTTATCTTTTATACAGTTTTATCAATTACACGTTTTTTAAATTGGTCCCTGTCGAGTTTAATACACATTAACGTAGACCTATTATACGTTTTTTCATTTATACGCTTTTTTCATACAGTCCCTTCAAAAACGTATAAACGGTGCTTCACTGTATTTATAAGTTACTTTTGCGAGAAGAAACACTTTGAAAAAGGAATGAAAATTTCAACAATGTTATTTACATGTACTTTTCATTCGCCAGGACTCTTTCGGTGACACGAAATCCGCCGCCAACCCTTGCTTTTAATTTTCAATCATACCTTTTGAAATATTAAAGGGGAGGGGAGGAAATATGAAATATCGGTGAAACTGGGCATAAACCCTTTTTCAGAAATTCTTTTTAGGTTTTAATCTTGTTGTAAAAGCCCTTACAATCTAATCTGATATTAATTTTACAAGTCTATGTTTCAAAAAACAAAGTAATCATCCTAAATAATCCCACACTGTTTATTATTTTTTGGTCATCTGTAATCAATCTTATCTTTTTCCGAGAAGTGAAGAAAATCGGCCGTCCCGGCAGATGTTCTTCAATATCGGATAAGTAAAAAATTCACTTATCATACTTATCATCATAAGTATAATTTTAGCTAACTTTCAAGCTCAGAAGATGTCAAAAAAGCAGTACCCTGGCTGTACTTGCTAATATACTGTTGCACTGTTTTGCGCGTTCAATGGGTATCATGTAATCCACCATTTAAGAATTACATTTCATATACATGTGGCGCAATATCAGCGTCAAGGTTCTATTTTTGCAGTTTTTTGCTTACTAATAATTGAAGAAATATGATCTTTTTTACAGGTATGAAGTTTAATGCTGACTATAGTATTTGAAGATTTCTTCCACTATTTACACAGCCATGAATACCCGCCTCCCGCCCCCTCCCCCCTTACAAACGCAAAAAAAGAAGAAAAGGCTTTAATGTTCTATGAAAACATTAAATTCATACAATTTTCAGAAACAACTTCAATAGTGTTATTACGAAATTTTGAGTATGTTGATGTACAAAAGACAAATAAAAACTATGAACGCCTTTTGTATAACTTTCCCTGGACGCATATGTGTAGATCTGTTACAAGGTCTAAAAGTATGAATTTAATGGGCTCTTTATTATTTCTAAACACAAGGGAAAATAAGGTGTTTCAATCTTTTGGTTTTGAGAGGAAGTCACTAGCAGGTCTAAGTTTTGACATTATGAACCTAATTCTGAGTGTAATATTTGCTCCGTGATATGGGGGGTAACTGGGTCTGAGAGTCCTTCTCCCTAGAAAATTTTCAAATTTGTAGCATTGAAAATGGATTTTAGCTTTTTACTTTCAAAAACTTGCAATTCCACTATGGGTGTCAACCCCCAAACGTGTGTTACCCGGGGCGGGCCGCCCCCTTCCCCCAAAGTGACGTCACTAGCATAATGCATATCATTATGATAAACTATTTGATTTTAATTTCTTGTAACTAAATTGCTTTATTAAACATTTTGACAATATCCCTTTTTATTTGCAAGAAGCAGAAAATGTGATGAAGGTCTTACAGATTACGTTTAAGAAATCAAATAATCAATAAATCATAAAATAATGAAAAAACGGCAGTTTAATACATATATATGCATGGCAACACAGCACTTTCACTTCTGCAAGCAATTGATTTCCGAATATTTAAGCATTTTAAAAGTTTTCACTCGTTTCTGCTTGTAGTAACAATAGACATTGCTTCCAAAACTTCAAAGACAGCTATGATTGATTGCTGATTGTATCGCAGTATTGTTCCAAACCGTTTGAAACGTTTTAACAGTGATAAAGCATCGAAGGATTTCACAAATTGATGAGAAGTTTCTGCTCATAAGAGAGTAATAACAAGTGAAATCGAAAAGTAGTTAACAGCCTGATGACTGCTTTTAACCTCCTAATCACATTAATTAGAATGCGGTGCTATTAAAATTGAATCAGAAAAATACTATTTCTTAGGGCAAGCGTTTGAAGTTAAATAATTAAAATTAGTAGAACTAGTAAAAAAAGAATGAATATTTGCCTTAGATTTACTTAAGCTTAAATTAGTAAAACAAACTGCCGAAAAAGAAGAGTAAGCTTAAAATAATCGCTTTTTTTAAATTAAAAGCAAGCTTAAAAAACAGAAAAAGTCAATGTGTGTGTGTGAGAGCTTAAAAATTAAAAAAAAAGACAATTATTTTTCGAATTTTAATTATAAAAGTGTTCAGAGTCTTTCGCATTGACAAAGAAAACAAAATGCAAATTTGAATTACTTTTCATTTGCTCTAAAATTTTCACCAGCCATAGGAAAGAAGAAAACATACAGAAATCTTGCTGTGATCCAACATACATTTAATTTTCAGTAAGTTACCGCCCTATAGCCAGGGCTAAGGCAGAAATACATGAAATACACAGTCAGCTCAGTCATTCTAGCCGAGGACTGCAGTTTCGTGCTTATAAGCACTCATCAGCTCGGCATAAGAAGTGATTGAGCTGGAGATGGAAAACCTCTTAAAGAAGCCAAGTGTGCCTAGCTTGTTTGGCACTCTTGAATTCCTATACACCAAGATATGCAACCTAGATACAACATATTGTCGCTAAAAAGACGAATGGGCGTACATCATTTTTAAGCATTTTGAAAAAACCGGTTTCACCATTTCCAGTTTACTGTATTGCTTGAGAACCGCCATCATTGTGAGGGACTGTAACCTTTTTACTATTTATTGCAGAGATACACCCATTGGTCACATTATAAAATCGACTTTGGACATTTCTGTAGAGGTCATAACTTTTTTTTTTTTTTTTGAGACACGCCCATTCGTCTTTTTAGCGACGATATGTTCAAAAATACTGTTTTCAGAAGTTTTTTAAAAAATGTGTCGTTAAGACATACGACTCGATAGAAGTAAAACCTTTGTCGTTTTTTTTACATTCTAAGCTGAAAATTCACCCGCACGTTTTCTTTCACGCCACGTTCTTGATCTTTCTGCGCCTAAATTTAGCATTTTCACAACGAAATTGTATATTTTAATGAGGAAAATAGATCATAAACATCGAAAAACTAAACAATGCTCGAAATCCGCTTTTAATTATTGCCGAACACAATGAAAAATAATAGTAATTGCTATGTTAACTTTGCTAATAAAAACTAACAAACCAATTTTAAGACTGAAAAGCATTGTGGATTACATTTTTTAACGGATGACTTGCTTTAAATTAAAGAAAGTTATTCGAACAGTTGAAACCCACAAATATATGCCTGCTTAATTTTAGCTTAATTTTAATATTTGTAATACAGTAAATGTTCCAAGAAAAATAAAATTACACAATGAACAAACTGGAATCTAACGTGTCTTCATACACTAGAAACTTAATATTCTAGATACAACATGAATTTCCCTCTATTTAAATTTCAAAATCATGCTTTTTTTAAAACATCTTTGTATTAAAATGGAGCTGTAATATAATCGGAAAAGAAGCATTTTACTGCCAGTTACTCCCATTTTTGTTCCTACTCAGTCTAAAAAAACTAGTGATCCATGAAAACTTCCAGTTTATTTCAATCTGGATTTTTTGTTGTTATAATTTCGATCGCATTTATTGCTGCGATATTTTGTAACTTTTTTTTTAAATCGCTTAAAGTTCATGCATCAATGCTTCTCAACATGAAAACTCAGTGCGTTTCGTTTAAGCCTCGCCATTAACTTCAAGCTGTGTGAAGTTCTAAATCTCCTTTTTCAATTAAAAGGAGCTATTTGCATTCGAATTTATTACGAAGGCTGTTTGTTAAAAGAATTTAATACTTCTATTTCAATGTTCTTCCAAAAGCTTTTACATTTCGGGCAAATCACTTGAGCTGTGACACATGAAATAAATTTACGTGCGAGCAAGAATGAAATAGAATCTTAACTGCATTTTGCCATGACAATTCAAAAAGAAAAAAATCATGTGTGTAAGTGACTGCTTTTCAAGTTACTTCTTTTACAGAAAATGGCGCGTGAATGAATCGTTTATGCTTAATCTAGTATGGAATCGAATTTTCCTTCGCTCGAAGACTTCAATCGCTTAACTTGAAAAACTTCGTATAACGCAATTTTATATATTTCCTTCTTTTAATCCGCATGCACATGCAAAATAAACAAAGTGTGATAAGACAGAAGATAGGGCAAGATAAGAAAAAAGCTTCCGTTTTTAATGAAACTTAGTTTATTTTTAAGTGACTGACAAAACCTTTCTTAAAAATCAGTTAAAATCTGAAGAGTAGTACGTAGGTTGCACCGAAGTGACATAAAAACCTCTAAATTAAAATATACTAAATCATCAAGCTATGTGTTTAGTTTTGAAGCTAAACTTGAATATCTCTGATCTAGAAAACAAAATATTAAATCAATGAGTAATTTTTTGAAATGTAAGTAATGTTAGGGTAGAAAAGGTGAAAGTCAATTGACTATGAAGACAATTTAGTAGAAATGCATGCAGGATTCCAGATAAGAAAAAATGCTGAAAAGTTTGAATTCCCAGCTCCAATAAACTATATGAGGCACAGGAGCTACTGTCTAAGGGTGGATGAAAAAGGTAAAACAAACAAATGCCGTAACTTACAACTTGCTTTGACGCTTAGTGAATGACAGTAATTTTTCATCTTGTTTGTGGGAAGTTTCTTTTCTATTCTTCTGAAATTACATCACACCACAAACTGTCTGAAGCCTGTAATTTACCCCAAAGAAAACACGTGGAATGGAATGTTATACCGTTTTCTGCAGTAGAGTTTATCACAGCAAGGTAGCGCATTCGAGCTCTGGAGTTGCGAATTAAATATGCTGAATAGTTTGTTGGCTCATTTAGTGATACTACTAAATATTTTCGTACAATTCTAAAAATGATAAGCGACGAAGGAAAAAACGACTATGTAGTTGGTGTCACTATAAACCAAAGAAATTGCAAACGCAGTATAAATCAAGTTATCTTATTGAAGTTTAGAAAGTTATTCAAGAATCAAATTAACTACGCTTGCTGTCTTATTTATATTTCGTTACAACATACTTACTATAATATTTTGTTTTCACCAACGAAGATCGTGAAGTTAAAATATCGTTCATATTTGACCAATCATCACTAGACAAAATTGAAAAAAGAACTTTTCACCAGATTTTTGCACAGAAATTTTGAACCAAATCTAACGTTAGGACTAAAAGTGTTGCGCATCAAGAGACTTCTGCTTTATAAAATCTTCAATACTAAATTCAAAATTCACTTACCGTAACTTCAAAACCTTAATCTAGACCCGAATCATCCAAAACGTTACTGTGCATTAAAATTAATCTTGCTTTCTTCTCACTAATAATACTTTACGCGTAATAATTGATGATCGGTATGAAATGAATCTTATTTCTGATATACTGGTTTAATATAATTATTGAAAGAAGCATGTTACAAAGGAATTTTCAGAAACTATACGAGTATGAACAGTGTTTTAACACAAGCGCCCAACACAAAACGATAATATTCCATTGTTACGGCAAAACAACAAACCTGCATTGAGCTTTAGTCACTTCACTTCAAATCTTACGGAAGTTTCGGACAACAAAGTTTTGTAAAATTTTCCTCGGAGCCTAAAGTAGCCGAGTGGTCTGAGCGACGGCTTGGTACTCTTGAGATCATGAGTTCGACTCTCCAGATTTACTTTCTCCTCCTCTTTGCTGTAAATACTTTCATTCTAAGTTTGAATTTGTATCAATAAAGATAATGTTGTTTCCATATGTGTCAGAAGCTGGCGCTAGTAGGCGGTCCTCATCAAAAACCTGAATAGAAACTTTGAATGCAAACACAAAGGCTGCGTTCGGAAATGATCCACCGGTTACACCGTGTGGTTAGCCCGGTGTGGTTATGACGTATGTGGAATTTCTCTAGGAATTACGGTAGAACAGCTGTGTTTCCGAACGTTAGTGGTTAAACCGCGGTAGTTCTAGTTCAGCAGCAAACAACACTCCAATCAAAGCGTAACTTTCGTGATAGGAAAGTCACGTGCGTTACGATCAAACATAAAACACGACCGGATTGGCCAACACAGACTTTATGATGTTTGTGATCTCGCTAACCGCTTCCAGACAGCGGTGCAACAGGTTGCTACCAAGTCGACCGCCAGAAAACGACCGCAGCGTTTCCGAACGCGGTTAAGTGATGTCACCGGTTCCACCGCAAGCCTTTCCGAACGCTTGCGGTTGCACCGAGGCGACCGATCCTTGTTTCTGAATGCACCCAAAATGTTACTTTTTTCGCTAATCCATTTTTAAGGTATTTTAATTTTATTATTTTTTTTATTAATTATCAAACTATTATTTTTTCTTTTTATTTTTTCGACTTATACATTATCTAGGTAAACATACTTTGCAGTTAGTACTTAGTCCCATTAATTTAGTTCAATTTTGTTTAAATTTGCGCATTCAATGCTACATAACTACGCATTGCCTTTTTTTTTTCCACTACACGTAAAAGTAGCGCATTTTACTATTATGTCATTTTTAAAGTGCATAAAAATACAAATAATGATAACGAAACAAATCGGATTTTATTAAACTTAAGTGTATTTTCATTCCTTATTTTTTAAGCATATTCGATTCTTGATCAATCTTTAAAAAAACTAATTGATATATTTGTGAGGGTCTTATTTTCGAATAACTATAATTAAAGTTAATATTTGTATTGGAGAATCAAGCATTAGACCTAAGCACTAGAACATATGAGGTATTTAAGAGTGTTCACAGCGTGTTTCACGTATCAGAGTAACAAAGAACGACTTCATCAATGCGAAGACGTTTTGAACTGCGGCGCATGGTCTAATGTAATGTCTTCAGCAAACAATGTTTTGTTTTTTGTCTATGAAAAAACTTCCAGCTGCAAAATGAATAAACAAATACAGTCAACTCTCGATAACTCGAAGTCCCAAGGCACCGGCTAAAGCATTCGAGTTATTGGTAGTTCGAGCTATGGGGAGTTTAAAAAAGTCTCAAAGGATTGGAACCCGATGCGTACTTCGAGAGAAAGGAATACAGTGAAACCTGCGTAAGTTGACCATTTGCGGTGCACTACTTTAGTGGTCAACTTATACAGGTTGATTATAGGACTAATTCTGTACCTGAAACGGCGGTTAACTGAGACATGTGGTCAACTTTACAAGTTTTACTGTATTCTAGTAACGCGGATCGAGTTATCGGGGTTTGAGTTACCGGGATTCGACTGTACTTGACAAAAAAAAAAACTGAAATATGTTTAAGGTATCAATCTCTCGGCAATGCATAATCAATCAACCGTAAAGGCAGTCATTTTTCCTTTGTGAGTATGCCTTATACAGGGTGTTTCGTTTTAACCAGCAAGACCTCTATTTTTGAAACCGTTAGTCCTAGATGCATACTTTGAATTGCAAAAATGATCAAAATCAGATGCAGAGTTAAGATGTTGAAAATTTGAAGTAAAATAAAAATGAGTAAAAATATACAAAATTTAACTTTTTACACGTGCCCCAGATCCTCTAACTTATATTCAGGGAAATAATCTCCATTGCAAAACAATTCCAACACAAAAAGTTTGAAATTAGTACAACCAATATTCACCGAGATATGAAACGCAGCGTTTTGTGACATACACCACTTTACACTCGCCGTCAATAACACCTTTTGGGGAAAATATAGCAGTTAACAAAGTGTCTGAAATTATATGTGTGAAGAGTGTGGTTTTTCAAAATAATTCGAGGTTTTGCAGTGTGTTTTTACGTATCACGCCATAACATTTGCGTTCATTTTTGAATACCAATGAAAAATATAAATACTTTCTTTTTCTTAACTTTGACAACCAGTCATTCTTCAGAAAAGAGCGATAAGTTCCAATCTCATCTTCTGTATGGTCCCTCAAAACTTTTAACTGCAATATGCCCTTGAGTTTTGGTCGCACAAATGTCAAGTTTTTTGTATCAGTAATAGTTTTTAATGGAGATTATTTCCCTAAATATCAGTTGTGGGACCTAGGACCCGTATAAAAAGTTAATTTTGCATTTTTGACTCATTTTTATTTTTGCTTCAAAGTTCCAATATCTTAACCCTGCATCTGATTTTGAACATTTTTGCAATTGGAAGTATGCATCTAGAACTAACGGTTGCGAAGATAGAGGTCTTGTAGGTTAAAACGGAACACCCTGTATGTTGGGGGAAAAAATTTTAATACTTTAATGCAGTCAGTCCATTAAACTTGTTCGGTAGTTAATAAAATTATTCTTTCCCTTCCTGAATGATAAGCATCCCGAATGACAGTATTCTCGATTAAATTCTTTGCTTGCAATGTAAGAGTATAAATGAAAAATTGCCTTTTTCTTAAATATTAATCTTATTTTATCTGTATCAAAATGTGTCAAAATTTCGTGACCAGATTACGGTATGATTAATAGCATTTTGTAAATATTTATCTCTGCTAATAAAAAGTTCCTGATGTAATACCTAGCAGAAAATTAATAAGCTTATTTATTTAGGAGCTGGTTGTTTTGTGATGAACTGCTGTTTACCAAAGTATTTTTATTTCATTATCGATGGGAAATTGTATAACGTCTGCTTGAACTACTTTTTTGCAGTTAAGGTTTTTATAATGGTGAGAAGAGGTATATATGTTAAGGTTAGCCTATTTGAACCTGCATAGAGCCAGGGTTGTCTGCTTTTGCTTATTTCAGCCGTTTTGGCTGTTTTTGATCACATTTAGCTTAAAAAAATGCAAAAGCATTAAGCCATCCGATATACATTTCGCTTAATATTTATCACAGATTAATGCTGAGAACATGGCTAATGCTGAGAAATGTAAAATTTATTGATCAGAAGATTCAAAAAGAATATTTAAAAAAATATTTTAATGATTTCATTTGCAAAACGTTAAAGCATTTAGATATTAAATCAATAAATCATTCACATAAAAGCACAGGCAATGTCGTATAAGTATTTTAGTATGGCTGCAATTAAAGGTTTTAAGTATGTCTAGAAGGGAGAGTGGTTCTCCTGCACGTTGGCTATTTTCTGCAAATAACACAAAACGGATTAACTATTTTCCTAAAATTTCAGCCTGCAATCTGACGTAGTGTTTAATCTTATATTCGTACATCTGTGAGACTTATTGTATGTGTTATACACTGTAACAAATTTCGGAAACGTTTCTGGATATATCGGAAACGTTTCCGAAATAGTAGGAATCCTTCATCCAATAGGGAACTCCTCAATATACAGAAAGCTTTTTGTTATTTCAAGATATCTAGAAGCGGAAGTGATGACGCAACGCTTCGAAACCTATTTCATCCTTCCAACACAGGCGCCAATGAGTCGGAAATAACGAGAACTTCTTTTTTTCTTATCTATGGTTGCTGCAGTCAGCAACTGTTTAGCATTGGATTGCTTGTTATTTCATGTCTAGAGAGTAGTAAAATGTGTCGAAACTAATTATACGCCTTTGCATTTTGGACTGCCCTTGATTTTTTAGACGATGTACGCAGCTATTAAGTTAGTTAATAACCATTTGCTTCTTTACAATTTCCAATGCGACCATAATTAGATATATATTGTGTGTTCAAGCGTGAACAGTTTTAACACCCGTGTTTATACTTAATGAAACGAAACCCTTTGGATTACTTATTCAGTTGTAATGGAGGTACTTAGATTTTCTTCCGCTCATGTTCACTTGTAAGTATTAATGAATATTTTAAAACATGTTGTTATATACATTTATGTTTTTGTTAATTTGCATTTGATGAGGCTCCAATTGTAACTGTTTTTGGGTTTATCGAATTAATTTAAAGTTATCCTACATACCTATGTGCGCGGTGTACTATTTGTTGTAACCAACTGAAACTGATTAATTACGCAAAAGAAGTAAGATTTATATTTGAGAAGCAATCACAAGAAAGTTATTTCGAAATACTTGGATGTACATACATTTTTTTGTTCAAAAAGAAAAAAAAAATCAATTGTTTAATTCATTAGAAATATGGTAATGCAAATATTTTCTAGTATTGTAATATGCTTCACAAAAAATGTGCCAGTATAATTTATCTTTTTTTATTATAATTTATTCATTCATTTAAAAATATTTATACCATTAGAAAATGACCATGTTATCTATTAGTAAGAACATAGTTATGAAATTAATTCATCTGCTTATTCATTTTGTTAAATGTGGTTAACAATTAAAAAATTCCTTGACATTAGTTCCGAAAATAACATTTCCTTCGTGGATATACTAGTTTAATGTAGGACAGTCAGGAGGAATGAGTCAGTGGCAAAAATGGAACAGCTGCATTTACATGCTGAAATAAAAAGTAATATTATTTCATGTCATCGTTTTAAAAGTGATCAGTTTTTAAATACTATGTTATTAATATGCAATGCACATATGGTGAGAAGACGAGGGGCGTTCACCACGCAGACTGTGCCATTGACATTTTCAAGAGGTTGCTTTTTTTAAGGTGGGGGGCGCTTTATATCATTTTATGGGTGCACCATCACTCTTATGGTGTGGGGGGGGGGGGGGAACTTTCGTATATATGAAATGGAATAATCATGCAATAGAGTTCAATGTTTTAATAAATAAAATATATAATGCATTTTGCGCACACTCTAAACCAGTAACCTATTTTGATTAAGTATCTATATTTGTGATAAACTGGAAAAGGGCAAGAACAGAGGAATAAACCCGAATGGTTCCAGCAGGGGGACTTTGGTGTCATATTTAAATTCATCAATTTCTCTGTTGGTACTTTTCGGTACACTTTGTTCGTCAAAGAAATTGACTTGACGTGAACGAATTTCGGAACGCAAAAGTGTAGGTAAGTTCTGTCAAATTTTATCCGAAAATAAAAGCTATCAAGTTTGATACAAGATATGTTTTTAAGTTCTGCATTAAAAATACAATATGTTGATAATTTTGTCTTGAAAATATTGAGAGAAAAACTGAAGTTTAATATTGTTTAACAAACAATCCCACTTCTGAGAAAGTACTCCCCTTCCCTCCCCCGACGATTTTGTGATTATGAATGAAACTACTATATTATTTCATAAATTTTCAAAAATTTATAACTGTGCATATGTTATGCTGTTAACCATGCTATTTGTCATTAGAAATTCAGAAAAAAAAAAAATCCACGAATGATTCTAAAATTGCTTGTATTATTGCTCTTAGATATGAAAGAATTGAAACTGATATGGTATTCAATACTATAATAAAGAATTATATTTTAGAAAAAATCACGGAAAAAGGATTCCGAAATTCTCAGAAACGTTTTCGAAAATTGTTTGGAGAATTCTGAAATACTCGGAAACGTTTTCGAAACTTTCATGAACCACAGCTGCACAGAATACTCAGAAACATTTCTGGAAATTACGGAAAGAGGATTCCGAAATACTCAGAAACGTTTCTAAAAATTACAGAAAGAGGATTCCGAAATACTCAGACACGTTTCTGGACATTACAGAAAGAGGATTCCGAAATACTCAGACACGTTTCCGGACATTACAGAAAGAGAATTCCGAAATACTCAGAAACGTTTTTGAAAATTTCATGAACCGCAGCTGCACGATATACTCAGAAACGTTTCCGAATTTTTTTTACAGTGTATGCACTATAGAAAAATAAATGTTTAGCAATAAAACACTGGTTCAAACTTTACCATGAGGTGAATAACATGTGGAAAAGGAACTAAAAACAATCTAGAAGCCAAAATTGTGTAATATAATGTGTGTGTGTGTGTGAACATAACGAATTCGATGGCCTTCCCATTTAATTCAATGGCATGTTTTAAAGCGTGTTATAGTATGTTCAACAGCAGGGTCAAATGCTTTTTGACTAATTCACTACACTTGGAGACTTTGTTACAAGAAAGGGACACTTTGTGCTCGGTTTTATGTTTTACACTGAAATAAATAAAGAAAACTATTGTCTTTAATTCTGTGCAGGAGCGAGACATTTCCAACCAATATCTTCTTGTCAGAGTCAAGCATTATTTGGATAATTATTAAAAATCTAAAATGTATTTGGATTGTGTTATATGTATTTGGAGTAACAAGCGGAACAGCTCCAATGCACAATAGCTAGTCAGTTACACGTAAGTAACAGAATATTTCATTAAATTGACATCGAATTTGATTTCATAGATGATAAGTGAAATAAATTAATAAATACAAAGGAAAAATCTTCAAAAATGAAATTTTAAAACGTTATTTGGGATTCCTGAAATGTGGCGCTCTTGTCCTTTTCGCACCGAGTGTCTTCAATTTGTCCATTAGATTTCCAACTACTGTCAAAGCCTAAAATATTTGACGTGAAGCTAAAAGATTTAAACTGGTATATTTTTACCTGTACACATTTATATTCCCTTGGAGCATATAACATATACAGGGTCGAAAAAAATTGCATCATCAAATAGAAGTGAACTAATTTTTTGGGGTGTGTGATCATTTCTTTTTGTGAACCATTTTAGTTGGAAAATATTTTATAATGAATATCCTAGTTTACGTGTCGTTTTTCGGCTTTTTTATAACTTCAAGCAAAATATATGCTTTTTTAAATTTATTTAATCAAAGAGAACGACAGTTCATTTGCTTTATATGCCTCGGCAAACATTGTCTGATGCAATCTGCCATTTCAAGGAGCTTGTAAATAATAGTCGATGTCTAGGAAGGGGACTAAAACGTGCAGGAAGCACTTTTATTAATCAGAAGGTCATCCAAAAAACGAGTTCAACGAAATCCGCAAGATTCCATGAAAACGGTTAATTGAGAAATGGGAATATGTGATCGATCCGCGGCTAATGGCAAAAACAGAGCTCGGATAGAAGCCGCATAAGTTCCAAAAAATTCAGTCTTTCACAGAAAACAAGTTCGTGCAACTCCAAACGATAGGACTGGTCTGTAGACATTCCAAGCAACTCGACGAATGACCAACATTGCCAAAAACAAAAGGTGGTCTAGGTTCGAGACGGAATTTGAAAAACCGGAAGAAAAAAAAAACTCTTTATTTCTAAATTTTATATTTTATTCCCTGCTATTTACGATAAAGGATGATCAAAAATTTCTTGTTTTTTTCTCAATTTGTTGCTGGTTCTCTAAATGCATAGGTGATTTACTTTTTATTGAAAAATGACATGTGTGGCATACCTTTTATGTTACAAAGTTACAGATCAGTTAGTCTCGTATTTCTCGAGAAATCCGTAAAAATGTGAATTCTTAAAAGAGAAGAATACTTTTGTCAATATAGTGTAAATTACGTTACAAACAAATTTTAGAGCATAAATCCTTCTCTTACAAGTAAACACCTTTTTTTTTTTTCTTCAGAAACTGAATTTTCTGCTTCACATTTTCTTCAGACTATAATGTATTCGGTTTATAAGAAATAGAGTTGTTACTATACATGTAGCAACAAAGTTAGGTATCGATTCCTGACCAGCTAATTTTTTAAAATAATGCTACCTTTTTCACAACACATCAATTCGTAAACTGCAATAATCCTACAAAAATTTATCTAATGTCTTTTTCCCATCATATTAGAAAAGCTTTCAAAAAATTTTATGATACACCATATACTTGTCATTAGCAGAACTTACATAGTTGTAGAAAAAACATCATTTTTCTAAAAATAACAAAACTGCAAAATTTTTTGTTTTCTTCTTCATTCAAAATGTAGAAGATAATAATGGATTCAGAAAAAAGTTTCCTTTTGTGAAATTTGGGGGAGTTCCCCCTCCCCCCCCCTCCTGAAAGTCATTTAGATGTGCATGGAAAACCTCTGACCCTTTATGTATCTGCTTTGTAAGTGAAGAATATTTTATAGCTACTCTCACTCCAAGCGTAATACATAGATTCAAACGAAATTTGGTACACATGTGTATTGGCGCTGATTAGTTTTTGATGTCATTTCTTAAAGGGGTTGGAGCAAGTGAAGGATTTTTTTTTTTTTTTTTTTGGTTGATTGTGACTATTGCGTCTCAAGAAATAATAAAAAAAAATCGAATATGAAAAGTTAATCAAGTGGATCTCAAAGGTAACAAGTGCTGTTTAGTTTTTGGCACCATTATCTAAGCGATGTGGCTCAATCAAACATCCTCACTTATTTCGAAAGAAAATGAGAAGATTCGAACAAAATTGGTACATAAGTGGACCACAATAGAAGTTGATTTACAAGTTTATTTTTAGAGCTAACCACTGTAAGTACGTGAGGTAAAAATCAAGCGCTCTTCTTTTTTCATTTAAATTACTGCCAAGAATTCGGTCAACTTGGTTGTGATGATGCATAAATTGTTAATTTCGCCAATATATCAAATCGCTTCTACTTACGTGCCATACCACATAAATTTAAAAGCAAAAGCCACCAAATCTCAGTCATTGCAATAATATGCAAGTACCAAGCATTCATATGAAAGTTATAGAATAAAAGAATTTTGGTGGCTATAACACAGTGGCGTCACTACGGGGAGGCGGGTTGCGCGGTCCCCGCGGGTGTTACCAGCCTGAGGAGTGACACCCAAAGTGCAAGTTTTTGAAAAATATGGAGCTAACTAGTCGACCCGTGCGGAAATCCGCACTGTGCTTCGAATCGTTTCATAAGTCATTTCGCTCTTTAAAAATTTCAAAGAAAGAACATAATGAAGAATAACCGAAAAAAGTGAACGGGAAAAAGTAAGAGCACAAGAGAAGGCATGTAATTTGAAGACATCAGCAACAAAACCTCGTTAAATAGAACGTTGTGATAATTTGATCATCGCTCACCTTTTGGTTGTACGTATTTTCAATGCAAACATAAATATCATTAAAAGTGTAGCTGAGTGACAGTGAAAAAGCAGTAATTGTACATATGAAAAAACAGGTTGTGGCAAATACAGTCCTGCTCAAGTGAGCATCTGACGGGAAAAAAATAAACATTAAAGAATTATTTATTGGTACGGATTCGAACTGGCGCCATTCTTTTTACAGCCCGACACTCCAACAAACCTAGCAATTGCGACTTCCTTTTCGAATACTATTCATTGAAGAAATGCGTAGTAAAAAACAGCAAAAAAAGCTTTTTGCCGAAAAGAAAATACGATCATGCGTCTATGTTTTGTCATTAGCCAGCATGATACGATTTAAAATTATTCGTAAAGCATTGAATTTGATTAAGGAATGAGGAAGATCACATTTTTTACTAATGAAGTTAATAATAAATTTTAATGTTTTGTATCGTATTCGAATAAAAAATTAAAGGTTTACTGGGTGAAACTCATAGTTTCAATTTGGCGTAGTATTTTTTCATTTGTACAAAAGGTCGAACACTGCTTTTAGAAAAATCTACATTTCAGCATACAATGAAAATGTTTTTCTGCACAAAAATATACCCTTGAGGTAAATTTAATACTTTTTTATGCTAAATTAATCGAAACACCAAGTAGCATTTCCATTGCATTTATTTTATTACATGTGTTATCTGTTGTATGTTATGAGTACATGTAATGCGTAATATTAATCTAAATTTGCTATTATGTCGAACAGCCCGAGCTTGCCCGAAGTTCAGTTAGTTTATATCCGAATGCTCTACCGAAAAAAAACTTATCAATTTAACCGAACAACTAAGTCCAGTGCTTTTAAGCTTTATTAAAAAAAAAAAAAAAAGAAAGAAAGAAAACGCACACACACACATACACACACACATAGGTTAATTTTATTTTTTTTTTCTTGCCAAAAGCGATGCAAGAAAATAAAAAAATGTATTAGAACTTTGCATAAAAAAAAAAAATCCGCATAAGAACTTCAGGCTGCATCAAGGTTTTGCAACAGCAAGGGGCGTCTCCGAAATCTTGATTTTTCGACCGTAAGTGTAATTTTCGTAGTTAGCCGGCCTGATAAGCTTTAAAATGAGGGGGAACAATATATAAGATAAGATATTGAAGAGAAGTGTTTTTATTTTTGAAAATTTTTACAATTTGTTATCGCAAGCTGCTTGAACCGTTTTGACTTAGATGGCAGCACGTGTTCATCATTTAACAGCACTGTTAAAATACAAAATAAATTGAACTATGCTCTTTTTTAAGCGTAGCTTTTTGAATGTAGTAAAAATGTGATATGCTATTTGTTTTTTTGCAAAAAGAAGAAAAAATATATATTTCACCCTTCAAATTGAGGTAGTAATTTTTTTTATTTGTACAAAGAGTCAAAAACTCATTAGAAGAATATACATTTCAATATACGATTTATTATTTTTTTCTGAACAAAAAGCAATTCTATTGTAGTCTGAAATCTTAAACTTGTTCTTATATTTTCGCTTACATTATGCCTTAATTTTCTTACCAGAGCCAAAGCTTAAAAAAAAAAAACTTACAATTCACAAGTAATTTAGCACAATGTCACATCAAGTTTTCATAACAGCAAGGCGCGTTTCCTTATTATTTATTCTATTCCCTCATATTTGTTATTTACTTAATTAAGTGTTCATAAAATGCGCGACATTTCTCTAATTTTTTGATGCAGATTGTCCGGACGTGAGCCCGAACACTCATTCTCCTGGTTACGAGGAGAACGCTCTGCCGATCAAGCTATTCAGCTCTGTCGGTCATAGTGCAAGTTAAAGTTATAAGTTTAACCGAAAACCTCACTCTGGTTATTTAAAACAGGTTTTTTGGCTGAAAAAAAAACAATTTTTAGACCGTGGGTCTATTTTTCGTCAGTAGCCAGCACGATAAGCTTTAAAATACGGTGTAAATCAAATAAATCGATCAAGAATTGAGGAAAATCTGGCGTAGAAACCAAAAACAGGCTACAGAAATAATATATAAAGATTGCTTTTTTAAGACTTCAAACTTAAAAATTTTCCGGGAAGAAAACCCCCAGACCCCCCGCCTTCCCCCATTTTTATTTGTTTTAAGTACATTAGTCCACTAAAAATTTTGTTAAAACACAAATGTAGTTGTTTCTGAAAATTGCGTGAATTTTTATTTACATTACGATTTTTTTTCTTTTGCGTTTGTATGGGAGGAGGGGGTGACACCACAAATTACCGCCCCGGGTGTAACCCATGCTAGGTACGCCACTGCTTAAAGTACCAGTTATTTAAGTGCATTGATGTATATTGCTATTTATTTTCCATTTTCAGCTTCTTCTTTGAGGGCCCTTTCCACAAAAGATGGATTATCTTTTTTTTAAAAATCACAACCTCACAACATGCTTTGAAAAGTGTATCTCTAATTAAGTTACAATTACAAAATGCAACTGTTTTGCTCAGAAATTTAAGTAGTTTGGCTGAAATTAAACATAAGTCTTAATGCTCTCCTACGTAATTTACATAAAACGCACAATGCCAGAGAAAATTAGCAAGTGTAATTACTACTGAAAATTGTGGAAAACTGCATTGGGTAAGTATATTTGTGTTTATTATTTTACTTTTGGTGATAAAAATTGCAGCTGTTTCAGATACTGTAACCTTAAGGCAAGAAGTTCATTAATAATTTTAAATAGGACACCATGCATATTCTAAACTTAAACTTGTTTTCTTTTATATCCAGAATTACCTAGAGTTAGAATTTGTTCAATTTCTTTTCTTGGATCATTTGCTCTTTTAATCTGTTTTATTGCGTTTATGAAATGCAAGTGTTTATAAATACTGAGAAATGGCTTTATAGAAGCAGAAATAGTTAAATGTACTAGAATAACGGCAGTTACTTTTAAAGGAAAGAAGGAGAAATTATTAAAAAGGGCGATTTTTCAAAAGTGCGATTTTTCTTGTTCCGGTTTCAATCAATTCATGATAAACAAGGAATTTATTTCTTAGATTTTTCAAAAGTACTTTTAATCTGTTAATAGCTTGACATTAGATTTTTGTAATATTTTTTATTTATTAACCTCATTATATGGTGCAGTTAAGCACCTGCAGTTGGGGTAAAAAAAAACAGGTTTCATTTAGATGAATGAATTTACTTAAAATAATGTATTACATGCAATATGGTATTTAATAATGTATTACTGGTTGTTGCTAATAAAAAAAATATTTTTTTACTAAAAAAATTGTAACAGCTAGAACTAACAAGTATTGGCTCTATCTAGATCTCTTTCTACGAGCCCTATGCTTTACATGGCACTATGTTAAAAAATCTGTATATGAAATCGGATATGTTATCATATTGTTTAAAATATTAAAGTGCTTATGAGAAATAAACGTTTACGTCATTTGCATTTTTTGTCTGTTAAATACTTCAGTAATAAATATTTTGGTATAAACACCAGTCAGAGTTAATTTTGCACATATGGTCAAAAGCCTGTTTTGAGCGGGACGGTCAAACCCGATAAAAATAATTACAACAATGGACTTATCCGTTTTAATATGATGAAACAAAAGATATTCCGCTATATTGATACTATGGAGTTAAATAAGATGATTTTCTTATTTTAGTTTTTAAAAAGGACTAATAATTTTATCAAATTACATTTTGTATTTTTTTCAAGCTCATTCTTTTTATTCTATCGATCAAGATTAGATCATGATATTGCTTGCATAATTTGGAGAGTTTCGTTGTACTCTAGCGAATAAAAACCTTGTTCAAAACCTATTAAAAATTGCTTAGATTTGGTAAAAACAAGATTAAAAAGTATACAATTAATTATGGTTATGCTCGAATAGAGCTATCGGTTAACCCAGAAGGTTGATTTCATGACGTTTGACGACGTCAGTGATTAGTACGGCGAGTGTTCATAGAATGTTTTTATTTACGATTGGCTATCTATTAGAATACTTCCGGAATGGGACTATTCGGCGCGGTTGCTTCGACGCTGCCGTTTTGGCGCGAAACTCAATTCGGCCCGGCCGTTTCGGTACGAAACAAAGTTTGAGCGATCAGTTCGAAAATATATTTTTGGTTCCTGAATTTAATTTTTGTACATATATAGGATAAAAGGAGGCATGTGTGACTTTCTTTTTTTTTTCCATTTCTTTATTTTTCAAAAAAATATTAGAAATTTCTCAGACCAAAAATGTCCCAATGATTGACTAGTGTTTTCTTTATGTCATGTATTACTTTGAAATTAAAAAGAAATAAATTTCTTTACTCAATGTTATTTTTAAAAAATATCTTAAATTGTTCACATGAGCCTCTGTAGGGGACCAGTGTGAACAAACTTGGGCACACATGAACAAAGTTAAAAAAGCAGGATAATTATCATATTTCCAAGAAAGACTCATTAATAATATAAAACTTTTACGCAGATACCAATTAGAATGAAGGATTTGTAAACTATAAAAGTGTCAGTTTAAATTGTCCGGTAATGTGTCAGTAACAAAATATTTTTTCCCAATAACCTTGCTTGCTATCAAATTTCAATGTTTCGTAGATTGTTCTTCCCCCAGGATAGACAAGATAAAAACATAGTACAAGGAATATATTATTATATAAAGATTATTCTTGTTACATATTACTTTTAAACTTCATAAATAGTAAGATAATAATGTAAAAATGATTTTAAACTCACATTTTTGATTGAAATAACATATTTTGTGCCTTTGTATCTCTCTTTACTGTTCTGTAACACTAATGCTTTGACAAACTATTTAGTAACGCAAAAAATTATTATTATTATTATAAGTAAACAATGAAAATAAAGAAACATATTTTTAATTAAAAGTATTAACAATGAATTGATAAATTGGTTGCGGAAAAATAATAACTATAAGTGTTTGGAAATAATTAATTATTGTAATTCAAAACTCTTATAATTCAAAATAAATAATTCTTTATTCAATTTTAAAACAATCAAACATCGTCCTGAAATTATATGAATGTTCATACAATGGTTTGAAAAATGAGGTTCACCTTTAAAGTTAGTTTGAAAAGGGGTTTTCATGTGAAGAAAGCAGTGATAAAAAATGTGTGCAAGAACTGCTTGAACAACGAAGTTATAACCAAGTACACAAAATGGCTCAGCATTGTTCGAAAAATTTGATTAAGACGTAGGACTGTGACTTAAGAATTTATTACTTAAGAATTTAGTTCTGCTTTCAGTTATCGTAGCAACGGGTATCATAATATCGTATAACATATCATGTTCACACGCGCCCCTTCCCCTACAGCGCAAATTTTAAAATAATTTCAACAAGCTTCTAGAGTGCCAAATCCTCAATATTCCTCCTATTTTTTTTTTTATTTTTTTATTAATATTACTGACATTTAAAAAGTTCAGAATGCAAAAATCTGTCACCAAAACATCTGCTCCGTATCATTTCGATATACAAAATTGTAGATAGAAAAACAAAGCGAGTGTTCTTTCATTGCATCTCGTCCTCCCTTGCAGCAGTGAAAATTAATCAAAACAAAAATGGTGTTTCGTACAGATATACGATAGAAGTAAAAATTTTTTTTTTTTTTTTTTTTTTTTTTTTTTTTTTTTGCATTCTGAACTGTTATTCCACCCACATGGTTTCTTTCACGCCACCCTCTTAATCTTTCCGCACATGACCGAAAGCATATTCACAGCAAACTTGTATATTTTAATGAAGAAAATACATTATAAACAACGAAAAACTAAACAATACTCGGAATTTGCCTTTTAAATGTGGCCAAAAACAATTAAAAATAATAGTAATTATAAAGTTAATTTTGTTAATAAAAGTTAATAAACTAATCTCCAGGCTGAACTAATCCAATGTGGATTACCTTCGAAACTGATAAATTGACTTCAGTCAAAGAAACCTGCAATACTTGAAGAGTTTAAGCCCACAAATATATGCCTGCTTAGGTTCAGTCTTGATATTAGTTTGTTAACTCTTATTAACAAAATAAGTTTACAAATAATAATTTTTTTCATTATTTTTAGCAGCAATTAAAAAACAACTCATCGCTTTTGTCACACAAAACGTCCGCCCATCAGATTTTCAAAGCCCTCGCATAAAATGGTTCACTTAAAAAAGAAATTCTGCAAAATGTATGGAAAAGTTTTAAAAAGTAAATAAACAAACACCTATATACTGACGCAGTATGGTGTAACAAAAAACAAAACTTTGCTTATACACTTGTAAAGAATTGCATGTAAATAACTTTTTCTTCTATGTGATATGAAGAAATGTTTGTAGCGGTAAAATTTCCTAAACAAATATGAACATTCTAAGTATAAATCACATTAAGTTTTCAATTTGCAGTACATATAAGTATCTTCAAAGAGCTATTGAAATAATTTGTCGTATTTTCTCTTACATTCGAGAAATAACTCTCTCCTCAAAGCGTAGATTAAGTTTTTTACACTAAACGATCCTAATTAATTCAAATTAATTAACTTTATTGCTTCTTCGCAAAAATCCCTCTCTGAGTTTCCCTAACTCTCACCTTCTCGTCATCAAATTACTTCGTCATCAAGAGAAAAAAAAACTTATATCCCAGAAACATTTTCGTGGATTTTTGCTCGCGGCAAAATGCGTCGCAAAAGTTGCTGAAATTGCGAATATGATTGCAGGTAATGGGGTTTGTAAAACGGCGCGTAAATGTTGCTTCCGGTGCTGCGACAAATCGAACGACGAACAAACTTTAAGCACAGAGTTAATCTTCTTGATAAATAGAGACATCATTTGAGATTTTAAGCTGATATCCCGAGAAAATAAAAATAAAAAGGAAAAGTTATAAAGAGAAACAGTCATTAAATAGTGAATAAATACTTAAGAGTGTTTTTAATTTCTCATAAAAATATAATGAGAAGGAACAAAGACAAAGAAGGAAAGAATGCATCAATTTTGAAAAGAACAAAAATTTGAAAATATGATTTTGGGACGGGAAAACCATCTTTCAATCCTTTCATCGGACTGATTGTCTAGCTAACAGAATGCCTAAAGATAAGCTTTCCTAACTGAATGTCTTTTAGTTTATTTGGCCGTACTACTGTATGTCTTTCTCTCACTTCTACGAAATAAATTCTGAGGGAACTGCCCGATTCGAAAAAACAAAATTGCTTGATCCAATGATTTTTGCAAAGGCAACTCAGTCCAAAACATTGATTTTGTTTGAGTTAAGTGCCACAGATGGCACTAACAATTGATAAATATCACATTAGGCAACACAAAAAAAAAATGAAATGTAACTTGTGTACAATGTAACTCAGGTAAACCCAATGTAATATAATGCCTGAGAAGTGATCCAAGAGCACCACTTGTTATCCGCTACATCAGGTGTGATAGCGTAACAAATTTCAGCAGTCATAACGATGGATTTGCTATTATATTTCAAACCATTTTTTTCACATTATATTTGACTACAAAACCTTACTCCAAGTCTTAACTAGATTTTTCCCGGAACGCCACTACATAAAGGGGCTCAAAAGAAATTTGCAGGACGGCGCCGATCAAGCTTGGCGTGGGCCTGCCTGTAGCTCAACTTTATTGCCGTGCCAAGGCTGAGCTTGATCGTAGTCGTACAGCTTCTGTTAAATTCCACGGAAATGCCGCGTAAATCGAAACCGCGTAAATTGAGACCTAAAACGAGTGTTAAAATAGGGGTTTGGTTCCGTAGATAACAAAATACTTCATTTTAGTGATGACTTACTGTATAATAACTTTAATGTGTACTTATATCGACTTTTATGCACAACATGTATAAAGAAAACAAAAATTATTTTCGTGTTATTTTTATAAAGTGGAGCTGGCTATGATAGTCTTCTTTCTGTCATTAAGAATTTTTCTCAATAATTCTTTGCAGAGCATTAACTCATCCATGGTCACTTGCGTCATTTCCATGATAGAGCCTTCCTTCACTAACAAATCAGAAAGGTCATTTCTATTGTCTAGGAATGGCTCAAAATTTTCAATGTGAACGTTTTTGGTTGTGCGTCACCGACGTCGGTATCCTCGTTGGTTTTGGCCTCCTTTGTCACTCCTAAAAGCTCTTCTTCCAGTGAGTTCTGAATTGTGTGAGTTTAATAACTTTACTTCTGGAAAAAGCTCTGGAACAAATTGAATTAAATTTCTCCACTGGCCCAAACTCGATTATTAGCACGGCAAAATGCAGTTAATTATGCGTAATCTGCATTCTTTAGGAGTTTGGATTTTGAAAGAGGGGAACATTCTATCTGTTTATATTACCGCATCCACGTAAAACCGAAACTCATCCGCGTAAAATAAAATAAAGGTGTGAAATCTTAAACCGCGTATAATTGAAACCGCCTAAAATGAAACCGCGTAAAACGAGGGTCTACTGTCTCTGGATGGAAATCTTACTGTTATCTGTTCGTCTCATAACTTTTAATGAAATGAAATAGAACCTAAGAAGTACGGTTATCGAGATCGGCCTTAATTGCCACTCAAGGGAAAAAGAACCCTGACAACGCCCTCCATATAGGTATGAGAATTTGGCTATACAGTTTTTCTTCAGTTCATTTCGTCCCACTGTTTCTTGGTTGATTACCAGTGATGTATTCTTATTCAAAAGGACCCTTTTCAATTTTTGTAGGGCTCCCATGCTTGAGGCTGGGTTACAACAAGAAACCAACCATTATTTTTACGGAAGCTAGATATTTAGAACTGGTTACAATGCTCATTTTTCTTCGTCCATGTACTTCGTCCATTCTCCTGAATAAGGTGGAACGAAGCTAAATATATTTGAATTCACATCTGTTACGATTATTTTTTTTTACTAAGGGATGATTTAACTTTCCATTCCTGGGCGTAAAATTACTTGGTCTCCCAATATCGAACCCCCGTTTAAACTGAATAAAATGTTATATACTCAATGTTATCTTGTGCCAAGGAGGTTCCTCCAGAAAGTTTTCCATCGTTTAAAGTGCAGCTATTTTTCAACTAATTTTAAATTTTCTCAAATTCTTACTGACCAGGGAAACTTTAAAAGCTATTTATTTAGATTGGGTATTTCACCAAATGCGCGTTTTAACTGTGAAGATTGTTAGCAGAGCGCTGAACATGTTCTTCGGCTTTGCAGGTTGCAAGAAGGTTCTAGGTCTACCTTTAGGAAAGATTTGGCTAGCTTTTCCCTATGCTGGCCTTCTTTCTCTCGGATCTTTTAAAAAGATCCGAGACTTTCGTCATTACTGTCCGATATTTTAACGCGAAACCTTACTCAAATTTGCGCATGCGTCAGGTCTCTTCTGATATTATCAAAACAGGGGTGATAGCTAGAGGTTAGTAACGAGCAAGCAAAAACTGAATGCATCGGGAAGTGCACTTCCTTAAACCATCACCCCTTTTTCAATTGGAACCGTTTGCAACTGCTAGTCGCGAAGTTCGATAACAGACAATATGTCTGACTTTGTGAATAATTTAAATTTTTAAACAATTTTAACTCTTGTTTTTGTTTTTACTTTTTACTCCTGTAAGCCTCGTGGTTACTTTGGAACACAAGTAGTTTTTAAATTTTGAATCAAAAAGTACATATATTATGTTATGTTGTGCTCTGTACTAATTTTTACGGCAAGGATGTCTTACGTTCAAATGACAACGCTCTTAAACTAGTTAAAGCCAAGTACATTAAAGTTTTTGTTTTTTTTTTACATTTATGAAGTTAAGATTCCATCAATCTCCAATATTACTTATTTTTAAACTTTTTATTTATGACCACGCCATTATTCTAAGTCTATTAACTATAAACATACAAAAGACACTAGGATATTCTGTACAGTGTTCATTAAAAATTTTAAATTATAAGCAAAACTCATTTTCAAAGCTCTTATTGATTTTATGAAAGCCATCTGTGACCACCTTAAATGCAAATGAATTGCAGAATGCGAGTTTTCCAAAACACTGGAAGATCTGCTAACACGCAAGAAAATCTCATTAAACAAACTGGAAAGGGGCAAATTCATAATTTTGTTCCAAAAGCGGCGCGTTCATTACCTCAAACCATCTGAGTCATTATGAAGCATCTAGTAGTTTATGAAAGAATACTTTGTCAAAGATAATAATAACAGAAGAGAAACTACACAATGTTATTTTAAGAAAGTGCTTGCAGCAAAGATTATTCCATCTGTAATTCAATACTGTCGTACTTACACATGAAAAGTTCTGTTTAGACTCGCCATTATAAATAGAGAAACTGGTAATGAGATAAGAAGGAAAAATTAATAAAAATGTCATTCAATCGTTAAAGGTGATTCAGTCAAGATCTTATTAAAATAAAGGTTAGACAATCCAAACAAATAATCCTGGTAAACTAATAACTCCAAACTAATACATTTTTAGGAGATAGTGAGTTTTAGTTACCCTGAAAGAAATGAAACCAAAAATTAATTATGTATAATCTCGCTTTAAGTCATCGCAGCAAGTTGATACAGGGTTTAATGACGGGAATACGGAATCTGTTAAGTTTGATTAATATCTATCTGCGGTACATTCGGTCAAAAATGTGCTAATTTATCAAGCAGTTAAGTACACAAATCCAAGATCAACATAGACTGCGACTTCATTGTACGCAATGTACAATACAGATGTCCGGAACAAAGAAAAACCTTTTTGTGTAGAAAATCATTAAAAACCTCTAAGGGTGACTTTGTAACTTATCACGGCAAAATTGAATTACCTTTGGCTACCCAAAATTGGGAGAGATATTAGGGTTGAAAAAAACTCATCGGTAAAACACATCACTCAGCTCATCGAAGCGTCACACGATCGTTTTCAGGTACGCTTTTCTGTTGACTAACGAAACACAACTATAAGCTTTACAACCGTATTAAACAGACGATTCGACCCTTGGTCAAACAGTTAACCCGCCGCCACTGATTGAAGCTATCTTCAATTAATGAGAAGGCTACTCAGTATTTTACAGCTCTTAAGCTTAAGCTAACGGAACTACGTGCAAAAGGCCAACAGCCAGCTCTGTTATGCCATCCAAGGACTGCAGTTTCATCCTTGTTATGAAGTCATCAAAAACTAAAGTTGCGAGAGATATTCGGGGTGAAAAAATGCTTGACATAAAACAAGACAAATGGTCACGTGATCATTTTCAGAGACTAAACGCAACTATAAGCATTACAACCGTATTAACCAGACGATTCGACGCTTGATCAAACAGTCAAATTACCCCCACCGATCGAAGCTATCTTCAACTAATAAGGAGACTAAGCAGTAAGTTACCACTCTCACCCCAGGGCTAAGGCGGAACTACATGCAGAATACCGACAGCCAGCCCGGTTATACCCAAAGATTGCAGCTTCGTCCTTGTTATGGACTCATAAGTCTGAAATAGGCAAAAACCAAGCTGTATACATATGTCATCTCATTACAGCTGAGAGTGTCAAGAAACTGGTAACTGAAGAAAATTTATAATACCAGCGAAAGTTCACAACGATGGCCTTGCTCAACTCGTCAATTGGGCATTAAGCAGTTAGTAAGTTACCGCCCATAATCCAAAGCTACGGAAGAACTACTTACAATACACCACAGCCCATTTATGCCATACAGAGACTGCAATTTCGTCCTTCTTATGGACTCGTCAGTCTGAAATAGATAATAACCAAACTGGATGCAGATGTGAACTCACCGAAAGTGAGAGTGCCAACGGCTTCGTACTATTTGCAACAGTTTAGGATTATCATGTTCTTCAAAGGGAAAGTGATTTATTTTTTACAATAATATAAATATTTTCTTGAAAATTTATTACAAGTTTGACAAAGCAGTAAAAATTAAATATTCTACCCTTAAAACCGTGTTATCCAAACTAAAATCTGTACTACGCAAGGAAAAAAGATGTCTTCATGAATCTTTGAACGTGAAAAATGCACGATATGGATGCAGAAAATTATTGTTACTGCTTCATTGTAATGAGCTCATGTTATTGAATTTCTTTATGAATCAAGTTACCTTGGAGCGCTTTTAAAACTTAGCACAGAGTTTGTCAACAAGACATTAATGAAAATTTTTCAAAACGTAAAAACATTCATTTTAATTACTGAACATCCCCTCCTAGAAGAATAAATCTTTTCATTCTACGCTTCTATAGCTCGTAATGTTTACTAAATATTTATTTGCCGAGTAGCTGAATTAGCTTTCCCACTTTTTCAATCGCGTTTACCAAATGACTTGTCGAAATTACCGTGCACTTTTTTCTTTTCTGTATTTAACTTAATGCAGGCCCTTATTGAAAATGAAAAATATGCTTGCATAATTTAAACTAAGAGTTTTAAATACCTTCAACAGTAGTAATACTGCACTTTGAAAGCAAATAGTACTGTCTAGAAAGTAAACAGTAAGTAATATACGAAGCATTTACAAACTTAATCTATTTTTAAACAAATTACTGGAGAGACAAAAAATATGTATGGCTTTGCATACTTAAATTTCCCAAAAGACTTTTTTCGTTTAACAACCTTTAGTGATCGATTTTATTTTTTCATTTAACAGTACTGTCTATTTACTGATGAAAATTATTTGAATTAAGCCGGTTTTGAAACATATTGACCTTTTTTTTATCCACTAGCTGCGTTGCCCAGATTTGCACGATCAACTTCGAAAAATATATATATATATATGTCAAGTGACACGTAATCAACGATCAGGCTTGAACAGATGTTACCCAGTGCGTTCTGAAAGTGTGCTTTTGAACATGGATGGAACTGGTTTTGAAAACAGACTAGTTTTCGATCTGGTAGAGATGGATTCGTTTCAAATCGCTTTGTAGTGTTATAGTAGAAGCGACCACAATGTATCTAATTACAAAAGGAAAGTATTTGAAAACGTGTGAATCGAGCTTGTTTTTATATCAAACGCCTCTCATGTACAAGAGGCGTTCAAATGAAAAGATGCGGATCCTCACAAAAACCGAATTAGAAGTTTGAATCTGCCCTTTCAAGACAATGTCAGTACATTGTCTATGTACACATATACAGACATACATAGCGTACATATACTTCTGGGCGAAGTTTTGCTATGCGCGGAGACCGCTCGTATAACATATTAGTAACCCAACTGTGAATCGCCGATTGGAATAAAACTTTGCTCCATCGCTAGAACACTTAAAAGTATTGAACCCGTTTTTTTTTTTTTTAATTGGCAACAAACAACGGGGTGAGATTAATGGTTTTAACGAGATGAAATTTACCCCGAAATAGTGAATGATTGGGATTTAGAGGGTACAATATATTATTTTATTTTAAATTTTAATTACAAAAATTCAACTTTATGATTGAAATTTTGAAAAAACCAAACAAACTTAAGTTGACACGCTTCAGGATTTTTCTGAAAATACTATTTACAGGGTTAAACCATCCCTCGCAATCTTACCCCATCACGGTGAATGACCTTGAAGTTTAAATATATCGTAGGAAAGTAAAGTAATATATAAATTCAACAAAATAAATGTTTAACTAAATTAATGAAAAAAAAACTAAAATTTGTAGGAAGAAATTTTCCAAACAACAAAAATTATGTAAAAATGAGATAATTGCCTTTAAAATATTTGTACGTTCAATCGAATTTACACTAACACGAATACGCTCATTTCAAAAACTGGATCATTAATTTTTAAATCTCATTTCTACTACTTTATTTGAAAATTTTACGGCATATTTATGGCTATTTTACCTTTTTTTGTAATATTTAGTTATTTTTTGTAATTTTTGTCTTCATATTTTTTATGTTTCTATCTAAAAAGCATGCAAAACGGAGGTAATAATAAGAATATAGTTCTAACGTCGAAGGACGATGACGAATCCTAGATTCTCAACGAGGGATGACGAGGTAATGAAGTTTAGCTTCTGCAAGAAGATTAGCTTCAGGAATTAACTTAATCAGGAATTATCTTAAATTAACTTCTAAACCAGAGGTATTGATAAAAGTCAGTCTCTCGAAAAAATGAAAGCTGAGTTTCACTATAAAATAGCTCCTTGTGAAAGTTAAAATGTTCAAAAGAAGAATCTCTCTAAAAAAGTTTCAAAACAACTAGACCAAAGAAGTATTAGGAGTTAGGAAGTATATAATTTGTATGCATTAACAATTATGCGACTAAAGTTGTTTAAATGAGGCAAATGGGTTTAATTCCCTTGCGCAATAAAAATTCTCGAATAAACATTTACAACAAGTGAGACCATAAGGTTTTTTTTATCGTGCTCTCCATGTAAAGGCGGCAAGCTTTCAGTGGTCGACGCCATCCCTTATATTTATCCTGCCTTTGATTTATGCTTCAGTGGTTCCGCTTCTCTTTCGTACTTTTTGTCGGATTTGGGCGCTTTGTTCCTCTTCGGCTTCTTTTTTCGTCTTTCATTTCACTTTACTTTTTCGTATCCTTTATTTAATTTAAGGTTTCTTTTCGGTGTGTCTTTGAAGTAAATGGCAAAGATCGTTTCTTTTCTGGTTTTGTTGTTCTGTTCCTTTAGCCATGACAAAGATGGGTTAATTTTACTCTTCAATGAGATCACACTTCTTGCGACACATAATATTGATTGTTGAATTTATAATTTCCGTGGTATAATTGCATTTTTTGCAACTGGCAACATGTTTTCAACTTGAATAGTCGCAATGTAGTACTTACTTCCACCAATTACTTACTTTTTAGCACAAGGCCTTAAAATTGCCATAAGATGAGTTCGGTTAAGTGCGTCCCCTGAGAATTTTCGGAATGCTGACCTGAAGAAACTTCTGCCATGCAATGAATATGTTGGAAGAATGTCTAGTGATAATTCCTATAAGTCTAGATTGGCACTGGTACTCATAAATAAAACACAATCAATGATAACTTAAATTTCTTGTACAGAACTCTAATGTGAAGACTGAGAAGGTTAGAGAAGTCAACAAATGTAAGTTGTATTTTTTAGTAGCAAGTTACTACTAACATACATGGCGTGTTTTAATTAATTACTGTAGTCAGACTTTGTTTATAAGAGGGGTCGCACTTTTTCTTTCTTTAAAATAAGATGAGGTAAGTGTGTTCCATATTGTGGAGCAAGTGCAACCTCATGCAGTTTGCCTTAAATTTTGCTTATAATTTCTATTTACAGTTCCTTTTTTATTCACACTTTTCAATAACTTCTACTCAATTCCAAATGTGGATTCAATTTGGAAAATGGGGACATCCTATGCTCGAAAGAATGAACCAAGAGAAATCGTATTTGAAGGATAGCCTCTAAGCAACGTTAGGCTTTAAACACTGAAAAATGAGGTGTCAATTAGATAATTTCAACGCAGCCGATAAGTAATTTAGCTTTCCAAAATGGTCAACTTTTGTTGACCATTTAAAAGCTAAGCGAGGTTGGATATCTTCGTTTGGTAGAGTTACTGTGATTATTCAATTGGTAGAAAGAATACCGAGAGTTTAGACGAAAGTAATGATTATGAGACAGAATGATTTTAAAAGCCTGTGCTTCAAAACCTTAAGAAAGGTCCTGAAAATGAACCCTAAAAATTTGGTAAACGTACAAGATTTTTTAACAGACCACCATCCTTCAGAAACTGATCTTTGCAAATTAGGATACTCACTTAACCGAACTCACCTTACATCCAGAGAGAGTACACAGGTGACAGGTGGTTCTCATAATTCATGTTGGGGATTGAACCCGCGTTCTGCAATGAAACTTTAGCTACAATGTGATGGCGTCATGTTTACTACTGTATCCAATTTTGTTGTGATCATGATCTTATCCCAGTAAGGAATTAATATTTCCCTATAAAGTCATGTTTTCTCTAATCTCATAGTGTCATGTTCTTCACTCTTCCGCTTTTATGCAGTAAAATATTATAATGAATAATAGGATTCATTAATTCAATAGATACACCGAATAACTTTGTCTTGTTGTTTCTTTTTTGCGACAAGCTGCATTTTAGAATCATTTTTGTTTTGGGCAAAATTATTTTGAACAATCACCTTTTAAAGCACAAGTAATGCCTACTAGCCAGTAGTTATTGAAAAAATTCATGGTCTTTCTAATTCCCTTTCTCACGCATTATACCTAGTTCAGCCATACTTTTTGGTAAAAAGTATGTATTCTTTCGCGTAATTTTACTTAAATCCGCAATTTTGGTAGTTTGAACTATTTTATTTCTAGGTTGCACTTAATCAAAAATATTTCACTAAAGCTGAAGCAAAGCTGATGTTTTCACACAATAGAGTATTATAGTTAGAAAAATTAAAAAATAAGTTTTTATTACGTACATACGGTAAAAACAAAAATAATTTGTTGCCCCCCCCCTTCGGTACACTTTGAAATACTTCTATTAAAATTGTTTGTTGAAATGATGTTGAAATATTAGGTTGCATTATTGCATGTTAAATTCTTTTCTCTGATTTAGCCTTTTATGATTGCAAACGATTGCTTGAAATTTAAATCTTATGATGCTTTCTTACGTACTTTATGATTATTATATATGAATTTTAAAAGCACGCGCTTTTTTTTATAATTCGGGTTTCAATAACGCCTATAGACCACTTTTGGCTTTGATTCTATTTCCCTTCTTGTCACAAAATTAAGGCTGCGTACGCAGGCGAACGGACTGACCCGTTAATGGCTCCCAAAAACTATAGTCAAAAATATAAACTCTCAAAAACACACAAAGGGGAGGGGGGGTTCTGATTTTTGAAAACTTGATTTAACGTAATACTAATTGTAAATGTTCTTTTGGATTTATTAAAAATGTGTTTCTTAAGTTGTGTTTGTATACAAGCTTACCCTATATACAGCTTACCCTATATTTGTTTAGGGTAAGCTGTAAACTGAAAGATCAGAGCACCACGTTTAGGTTCACTTCACGTAGGGCAGGAAGCCACAATGTTGGCGAATATTATGTTACCATTTTTTTCCTCTGCCAAGATAGGGGTAAAAACGTTCATGCAGAGTATCCTATGTGCTCAAAACGTTTTTATGAAGGCAAACATGGAAAAACATAGGTACGTTGGCCTCAATACTCCTAGTGGCAAACACAAAATGTGCACCAGGGAGAAGAAAAATAATAAACCATTTGTGACGATTGTTTGGGGACTCGAATTTCAATCTAACGTTTGTTAATTAAGCATTTTGTAAAAAAAAAGAAAAAAAAACTCACATAATTTATGATGTTTTTCTTTAAAACAATTCTTAATCCGCATTTTGTTTTTTATTTTTACCAGGTTTTTAACCCATTATTTCCTTTTTCAGAAGGTATATTGGAGGAGAACGAAAATAGAACAACAACTTTCAACTCTAATAAAAGTGCATTTTTTAAAAACTTTTTTTAACGGAAAACAAATTGTTTAATGTACTTAAGTTTAAGCTAAAATACCATGTGCAAGCTCAGTTATTTGTGTTATATAATTTTTTGGGGATTAATTGTTCGTAACCTATGCTAATCAGAGACCAAAAAGCTTAGGGGAGACAAAATATGGTAACTTTACCCTATATGTGTGTGTGTGTGTGTGTGTGTGTGTGTGTGTGTGTTTACGTGCGCCTGGGAGAGGGTGAGTATTACACTGATTTATTTTTCTCTACATTTTTTCTTCTGCCTATTTGTAGTTGAAATATTCCGTATTTTGGAGAAATAATTTGTCATTATT
Source organism: Uloborus diversus (assembly GCF_026930045.1). Taxonomy (NCBI): domain Eukaryota; kingdom Metazoa; phylum Arthropoda; class Arachnida; order Araneae; family Uloboridae; genus Uloborus; species Uloborus diversus. The sequence goes on along the minus strand of NC_072737.1, from coordinate 73,432,777 downwards.
GTTTGTTTTCTGAATTTTCAGAAAAATACTCCCAGTTTGTACCTTAGCTTTGTGTAATGCGAAGTGATTCCAGTCTGAGCATGTATTGGTACATGCACATTCGTATTTGTACATTTGGCAGCGTTTGAATTACGCAATTGTTTTCTGTGGAATAATAATCTATGCGAAAATATAAATTCACACGGCTCATTTAACTTTTCTTGCTTGCGTTGCAAGCGGCATTAACTTTATACCATATAGTTTTTTTTTTTACATATTTTTTTCCTTTAGCAAGAAAAAAATCAGTGTTATTATTTCTCACCAATTGGTATCATATTCTGGCAGCATATATCTTTATAGTTAATGCAGAAGAATTCAAAAAATACAGCCAATATTTTTCCTTTTCCAGTCAAAGAATATTGAAAAAGAGAAAAACGCCCGCATCAAATTACAGAAACGTATTAGATAAATCGAAGAATTTTCTCCAGATTTGAAATAAATATGGACAAAAGAAGAGATGCATCAAAAGAGTAACGTATGGAACAGTGAGTGCTGGTACGAATAGCGAAAAAAAAAAAAAAAAAAAATTGGTTGGACACGTAAAAGAATAGGTTCAGATGAGGGTAGGTAATATTTTTTAATTAAAAGATTCGATGAGTTAGAAATTAAAAAAAGAAATTTAAGAAACCAGCAATTGTTCTTTTGACAAAAAATATAAACATAAGTTGAAAAAGTTTTAAACCATATTTAGGGTTACACTTTTTCTACTAACTATAACTCCTATAGAACTTGATAGAAAAAATATTTTCATTCTGAAATAAGTTCTGTCGGAATTAATATTGACACTGAAAATCGCATTCGAAGTATGTCGGGGTCTGTTGTATACCCGAAGGATATACAGACAGACTAGTAACGACACACAGAGATTGAAATTTATCCTTGTTTTGGGCTTGGAATAGTCTGAATTGAGCCGAAAGCAAGTGTACTTTAATTGAAACTGATACTAGTTTTGACACCACTAGTAACTAAAGTAAATTTAATACTCCAGCGAAAGTTCCCAAGCATGATATGGCTCAACACGTAGTGTGAAGGTAAAAGCTTAGGTAATAAGCTGTAAGTTGCTGCCTCAAAGACGGTACCCCCCCCCCCCCCCCTAAAACAAAACTACCGACAGCCACACCATGATTACGGACTCTCGCTGGTCTGTAAAATTAATTTTAGCAATCAGTGTGAAGGCAATGGCGTAGCTAGGGAGGGGCGAAGGAGGAGGTTCGCCAGGGTGGCACTTTTTGGGGGCGGCACACTCACACTTTTGATGCGAAAAAAATTAATGCGTTTTCCCAGTAAGGAAATTATGTTTTAAATCTACTACTGGAGGTCAAAAAAGAAAGAAAAAAAGGTATTCGAAGTGTTAAGTTTTGGTACGACTATGATAATAAAATTACTCTAATGCAAAACATGTGTTTTTCTGGTGGACATCTCAGCATTATTGTTTTTTTTCTTCTTCTTCTTCCTTCGTTTAACGCTACAGACTGAAGTAGGTGGTAGTGTAAAATCAAGGCACCATGTTTTTTTTTTTTTTTTTTTTTTTTTTTTTTTTTTTTTTTAAGGTTAATTATTGCAGAGGAGCCAATAAATTTCATAACGTTTCGTTATATGATGAAGCTACCACTTGATTTTAAGAAAGTTCCTGGGAAACCACCTCATTTAAAAATAATAATAATAAAAATAAAAAATAAAAAATAAATAAAAATTAATTTGAATTTTGACATCTTGAATTCAAATTATGTTTTTCGCAACCACGAGTGTGTGTATGTAGGCGTGTGTGTTTGTGTGTGGGGGTATGTGTTTGTGTGTAGGGGTTATGTGTATGTGTGTGTAGGCATGTGTGTTTGTATATGTATGCTGGCATAAGTGTGTGGGTAGTTGTGTGTATGAATGTGTGGGGGGAGGGGGGTATGTGTGTGTAGGCATATGTGTTTGTGTCTGTGTGCAGGCATGAATGTGTGGGTAGTTGTGTGTATGTGTGGGTGTCTGTATGTATGCGGGTGTGTATGTGTCTGTATGTGTGTATGTGTTTGTGTATGTGTGTATGTGGATGTGTGTATGTGTTTGTGTGTGTGCGTGCGTGCGTGCGTGTGTAGTTGTGTAGGTATGTGCGTGTGTGTAGGACATGGATGCAACCTGGAGAGGGCTTCGCTATAGGAGCAGCATCGTGAGGAGCCCGTCGACGGTGATGGTGCGTAGGGTGGCGCACAGTGTGGCATAGTGGGCAAAAATCCACCGAACTCGCGGGTTTTGAGCTAGGATCTTCTATTATGGCTCAAAATGCAGCTAAATTCTTCGCCTATTTCGTAGTGGTGCTACAATTTTAAATTTCTTAACCCCCTAAGCCCCGCAGAGTTCAGAATGGACCCAAGTCGCGATTTTGAAAACTAAAAAGCATGACCATATTTTTTCCCTGAAATGTGGCTCAATGCTTAGTATAAATCAAGGAATTGTATGATAAAACACAACTTTTGGTCGCTGTCGGGTGTTTAAAAATGCTTTTTTCAACGTATAAGTCAATAGAAACATGATTTTTCAGGATTTTCCGCTGAAAAATGGGTTTTAACGGTCTTCACACATCTCCCGCGCAAGAAAAAAAATTCTAAACTAGAACACTTTAATCATTTTCCAAAGTTCAAAAGGTAAAAACCTCCCTAAAACACCAAAAAATCGCTCAAAGTCCGAATTTCAGCTCGATATCCTACCATTGTCCACGAGAATAGAATACAACTGTGCAATAGCGGCAAACAGCTTATTTTATATGTATACATTTATATGTATACATTTCAAGAATAAATCGTCTGCGTTTGAATAAAAACCTTTACATTTAAAATTTCCGAATGCTTTTGATGTTTTTAAGAAAATTTAATGTATTAAGTAATTTAGTATATTAGTAAGAGTTGAGCAAATGTGTAGATGCAAACTTACTCTGTCTGTTTCCTCGGAGTAATCGTAATATTTGAATTGTAACAGGTTACATAAGTGTTTTTGTTAGAATTCTAACTTAAAATGTAAAAACACATGTTAAAATTTTAATGTGTTTTAAACTAAACAATTAATGCTCAGATGAACCCTTTTAGCCCCAGTTTTGTTCCTAACAACATCATTTATAGTTATAATACAGCTAAATTTAAGGTAGGGCTGAAAATATTAATGAAATTATATGATTTTACTTCACTCTATTTAATTTAAAAAACAAATATTTACGAATATATGTCCATTAAATTTCACTTTAGATGTATGAAAAACAGTAAAGCCACTTTATTTTAACTTTATAATAAAGTTTTATTGATATTATATTAAAATTTATGTTGTTTTGTTGGTCTTACACACAGAAACTAATTTTTAAAAAAATGTAATTTACATAATTTGTGTAAATACTTATTTATGTAACAGAGGACAAAGGTTTTTATTTTGTTTACTTATGTAAGAGAGTGAACATACCTGTTATAGAATTCGAATATTACGATTGATCCAAGGAAACTGACAAACATACTAATATTGCGAATACACATTTGCTCAACTGTAACTTTGATACTTTAAATTTTCTTAAAAACATCAAAAGCATTCGGAAATTCTAAATGTAAAAGTCTTAATTCGAACGCAGACGATTTATTCCCAAAATGTATACATATAAATGAGTACATATAAAATAAGCTGTTTGCCGCTATTGCACAGATGTATTCTCAAAGACAATGGTAGGATCTCGAGCTGAAATTCGAACTTTGAACAATTTTTCGGTGTTTTAGGGTGTTTTTAACTGTTGAACTTTGGAAAATGATTGAAAACGTGTAGATTAGAGTTTAAATAAATATTTGTTCTTGCGCGGGAGATGTGTGAAGACCGTTAAGACCCATTTTTTCAACGGAAAAACCTGAAAAATCAAGTTTTTAATGACTTATACGGTGGAAAAAAGCATTTTTTAACACCCGGCAGTGATCAAAAGTTGTGTTTTATCATCCTATTCCTCGATTTATACTAAGCATTGAGCCACATGTCAGGGAAAAAATATGGTCATACTTTTTAGTTTTCAAAATCGCTACTTGGGTTCATTCTGAGCTCTGCGGGGCTTAGGGGGTTAAGAAATTCAAAATTGTAGCACCACTACGAAATAGTCGAAGAATTTTGCCGCATTTTAAGCCATAATAAAAGATTCTAGCTCAAAACCCGCGAGTTCGGTGGATTTTTGCCCACTATGCCACACTGTGTGGCGGTGGGAAAAATCAAAAGACGCCAAAAACAGTCAAATGAGAACAATAAGCAAACGTGATTGCTCAATAAAAAAAAAACAGTTTTTTTTTAAAGAAAGGGACAACAAGAATAAAAGGAAAGAGTTCTCAAATGGTGGGTGATTTCTTGCTCATTTTCAGGATAGCATTATCTGTTTCAACAATTGCTTCGATTGATCCTTAACAACAAATTTTTAACTAAGACAGAATTAAATTTATGTTCATTTTATAAAAGCACTTTTTAACCCTCGAATAATAATTGCTTGTACTACTATTTTATATCAACAAATTCTTTTAAGCAATGAGTTTCCCCCTTCAGTCATTCATTTTAAGGATATGTTTTTAATCAGTAAAATAATCTCTAGACAAAGCCTTTAATGTTTACATTAAAAGTTATGATTTTTGGTGCACAACTTTTTCTTCTCTTGAATCACAGTATGGTTATATTAATCGAATGAAAAGGGATTCTTTATCTTATCGTCCTCCATCAGTGAAAAACAGAATCATCCAATATTGGTAATATAGCAGTACCGTATCTAGGGAAAGGGATTGGGTGAGTCTTGCTCGTACCCTGGATGGTAACTTCTGAGTTTGTCAACATTAAGTGATTAGCTCACACAAGCACGCATCCAAAAGGAATTTATAACTCCCTTTCAGAAACCAAATTTACCCTAAATTTGCGTTTCTGAAACTTTAAATTAAAAAATGCTCCCCGACCTTTGCGCTCCTTCCTACTGTCACAAAGCTTAAAATGCATTTTCAGGACTTTAAAGTTTGAAAAATTTCCGGAGGAGAACCAGTTACTATCTCTTTATCCTTTAAGTTAGCTAAACATAGTCTAAGACATGACAGAAATTGGCAAGATAGAAAATTTAGTTATGGCTGAAATTGCATGTTATTACCATTGATCGGATTTCCAGAAACAAATTTCTTATGTTATTTTTTTTAAATGGACGAATTAAGGACAAACACCAATAGGTCCTAGTCCTGCTGAAACGTAACCATTCAGGAAAATAATCTGCAGTACACAATACTATTCGAAAGCCAATTTAATTACTTAAAATTATGATGTCTAAATTTAACTGTGTGACGGTGATTATTTTATTTAAAGGGGTCTTTACCTTGTTTAATGGCTTGTTTTATTTAAAAGTAGCTGAAAAAAATAATATTTGGTATTTTCAAATAAGTAGTTTCCATGCCGCTTTGAATAAGCATGGCGACGAATACTATCGTTGTGATTCAGTTGTAGAAGATGGCCAACTTGAGAATCCTTAGTTTCCAATAGCGAGTATTTCGTTACATTGTCAATGAATTCCTATTGTGTACTCTCCCCTACTTGTCACTTGGTAAAAGACCAAGACTTCAAGAAATGAGTCTGGGAAGTTTCAGTTTTGGTATGCTTATTGTTCTTTGTATTGTACAAGTTTTGTATTGTGGCACTGCATTTTCTATCTGCCTTTTAGAGCTGAATATTTTGAAAGTATATGTGTGTAATAATGCAGTAGTACCGTTCGTGGTGGGGTTAAGTTATGATGAAGGAAAATATTTTGGTATAAACTAATTTACCAGTTATTCAAATTGTTTAATTTTTCCTACATTCCGATCAAAACAGATGAAAACTTTATTTTGAAAGCGAAAAATATCACACTAATATAAGGAATATAAGACTGAGCTAAGAGCAGAAACATAGAATCACGTTAGAAGTTAAAGAAATAAATTAATGTGTAGTTTAATTGTTTAAAAAATCAAAATTTAGAAATAAAATTTCGGGTACTTCGAGGAAAAACAAAGGGGAAATACTGAAAATTGTTCATTTGATCATTAAAAACTTGAACTAAAAACGAAAATAAACACTGGTTTTTTAAAAAGTTTCTTATAGCCTTAAAGTGAGATTTATTTGAAATTAAAAAGAAAGCAGATTGTGCAAAAAATATATAACTCCATTTTGACTCTGTTATTCTGTTTTAGATGCATTCAATTTCTGTAAAAACACGCTGGAAATCTGATGAGTAAAAAGACATAAAAGCCAATCGATGGAAAAATCATTTCCCACAATCACTGAATAAATCACAGGCAAGAAAGCAAAGTTGAGACAGACGGAAGGTCAAGATGGTAAGAAATTTCACCAGAAAGAAAAGTGGAACACGTGGAAAAAGCACATATATAAGAAGAAACCCTAGGAAACAGATGGTGCTATAGCTGTATAAATCACGAGTTGCTAGAAAAAGGTACGAAATAAATGTCTTGGGCTAACTAACACAAAAAAGAGGCAATGGTGGTAGAAGATTTTAAAAGTTTTGTTGTTGTTTAAGTGAAGTAGTTTTATTTATTCTCAGAAAGAAAACACATTTTATGTTCTGTTTTCTAAAACTCTCGCCGTTGGATGATAATGTTTCCTTAAAGATTTGAAATTTCAATTTGGGAGCATCATAGACAGAAAACAAACGATCATGTACATTGCCAGTGTTTTATAGGACTTTTAGCTTTTGCTATTATTTTGCCCACTAGTTTTGTAAATTTTAAAACAACAAATTTTTTGTGGAATTAAAAAAATATATGTTCGCATTAATTTCTTTCAACTTCAACGTTTAGCCAATTATTTGAAAACTTGCGCATGATCAAACTAATCCATATAGCGGATATTTTTCTTAATGACTGCATTAACTTATTCACATATTTTAGATGCTAAAAATTGTTCACAAAATAAATGTTTTCTAATAAAATTTTGGTCTATATATATATATATATATATATATATATGTATGAACAATTCTCCAGAAATATGTTATTTCGCATCCCAAGTTTTTCAACATTTCTCAAGGAATGCAGTTCGGCATTTTTTAGAAAGACAAGATAGTATATATTTTTATTAAACCACAAAAGTTCATAAAACATCTCTATCTATTTTAGAGTCATTGAGAGTTAAAATTGTAAACTTGACAAAAAGTTTCATTGTGCAATTTTTCTTCTTGACTTTCTTTCAATTTGATTCATTAATCAAATGTTTAGTTACTGATTCATTAAATTTATCATCTAAATTCAAAATATATATACTAATAACGCAAACTTATTGAATTTTTTAAAAATATACTCATTTTTTTTTTCGAAAAACACTTGTCTGGTGATATTCTAATAATTTATGGAATCTAATGTACAATGTTTGAAAAAATAACTTTAAAAAATTCAAGCTTCTAAAATATTAGAAATAATGCACTTAGTGTCATAATATCCTTGCAGTTTATCCTTACCATTTACGTGTGTAGCCTTTACACTAATGATAAATAAAGGGAAGATAATGACTTTTTAACGTATTTTAACTGATAAGACATAAAATATGACCACCTTCGTTAAAACTACATATTTTGTACAAAGGCGTATTTAATATATAGACATAAAAAGAGCAAAATTGCGCAATAATGTCTCACCGTAATTTTCCTATACATGTAGCGACAAAGCTAGTTATCGATTCCTACTTAACTATTTTTTTCAAAAAGAACGCAACCTTTTTTACAAACATCAATTGCGGTAGTGAGAAGCCAAGAGAGGTAAGTGGACATTTTCAAATTTTGGTTAAAACGCATTTAAAGATAAGGTCCTAGTTAGGATTTCATTGAATTTTCTTAATATAAATCATGCTGTACAGCAGCATCTACCAGGGCTACTAGTACTATCTTTTGCCCCAAGACAGAGGAGAGGTTCACCTACCATTTGTACTGGTTATCTCCAATTTTTTAATTTTGTCACTTTCATCCCATTGCTTCTCACTGCTTCATATGTAACATTTCGTTTCAACTTCTTCTTAGTACTTCGATTTTTTTTACTTATGTGCCCTCATGGTAAAAAAAAACATCGGCGGGGGGGGGAGTAAGCAACTACACTTCAATACCTAAAAAAGTAATGCTTATTCTACATTTATAGTTTGCCGTTTTAGAACTAGAACTCATCTCATCAGTAAAGAAAATACAAGCAGACTGGGACGAAAAGAACTAAAAGGAAAATATTCAAACAAAGGGCAGTACGAACCATTCTATTATGTCCTCCAAACATAGCCCTCTTCCTCTTGGCTTCCCCTAATATGGGAAAAGAATAATTTTTCTTTGTCCATCGTTTGCAGTATAACTTCTTACCTTCCTTACTATGCCCCTTCCATATCGATCTTTCTTCATCCTGACTTTTTTTGCTAGTAAATACCACTCCCTCCAGCTAAGCAAAAATAATTATATTGTTTATAGTTTTATTGTTTTTTTTTTTTTTTTTTTTTTTTTTGCACATTCATAGATCATGAAGAATGTAGTTTCAGGGTCACATATGAATTTATTATTATTGATTCTTTTTTCTTTAATCGTCATTTAGGTCGCTTGCATATTTTTAGTATATTTGACTTAAGAAGGCCAGATGTTGCCCTCTGCTGAAAGTTTATATTATATTATCAGTAAAAGAAGAGGCGACCAATTAAACGTTATTTTTCTAGTTTCGCTTGGAAAACAAAAGATCAGAAAGCACAAATCGCAGATTACTGCTGACACGTGTTTTGGGGTTACAAGGAACGCCGTTTTCAATGCAGAAAGAATGGAGCTTATGGATGAAAAGACATCCGACAAAAGCATAATGTTCCATCCATAACGTTTCATCCAAAGCATTTTCGTCCATAAGCTCCATTCTTTTTGCATTGAAAAAGGCGTTTATTGTAATGTCGAAACACGTGTTTGCAGTAATTTGCAATTTGTGGTTTTTGACGTTGTTACTTCTTACTTTACTTTTCAGCTCAAAGGTATTTATTTATCTTAATTTTCATCTAGTTCAATTGATTACTCGCTAAATTTCACCAACATCGCCAAATTAAAAACAGACTCGAAATATCATTTTTTCCGCCAAATTTTTCTACAACTTGGTAATGTATCACCACATTATTAAGTTTGCTACAAGAATTTCACAGCCAAAATCTAGGTGATATAACTCCAAATGTTCGCCAAATTATAACATCAATTAAGCCTGCTTAAAAATTAACAATGTTTTCCCCCAAAACACGTGTAAAAGGCAACTTTTAGAACTTTTGAATGCAACCAAAATAAGAGGTACACAATTAGACCCCACTCAGAGTCTACGCTTCGAATTTCAACATGCTACAATATTCCGTTTTTGAGTTGTGCGAGATACATACAGAGGTGGGAAAATTATTGGAATAATCGTGAAATTTACAGTAAATTCTTGTTATGTTACGGAAATAATACTTTATGTCAAAAATAATGATACATTTAATACCCTTCAAGCGGCCGTGACGTAAAATTCCTTCACTCAGCGATGTATCGAAGAGCGGCCGTGTCGAAAAATTTCGCCATGAATATTCTTCCATAGAATTTTACGCCGCAGCCGTTCTCGAAGCAGAATATTCAAGGCCAAATTTTTCGACAGGGCCGCTCTTCAATACATCGCTGGGTGAAGGAATTTTACGTCACGGCCGCTTGAAGGGTTAAGCGTGCATCCTCTTGTTTTTTTATTAAAGATTCGAAATGTCGTGTCATGTTTTTTATAAGTTTTGGGCAATTTATTAGTATTTCCTCGTCATGGTGCAAAATTTGGATGAGTCCTTCTGTCAGACCATTCTTGTTAGTGAAATTCTATTTCTTTAATTTTTATCTTTACAATCGTTCAAATATTTCCTATTTAGCTCTTACTGCTTAAATGGCCTGGAAGTGTTTTATGTTTTTTTATATTCAAAACTTTGGTCATAGATACAGCTCCGAGACACAGAGAGCTCCAACATGCAGGAATATGAAGCATTCATTTGGAGACCAGCCATTTAACTGTGGAATTTTTGCTCAAGAAATTTTTCATGCTGATACTAGGTCATAAAGCCTTCTACAATGTAAAATCATCCAGCACCCTGAGCGGAAATTCGCTCGAATTCATAACTTGGGTTGGATGTTTAACCGTTCGTATTTTGCAATTCGAGGGGGGGGGGACTTTACTGGTTCTTCTCATGACATACTGACTGCTTTCTTTTGATATTTTATACATTGATTCATCAGAAAACTATACCTAAAGGGTAAAAAATACCTTAATGCATGTAATTTGTTGAGAAAAATTCTCCAAAAGAAAGTTTTAGCCACATTTGTAAACAGTTCTTAATCTTTCATCCGTATGCAATAAATATGATTTCAGGAAAAGGAATGAACAACTTTAATTCAACGGAAAAATTAACAGAAAATTAATATTTCTAATCTTACTCTAATTAGTAACAGGTTGTTCACGCACAATGTTTGCCCAAGCAAGTCTCTTTGTCATAGCAAATGCGACGTTAGCATTTTTAGCGAGAGCAACAAGCATAGAGTTCAACTGAGATAAGCTTTCTACTTATAGAAGAATTACATAATGTTACTCCATATGCTTGTAGAAAGACTTTTAATTCATGATCAGTTGTTTTTCTTTTAGCTTTAGCAAGTTGAATTAATTTCCTTTCTACCCTTGCAGTAAATTTACTTTTATTACTACGTTTCCCTACTCTAGGGTTTAAATTTTCACATTTAAAATACAAAGATCTTTTTGTTCTACACCCAGATGCTTGCAAAAATTTTTATTTTTAGAGATTTCTTGACGTGTATAGAGATTTTCTTGGATGAGGCACTTTATCGCAGCTAGTTTTCTAGGGAAAAGATCACTTACGTCTACGTCTCTTATGATCACGAAATAATCTTTTGTCAAAAGAAAAGCTACCGTTTTTTAACTAATTAAAGCTGCGAAAAGAATTGTTTTAAGGATGAAATGAAACTGCCACCAGCATATAAGGGAAGAAAATAAAATGCTATACAGCAAGTAGATAATTTTTAAATTTTGTTTTAAATTCGATTGTAATCAAACACATTCTTTATGCAATGCAAACAATTTCATTACTTTGAATTAAATGTTTTTCTTTCCTCAAAATGCCAACATTTAACAAACCAATGTCCCCAAAACTACTTCAAAAGAGTGAAATATTGAATGGAACAGCAAAACAAATTGTCCTTCATAAATTGTTTCAAGTATATACGAAATTATTCACGAAAAACTAAAAAAATCGCAAATATTCAAATAAATTTCACAGCTCTGTACATACATAAGTACGTACTTTCATACATAACATACAGACGTCACGATAAAACTCTGGATCATTAACTTGAAGATCGTTCAAATGGGTGTTTCAGCCATCTATATACGCTCTTAGATACATATGCACGAGCAGAGGGGTCGAAAAAGCATTCAACATTCATTCGGGGTGAGTAAAATGGAAATTTAGGCAGAGACATTTTGAGTGACTTTTTTTACTTCCTTTTACAAAAAAAAGAAGTATTGTATTCGCGAAAATAATTTCACTCGGCCGTAATTTCCATTTTGCTCACTACCGAATAAATGTTGAGTTTTTTTTCGACCCGACCACACGTGAGTATATGCTTAGGAACGTACATACACCCGAAATACCCATTTCGACGATCCCCGAGTAAATTACAACGAGTTTTCTGGTGACGTCCGTATGTACGTATGTATGTATGTAAGTATTTCGGATAACTCAAAAACGGTACGTCGTAGAAAGTTGAAATTTGGTACCTTCCCTTTTGGTTGCATTCGGATATTCCAAAGGGGGTCTTTTACACCTTTTTGGGGGGAAATCATTGTTAATTTCAATGCTAACTCAAGTGGTATTATAATTTGTCAAACTCTTGGCGATATATCGCCAAGCTTTTTGCCTCCAAGTTTTGTCGCCAACTTGGCAAAAAGATTGGCGATTTTTTTTTTTTTTTTTTGAATTTTTAAATCTGGTTTTGATTCGGCCAATGTTGGTGATATTTTAAGAGTTAACCACTGAATCACATTAAAATTGCCAATAATGGAGAATTAAATCTGTGTAAAACATTTTTTTGCTTCTGTTCACAAGAAACTGGGGACGATATTATTTAGTGTACTATTATTTAGTATTTCCTTGCTTACTCCAAAGCGCTATTATCATTAAATTGGCGTAAAAGGAAGTCATGTGATACACACATCAGCTCGAGTTTTTTTTTTTTTTTTCGTGATTACGATACTTTCTTTATTGTGTAAAAGAGTGCAAATATGCGTATGAAATGAAATAAATGGAATTATTATATCGGTAGTTTTCTTTTTCGTGTGTCAAATTTAGCTTAGTAGTATTTCCTTTTTAACCACGTATGTGAATAGAACGAAATTGATATTCATTTTTTTAATCGCGTTACAGTCGACTCGCGCTACAACGCGATCCGACTTTGCGAAATGGCTATAACGCGAGTTTTTTGCACCAGAAACGAATTTTAGATCTAACGCGAATTTCTCGTCCGCAACAAGAAAATTTTTGAAAGGGAATCACGGTGTGTAAGTTTCGGCTTTGTTATTGAATATTAAAAGTATTTTTTTCGTGAATACACTATTCCTTTAGCATTACTGACAGCGGAAGTTCCCACACTGTACTAGTCTAAACATCACTTTGTTAGTGTATACAAATAACTACTAATCATTTTTCCTTTATTTTTTTCATTCTTATTGCGAAAGTTGATGAAATATAGGGATATCTAAAAGCGCTGTTTTATCTAAAGTTTCTGAAGTTTGAAAGAAACAGAGAAAGTTTATGACAAAAGCTGTTCTAGATGTGCTAGATAGAACAATTAAAAAATGCGTCGAAGGTAGCACGTCAATTAGTTGTGAGTGAATCTTTCATATGTACAATTAAAAGCCTAAAAAAGGAAATCCACAAAATTTCAAAGAGTAAGCAAAAAGCATAAATTATGAAAATAGAAGCTGATCTTGTATTGTGGATCAAAGAGACCAGGTTGAGGGACGTTACCGTAGATGGAAACGAAATAAAAGAATTAGCGAAGCAACTGTATTTAGAAATATATAAGAATAAAGATTTGGTCAAACAGCATTAATCATCATCATCTTATTTTTTTAAGTTAAATATTATTATTGAATCTACTGTACAGTGCTATTATAGTGCATTATTTTATTAATACTACATTCTGGTTTATTTTATGTCTCTCTTTACCATTGATCATTGATTTTGTGCATCCTAACAGTGTATTTTATGTTGAATAACACAGTTTAAAAAAATAATAATAAAAGAGTAAAATTCAGTGCTTCAGGTAAGAAACGAAAATGTATAGTTAAGGAATGACTTAAAATAGTTTGAAGTGGTGTTCAGAAGTATCTAAAGGATTGGACTTGAATTAAAAAAAATTGACACATGTCCTTTTCCACAACGCGAAATTTCAACTTACGCGAGGGGTCTTGGAACGCATCCCTCGCGTAAGTCGGGACTCGACTGTATATCAAAGCCTTGTAATACTAAATTCAAGTTTTACACCGTGCAATATCGAATCCATGTCGTATTAATCGCGAATTTCGTACCGTGTACTAGCGAAACCGTATTTTACGAGCACCGTGTTATACGAGGCACGTCTGTAATCACACGTTTATGCAGTTCAATGTATAATGAAGGGAATAGAGCGATTTAATATTGTGTCCAACTTTCTCAAACATCCTGTATTACTACCTTTTATTAATAAAAAAAAAAGCACTAATGTGTCCAATTAAAATGTGAGCGTACGAGATTTCTTCAATGCAAATTGCAAAAAATAGGAAGTCCATTTAAAAATATCTGGAAGGCTGTAGCTTCCTATTCCTATCTTATGCCTTGTTTTAGTTGCCAATTCAGAAAAGAATCGAAATAGCAAACCCATCCCTAAATAGCACAGTTTATTAGTCTAGAAAAGATACGAAAAACTTCTCAACCTAAAAAAAAAAAATGAGTAATCTTTTATTTTTTGCAAACAAACTTGCTTTTTTTCCCCTTCTTCTTTTTTTTTATCACTTTATAAGAAGGAAATTAATTTTTTAATCACATTTTGAAAATCATCTTTTGAAAATATTAAAACCTGGTGCTGCAATATCTTCCAACCAAAAAATTGCTTTGTTCTCTTCTAAGAAGAAAATTCCTTAATATTTTATGGCTTAAGAAATATTTCAGTTTCTAACATGCAAACAGAGCTTATGAAAGCTTTTTTATTAACGTATATGACTGAAATTTGGAAATCCTTTTTCGGAAAATAGGAAAAATAATTTATCTGCAACAACCCTTGAACACAACATTGTATTTTTCATAATGAAGAAAATGTAAACAAATTAAAAACAACGTAACGCATGTTTAAAAAGAAGAGTTATTTCAATGAAAAATAACAAGAGAAGATATTATTTTGAATCATAATGAAATTTGTGTTTAAAAATATACTCCCACCTAAAATGAAAAATAAACTTTTTACTGAAATCATTTCTGCTTGCACTGATTATATTCTTAGAAATATGTTTTTCTTGTTCTCGGGCTCATTAATAATGTTTTAAATTGTTAACAACCGAACTTCGTAAGCAACCGAAAAGTGCTCCGCCACGTGATTTCAGTGTTTTATGTTTTCAAATAGTTCTCCTTCGAAATATGAAATTAGCAAAAAAGCCTTCTATATACAAACATGATTAGCAAATTTAATATGACACAACTACGAGGGGGGGTCACAATCATAAGGGTTCTGAAGGGGATACACAAATGCACCTGTTATTTTCTTACAAAACTCTGTGATAGATAAAGGGACCCACAAAAATACTCCACGACGGGCTCCCTAGAACTAAAAATCCGCAACTGACAAACATTAAAAAATTTCAAAACATTTGAGTGCGAAATTTACCGCCTAAAGAAGTATAAAATTAAAAATGATGGCACATTTCTCTACAGGTGAAACATTTTGGAAATCACGAGGAAAACAATTTTATCGTTTTTATATCTCACACGATATGTATATGATATTGATTATTACTGAACATTAACTAATCTTTCTGTGCTTAAAGTTGTTTTATCACTTGAAAAAAATGAAGATTACCATGAAGCCAGAGCCTACAGCATTAGATAGGCATTGAAGTTCCAGTGCAAATATATTTATTTTCAAATATACATTGAAGTGATACGAAATGACGCTTTAGTTTACGATTAAAACGCCAGCATTTAATTCAAAGAATGATTAAACCTTTAACTCTACTCTATTTCAAGTCGCTCGCATGTTGAACGTTGCTGCATAATTATAAACAACTCATTCATAAGAGAAAATAAAGTCATGCATTTCGTACGTAAATTATATGTCATTGACGTTTTTATCCATTGAGTTTAAAAATTCTGAGCTGTGTACAGAGGCAAGTATAAATTTAGATTAACTTACTGTATTTTACCATTCACGTTTTTGACATTAATTATTAACAAGTGCTCTTGTGTAAAATGCAATTACTTCTCTATTTTCCGAATGATGGGTTCGTAAGCTTTCATGCGTAGAGAACGTACTACAAGAGACAACTTCTGCTAACTTGAAAAATACTACAAATGCTTAAATTGGTGACCTTACACTCCGTCCAAAATCCGAAGGCACATGTTCTAAGCCTCAGATTTTCTCTTGGAATACTGGAGGAACTAAAAACATACAGTAAACTCTCGTTAGTACGCCCCCGCTTAGAACGACTTCCCGCATATATCGACGTTTTTTTCCGGTCCCTGGGACCAATATGCTTTTAATATTAAAATCTATCCGCTTATAGCGCCCCCGCTTATAACGACTTCCCGCTTATTTCGACGTTTTTCTAGAGTCCCCACAGGAAAAATCCCGTATATTGCGTCCGTATATTGCGTCGCTAGTAAACTTTTGTATCTTCGCGTTAAAACATGAGTTCTGTTACCGGAAGGCAACCAGTTCGACTACTTTATTCCGACCCGTGAAGTACGCCTCTTTGTCCCTGTTCGCATTCGTTATCTCGGAATTCCAAGAATTTCTCACCCCCTCCCCCTCACCTAAGGAAAAGGTCCACCTTGTAAAAAGTCAAAAAATCATTGATGGGGAGCTCTCAGATCAAGTAAGTATGCTCTGCGAAAATACTCAATTTTATCTTAAATCGCCTCCAATGTTGACCATTTTTAAATGAGGCCTTCTAGTAGTATGGTTAAATAATTTTTCACATCAGTTGAAAGATTAAAAGAAATTCAGAAAAAATACAAGCTGGGAAAGTTTGACAAATTCTCGTAGAAAAGCATTGCGCGCCCCATTTGCCTGTGCCGATACGAAAGAGCGAGGAATGGCAGGAAAAGGCAACCCGGATTCGTTTGATCTTCGCCGCCGCGTCATCTCCCCTCGATTCTAGCTCCATGACAGGAAACAGGCTGGCGCATCAGCCATTCTGGTTCCAAAGGGTTGTAAGGAAATTTGAATTCGCCAAAAGAGCGGTGCTTTTATTGGTGCCAAGAGAGCGATAACTACGCCATCTACGCTACGTGCTGTGAGGGTCCATTCGGTTACTTGTTCACACGTTAAGAAATGGCTAAAAGAAAAGCTCTTAGTTTCGATGAGAAATTAAAAATTATACAGCAGTATGATGAGAAAAAAGGAGTTACGAATAAGCAGCAATTTGCAAATGAAATAGGAATACCTGTATCTACATTAAAAACTTTATTAAAAAAACGGGAAGAAATTGAATCCAGCGCCTTTTCAGGCATCAGTAAAAGACGGAGGGTACGTAAAGGCAAAAATGAGGATTTAGAAGAAGTGCTGTACCAATGGTTCCAACAAGCTCGAGGAAATAACTTGCCGATCAATGGACCCATTATGACGGAAAAAGCCAACGAAATAGCCAAAGGCTTGGGCATAAATGATTTCTCTGGATCAGCTGGTTGGCTGGATCGATTTCGAAAAAGATATGGCATTAAATATCGTCAAATTAGTGGTGAAGCCGAAGCCGTAGACGACGACAGCATTGCTCCCTGGATAGAAAATCTCCTCCCTAATCTACTAAAAGACTATGCACCTGAGGACGTATATAACGCTGATGAATTTGGATTATTTTTTAAATTAATGCCAGACAAATCCTTAGTTTTAAAAGATGAAAAGTGCCACGGAGGTAAGCTAAGTAAAGACAGACTGACTGTATTAGCATGTTCTAATTGGACTGCATCTGACAAGTTGAAGCTGATGGTGATTGGAAAATCTAAGTCACCACGGTGTTTTAAAAATGTGCGAACTTTCCCGTGCAACTACAAAGCACAGAATAGAGCCTGGATGACTGGGTGTTTGTTTACTGAATGGGTGCAACAGTTGGACCGAAAATTCGGTAAAGGAAAGAGGAAAGTCCTTCTGTTTGTGGACAACTGTCCCGCTCATCCCAAAGGAATCCCCCTCAAAAACATCAAGCTCGAGTATTTCCCCCCCAACTCTACCAGCAAGCTTCAGCCATTAGATCAAGGAGTCATTAAAGTTTTGAAGCAGAAATACCGTAAAAAGCTGGTACAGCGTTACTTACGTGAAATTGAATCAGGAGAGGACTCTTCCTGTAAAATAAATGTGTTGGATGCTATCCATTATGTTTCGGCTGCGTGGGATGAGATCGCGCCAGATGTGATAAGAAATTGCTTTCGAAAAGCGCATTTTGAGAGCAAATCTAATGAAAATGACCTGAATGTTGCGGATTTTCTGGACATCGAATTTGAGGAACAGTATCCTGGATATTGTTCAGTTGATGATGATTTGCCTATCACGGAAACTCTAGAAATTCAGGATATGATTGACATGGCGAAAGGTAAGTAAGTTAACTTATTAAATTTTTTCCTTTTTAAAGTTCACCCTTACTTCAGTTTAGTATTTATTTTACTTTCTCATTTAAAGATGGAGAATTCGAGGTTGATAATGAGGAAGAGGAAGAAGATGAACCTCCCCAACTTCCCTCTTTTATTAGCGCCTGCGATTCCGTAAGCGTTTTGCGGCAGGCGCTCTCTTCTACCGAAAACTCGGAAGCGATGCTGAGAGAACTTAACAGGATTGAAAGTTTTATAATAAGAAATTTTAGGAAACCAACTTCTTATGATGGAGGAAAGCAACTCCTTATGGAGAATTTTCTTACAAAAAAATAATAGCATAGATGTAACTAAGATGTAATAAAGTTGTAGAGGTTAAAATGCATACGCGTTTCTTTTGCTTTTAGACTGTTATTTTTATTTCAGCGATTAAAAACGAGTCATCAGATTTTTGTAAGGTATGTTTTTTTTTCCTGTTATCTTCCAAAACGGCATTTTAAAGAGTTCTGCTTATAACGTCGTCCCGCTTAATACGACGTTTTTCAGAATCCCCGTCAACGGCGTACTAACGAGAGTTTACTGTATAATCTTTTTATTATCAGCTTCTCGCAGAGTATTTATCAGACTTAAACATTTAATATTTTTTTCATTTATTGACTAGTCATACATGTAAAACATTTTTTTTTCTTAACAGTGCGAATACATATAAGTTAGTGCATAAGTATTTTGCATTTCATAATGCAAAATGGTACAAGTGCCAAACATTTCTGGTTAAAACCAGGCAAAGTTTGAATCATATAGCAGCATTCATTTAGTTAGTCTTTAAAATTGATTTGAAAAAAAAAAAGCACGAGGGGGAGTTCTGCCGTGAGTAGGTAAAGAGCATTATCTGCAGAAATGAACTTTTAAGATACTTGAAGAAAAGCGTTCTGGATTCCTTACTAACAATAGAAAAATGTCGAAACCTGATTTTTTTTTTTTTTTCGTGCTTCATTTTCAGCAGGAAACGAATTAGCAAGTTTGTACAGTAAAATTAAAAAATAATAGATGACAAAGATGTAAAAAACAAAATTAGAATTTGCAGATATTGTGCCCTTGACCTTCCAAAAGGCAGAATTTTGGTTCACTGTCAGGTACTAAAATGTGTCTTCTGTATTTCTTTGTGTACTTATATAGCTTAAAGTTTAACTTTCAATCATACAGAGCTTGGGGTAAAATTTGTAAGTATGGTACAATTTTCAAAACCACTATGACAGCAGCACTTGCACCAAACATATTTCATACATCATTATTACTGTTCGAATTGGAAATTTCCTACCTGGATGTTCGATTCTGAAACACCTACACTAGTATCTTCTACTTGAATAAAGAGAGACCCTGCGAGAAAACACAAACAATAAAAACATTCATATTTAATGCACGAAAATATACTGTATACACACAGCGGAACTTTTTTACATAAATAATCTTAACTCGGAGGCAGTACCATCGATCGTAATATTATTTTACAACCTATCAGAACAACCCCATTTTTTGCCTCAAAACAGACTGGAATTTTTCTCATCATTTGTACAAGTTATTGCCAAATTTCCATTTTTGTCACTTACTGTTACGTGCCTCAACTGTAAATAATCACCTTTGCGACAATGAATATTGCTAGCACGCCAAGCAATAATATATTGCTTACCTTCCATGTAATTTGTTATCATTTCCATTATCAAATTCAATGATTTCAAATACCAATTTGCAATGAAAAATTACTTACTGATGCTTCGAAAATACAATAAACCCTTTCAGTGTAAGAAAATAGAACATAGAACAATACGAAAAATAACTTTTTGATTTGATAATATAAGAATAATATTTATGTGACGCCTAATGTGTGTTTCGCTTTACAAATTGCTTTTTACAAAGTTTTTTGCAGAATCCCAAAAAACTTTTGTTTCAGCAGTGAAAATTTTTATTCGAAGCATAAATCAATGGACAGAAATAGAATCCAAATACAAGAATAAGTACGGACACCTTTGAAACATGGTCACAGTAAAAAAGACAAATTTCCTTCTCCACTCCTTTTCTTTCTTCCTTAAGACACTTAGAAAAAAAAGAAAAGAAATAGCCGAATAAATCTTGGCAATGCCAGAAGATAAAGACAAACAAAGATGGCGAAAATGCAGCAAGGAATTCAAGAGATAAAGCCATTTATTTGAACGCGGAATTGAAAATAAATTCAAATAACCACAGCGTATGATACGGAGGGTGTATATTTAGAAAAAGCATAGTATAAATATGATGTAGTAAATACCTTTTTAATTAATATATTGATTGTTTGTTACAATCGAAGCAAATTGAGTCAGATAATTTTTATTGAAATCTAATTTCGGAACTAGAAAATCGCCCATCAAGGTATGACGGGTAAAAATTGCTTCTGCATTTGAACGAAGCATTTGCTGTTTGGTGATATTTTGATGATTGAAATTTTAACCCCAACTCCAGTGGATTAACCCTAAACTCCAGTGGATTAACCCTAAACTCCAGTAGATAGCATTCATTGCTGACCCCTTTTTCGTTTCTTCATTCCGCTGAAATGACAGTCTTACCAGTAAAATAGCTAAGATACCGTATTCAGTTCAGCCTTGTCACAAAAAAAAAAAACTTTCCCTGCATGTCAAGCATCATCAAAAAATATTATTAAATTGATGCATGATAGAATATCAAAAAATATTATATCATGCAGTGGCGCGAGTTTCATTGTTGATGACGTCAGGAGCGTTACTCGATCATTCGCTATTGTATATGTGAGGATGGCTGCAACTAGAAACGCGAGATCGATGACCATGTTTTTGACAACGATCTAATGAAGTAGATATTTTGTATTCCATGTTGATGTTTTACATTTGAAGAAAAACTAATCGCGAAGAAAGAATAAATATTATGCTTAAAATAATCAAAGCATGTTGAAAGTTATAGCATTAAAATGAGATGACGCAATCCATCTCATCAAAAGACATTTTTTCTTAGGCAGGGTAGGTTAAGAAAATTGAAGTAGACTTCAGGGTGCAGAAAGCGAAGTTAACAAGCTTCTTTTACCATATACTATAAGCAAAAAATACTTGATCTCGTAATAGCAGTAGATTTTTCCATAAGTCGTTAATTTAAATGCCTATTTTATGAGTTCCAACCATACTTTCAGTGGTACACAACTCAAATCGCTATAAATGTTAGCAAAATTCTGTAAAAATGTGTTCTAACATTTCAACTATAGTTTGAAAAGTTTTTTCTTGTAATTCAGGTACGTAAATATCGTTCTAACTTTCTTTCCTTCAATTATCCTCATTTTTTTCAATAGTTTAATTTTTTCCGTTATCCAGTTTAAAAATTATTACCTGCTGAATATCTTCATGTTTTATATTTGTATTATCCATGAGAAAAAAATAAAAGATGAAGGAAAATACTCCCTTTTTTAAGCATTAGTGTCTTAATGTTTTATTTCTTTATGTATGCATCAGGTATTTATTTATTTAATTTCAAAATGAAACATTTTCATCATTTTTCAAGATAATTATTTCTAGTTTTTCCGCGTGTTTTCAGTGGTAAAAAATAATAATTATAAACCTTTATTTCTAATAATAAAGCTGAAAGTTTGTCTGGATGTCTGGATCTCTCTCTGTCTGGATGTCTGAATCTCTCTCTGTCTGGATCTCTATGACGCGTATAATGAATAAACCATTCGACCAATTTTCAATTTGGCGCAAAATTAGTTTGTAGCATGGGGGGTGTGCACCTCGAAGCGATTTTTCGAAAATTTGATTTCGTTCTTTTTCTATTCCAATTTTAAGAACATTTTACCAAGCAAATTATCATAACATGGACGAGAAAATTACCATAACATGGACGAGAAAATTACCATAACATGGACGAGCAAATTACCATAACGTGGACGAGCAAATTGTCATAGCATGGGCAAGCAAATTAACATAGCGATTTGGCGAGCAATTTATCATCCGTTATTTGTAAATATACAGGCAAACCAAATGGCCTTTTAATTTTCTATTATGGGCAAAACTGTGCGGGTACCACAAGTTTATAAATAAAGCCAAAAATTTCACTTTTCTTTAAACTGTAGTTTTTCGGGCTATGTATAATGGGATAATGCAGATATCAAATAAACTAACTAATCATTCAATTAGTTATCCTCTGAAACTGAAACTGTGCTGTAGTGTTCATTCACTAATCAGACAACTCTATGTACAAAATACTTTTTAAACACAACTCTCTTCCTTCTTTGGGAACAACCCATCTCTGTTTTCCTTAATGTCGCATTCTTCAAACCAATTTGCATTTACAGATATGTATTACAAGCACCCCCCCCCCCTTTGATAGATTTTTATTTCTCCTCTAGAAAACATCAATATTGCAATTCCGGATTCCCACTTAGATTAATGCTGTAATCTTTTGCTTCAAAGGAAGAAAACCATTCCGCAGAGTTTCCCTTCTCGATGCAACACGAGGATAAGTCAATGGGAGGTAATGGAAACTAAAAGATTTAATACGTAAGTAAAAAAAAGATATTCTTCAAATGGAAAGAAGCTTTGTAACTCAGTTGCAGTTAAGGAAACAAGTAATAAACAATGAGAAGAGCAAAATAAATCGAACTAATGGATTAGGATTCCGATTGGATGAGAAAATTTTGTTCTAAGCCATGAATAGGGGAGAACAATGATTGGTCAGAAAAGATTCTAGGGGAACTCTGTGGGAGAAGGAGTAAACTAACATTGCGCAATTAATTTTAAGAACATCTTCGGTTTATAGTTAAAAAATTTTATATGGATGTTTGAAATTTGGAAAATTTCGAAACGCACTTTTATGGAAATATCGTAAACGATTATTTCCATTTATCCTTCTTACAATTTCTGCATTTAGTATGTTTTGTGGTTAATAATTCAATCTATTCTACCATGCTTAACGTAAACGTCGTATTGGCAGCTAAGCTGAAAAATAGATATTGCTTTTTAAAGTTTGTCGCATCCATACATTTGAATCAGATGGCACTTTTTCAGAACTTTTTATTCTCATTCAAAAAAGACCATAAACATCGCATTTAGATAAAACATGTTGCAAAAAGCCACCTGGATAATCTCTCAGTTTTAATAAAACTGGCAGATACGACATCTGTGCTTAATACGACTTATTTACTTAGATAATTGGAGTTAGACTAACCGCTTCGTGTCGTACGGGGGCGCAAAACTGTTTTCGCATTAAATCGCAAGGGATCCTTGTAGCACAAATGCCCATATAGACAGTATATTCCGTAATTTGTGATGCTATAAACTGGTTTTCTAGTAAGCTATTTTTTATTAACTCAAACGTTGTTTTGTACAAGCAGATTTCGTTCTAAAAGCATGGAGTTGAAGGAATAGCGCCAAGGGTGCTCATATGCAAAATTTTAAGGGGGGGGGGGGGCTCAGATATTTTCGCCAAAGAAACCGATTTTAGTACAGATTAGGTTATTAAAATTTGACACTTTTAATAACTTATTCATTAATTGCTGGAGAAGAAATGTTTTTACATTTTTGCAAAGAAAAATGTATTAAAAGCAAGGAAGTTCTAATTTCAAAGGGGGGGGCTTGAAAACCCCCCCTGCTCCCCATATGGGTGCCTTTGAATAGCACAACTGTATCGAAAATTGCACGCAATAAAAATCCCTTTCTGTTCCAC
This sequence comes from Uloborus diversus, assembly GCF_026930045.1. Lineage (NCBI taxonomy): Eukaryota > Metazoa > Arthropoda > Arachnida > Araneae > Uloboridae > Uloborus > Uloborus diversus. The sequence continues at coordinate 73,409,170 of NC_072737.1, read as the reverse complement.
CGTTATTACTATTAACGGACACCTATTAGAAAGATCTCGAAATTTTTCATCTCGAACTTTTCTATTTTTCAAATTTATTTTAAGCAGATAGCCAATATAAATGAAACGGCTGTTGATAATTTTAAACTGCCATCTGATTATCATCAATGAACAGAAGAATCTAGAAGTTTAGCCACAAAGAAACACGAAAAACAAATTGACAATTTTGTTATTATTTTTCATTACTGAATCTAACACTCTTGGAACTTTCGGTTTAAACTTTGCTTTTATTAGTTGCATATAAATTTAAGATCATCACTTTCAGATATTTTTTTTTTCTTTTGGAGATATTGAGATACAGTTTTAAGGGCGATTGAGAGATCATTATTTACACAATATTTTGTAAATAATTGATTTAAAAAAAATATTTTTACTTTAACAGAACAGAAGAAATCTTAATGTCAATCGGGGGACAAACTTGATCCTGTATTTTTTTTTCATTATTTCGCTCATTAAATATTGTACTACGCAATATGCACACATTTTGTTCAAATAAATATCTTTATATATTAATAGGCAAGCCGTTTTCTTTCGGTACCGATTCCTCCTCTGTTTGTGAACCGATTTCCTTCATTCTTTTTTTGTTCGGTAGCTATTGACGAGTTTTAGTGTCATCAATAAAAATTTTTGAAATAGAACGCTAATTAACGGAGATATTAATAAAAAAAACGCATTTTCGTCCTAAATGGCTCTTTCTACGAGAACGGAGATTCCAATTTTTTCGAATTCGATATGGTTGGAAAGGTCTTTAAAAAACACTCCTAACGAAAAAATTGTCAGGGCGCCCAAGGTCCAATAACCTAAATCCACTAGAAAAAAGTTATAAGCGTTTTTAGTTAGCGAAACTCAAAAATTTTATCTCTTTTCCATTGTTGAAATTCATTGTTGGAAACGTGAAACATTAAGTTTTAATTGGTTTTTTAAACAGCTCATTCTACATGAAAAATGCATTTTAGCGCTTCCAGCTTGGTGTGGTTGGAAAGCTCGTGCAAAATACTATAAAACACGTTCTACCCGGTTTACCGTTCGAAAATGCCAATCCGCTAAAATGGCTAGAAAACGCGCTAGAAGCAATTAAAAGTTAGTGAAAATTTATTTTATTTGCTTTTTCACGCGACATAGTTAGCGTGAAGAAATTGCTGGATAATATTGTGGTGTTGCTAATTCTTGCTTGAGCATAAAGAAATGAAATATTTGCATTTGTTTTTATTATTGAGGTTTTTTGGTTAACTACGGGCATTTAAAATATTTTCATTTTGATTATGTTTTCGCAATTATAATATTTAAATAAATTATTTTACGGAGTGAGGGACGGCTTTCAGTTCCAGCTCCCAATAATACCTGCATTTGCTATCACCACAAACAGATCTCAAGGTGAAACTTTTGATAAAATTGGCGTATTATTACGACGTCCAGTGCTTTCGCATGGACAATGGGGTTGTTTCCTTCAGTCAAAAGTTTTACTTTTTGTCACTGAAATTGATAGAATAAGCAAAAATAAATAAATAAATAAATAAATAACATGGACCCAGAAAATACTTTCCTTTTCCCAACAGCTATTTTTTAATTAATATTTTTAAATGTCAGATTTTTCAAACAAGGCGTGGTCTTTATGACGTCACAAATGATGCTCTTTGGCGCATCTTTCTACCACGTTTCCACGTTATATTCCACGATAATCAAGAAGCGAATTAAAACTGCGCTCTACGCTTGCTATCAATCATATCGTTGCCAATACATATGAGTAAAGATGCGAATAAAATATTTTGCTCTGTGAATGGCAACAGTGAATGGCATTTCATCATTTGTGAGATCATCGTCAGAAGCGTGAAAATATTAAACTTAAACAAATTATTTAAAAAATGATTAGATCTTATGTTTTTAAGCATGCTCTTTCAGAAAAAAAATACTTTTAAAATTTTAGAAACGACCCCATTATATGTTGCCGTGAGTAGAGTTCGTTCATTTGACTATTGGAAATTTTATTTTAACGGCAAGATAATGCCTACTTTTACAAAGAATATTGTTTGTACAGAAGTTTTACGTATTAAGGGAGTTTTGCAGCATCATTTCATTGAGAACGACTTCTATAATGGGGTTGCTTCCTTCAGTAGTACTTTTTTCACTGAAATTCATAGAAATAAGCAAAAAATAAATAAATCAATAAATAATAATAATAATAACATGGACCCAGAAAATATTTTCATTTTCCCAACATTTATTTTTTAATTAATTTTTTTAAAACGTCCGATCTTTCAAACAAGGCGTGGTCTTGATGACGTCACAAATGATGCTTTTTGGCGCATCTTTCTATCGCGTTTAAACGTTATGATAATCAAGAAGCGAATTAAAATTGTGCTCTACGCTTGCTATCAACCATATCGTTGCCAATACACGTGAGTAAAGATGCGAATTAAATATTTTGCTCTGTGAATGGCATCACTGAATGGCATTTCATCATTTGTGATGTCATCGGCAGAAGCGTAAATAATAAAAGCACACCGATTTAAGTAATTTTTAAAAAATATTAAACTTAAACAATTTATTTAAAAAATGGTTGGATCCTATGTTTTTAAGCATGCTCTTTCAGAAAAAAATACTTCTAAATTTTGGAAACGACTCCATTGTGAAATTGGCGAACTTTACCCATTTTGGCACCAATGCCAGGGCGAGAAATATTTTTCTTTTGCATTCTTAAAAAAGGAGTACAGAAATGTCTATTTGCAAGGAACTGACTACGAATCAAGTCCCTCTTTAAGGTGGGGTTCATTAAATTGTAACCGTTCGTGACAAGGCGGAGGAAATAAATGACAAGAGGAATATACAATGGGGAGAAAAAAACATCAAACTTTTTTTTTTATTATCAGAATGTCTATGAAAAACAGTATGACATGTGGCAAAGGGAAGAGGGTTTATAGTGAAGTGTGAAACTTTGCGACACAAAGGGTAGAGGAATCAAAAATTTTGAAAAGTGCATTTGTCAGTTTTCCCCTAAACCGTAAACAAATCAGAAACACGATTTTTTTTTTTTAAATAGCACTTTTATTGCGACGTCCAGTGTTTCTGAATGGACAATTTTTAATGTAGCAAGTAGGATTCGTTTATTTCACTGTTTGGAACTTAATAATTCTAACGGCAGAGGTCAAGACAACTTAATAATCAATAATATTAATCTTATTAAAAGAAGCATTGTTCATGCAGAAGTTTTTGCGTATAATCTGAGCTTTGCAGGATCATTTCATTCGGGGAGATTTCGATAATTGTTAAATTGGCAGGCGCTCTTCATCTATTGGCGTCAAATTTTTGGCACCAATTGCAGCTCGAGAAATGTTTTTACTTTGCATACGAAAACAAAGAGTAGGGAAATGTTGCCACATACGGTTGCCACAAAATAGGGGCTGTCCATGAATAAAGTCTCGCTTTGAGGGACACATTTTGAAATTTTTTTATTATGTACTTCAGAGTTTTGAATTTTTTTACACTGATTCACCATCTAAATAATAAGCAAAATCACAACATAAATATTGAAAAAATATTTTTTTTATTTAAATTTAGTTTGTTTTCTTTTAAAAAAAGGGTTTGCTTTAAATTGCTATAACTCAAAATATTGTCGGTCAATTTTCAATTTTGTTTCAAAAAAGTATGCACAAATATCTAAGCTTTAATTTTATTCGGCGATTTTAAAAACATTGATTCAATAAAAAATAAAAAATATTTGGAGAAAAATTTCGAAAAAATCGAAGATACTTTTTTTTAATTATATTTTTTGCAGTAAACTTTTTTTTTTTTCAAAATCGCCGAATAAAAAATAAAGTAAACTGTTTGAAAAAGACATGGGTAAGCACAAAACAACATGGTATCCAAAATAAAATTATTCAAGCCAGGAATTTGACGACCACACCAAATTCTTTATGGGGTTGTTTTCTTCAGTTAAAAGTACTACTTTTAGTCAATGAAATTGATAGAATAAGCAAAAGAAATAACGTGGAGCCAGAAAAACCTTTTATTTTCCCGACAGTTAGTTTTTATTATCTTTTTTTAAATGTTTGATTTTGGAAATAAAGCGTGGTCTTTATGACGTTACAAGTGATGTACTTTGGCGCGCTAATCCATAGCCGAGCAAAATTTTTACGCTTTGCTGTCAACCATGTTTCCAGGTTATGATAATTTGCGCTGTGCGCTAATGACATCAGTAAATTGCATTTCATCGCTTTTGATGCCATGTGCAGAAGCGTAAAAAATGAATTTCAATGTGCGCATCAATTGAAATAGTTAAAAAATATTAATTTTTTTCAAATCATTTAAAAAATGGTTAAAACCTTTGTTTTTAACCCCTTCAGTCGGAATTATGAAATATTTGACCAGAAATGTTGATACTTGATACACAGTGTACTAAGGTAAAGGGTATATTATAGACAAAATTTTGAGTTAGTAGGAGAAAAATTAAAAGAGTTATGGCACGTCCAATATTCCAAACTTATATTTTTGAAATCAATATTTCATATACAAAAACGATAAAATACCAAACAAACTTCATTATAAAATGTTCTACAAACAATTATAAAACATAATATAAGCGTTTGAAACGATTAATTAAAGACTATATATTTTTTAAAAAAGTCAGGAAAAAAACTTCGCTTTTCAGATGAAAATCCATGGTTGGTAAAATGAGCCACTCTCTATCTCTCAATCGTTATATGTCAGTGTTGTCAATCCCAAAACGAAAAATTATTTCACAGATTATAATAAGCGGAGTGTAAAGAGTTAAATACAAAAAAATCAACTAATTAAATCAATTATTAAATGATTAGCAGCTGTTTAAAGTGGTTGTCCGATATACCGGACACCAGGTCTGAAGGGGTTAAGAATGCTCTTTCAGAAAAAAAAAATGCTTTTAAAATTTCAGAAAAGACCCCATTACCGAATTTTCCCCTTTCATCCATTTATTTTGAGATTAACAGACAAAAAGCAAAATTGAAATAAATTATTACTGTTTCTTATTTTGTGTACATATAAAAATAGTATGCTTCCAGATATGCAGCAAACATGAGTAAGAGTAGAAATAAAAATGTTAGAAATAGTTAAATTCATACAAGTTTTCTCAAATATTCATTTATGAATATGGTCGAGTTTTGACCACTGGGCGAACACTAGTTTTTATAATACGTTAAACCAATACACTAAAATGCAAAAAACTCTCACAAATAAAAAAAAAATCACTTAAAATTTTGGTTAGGGTGGAAAATCTCATATTACTTTTTTTCCCTAGCATGAACTTTGACTCGTCTATGAAAGAAATGTTTATTTATTGGCTCTTGCTGCATTATTTTCGCATAAATACACTATTTAAACTGTCTGTATTAAAAGCGGAACCCATAAAAAGTTTATCACTCCTCACTGTAATCCTATCTCTCAAACAATCTAGTATTTACTGAAAGCACTATGGATTCTGTTTGTCCCTTTTTGCGATATTGATTAGAAAATATATAGTGTTAGTTGAATTACTAACTTTTTTGGCTCAAAATTTCCATGAACGCTAATCTCCATTATTCTTTATTAGTGGTACCGCACGGCTTAGCCCGTAATAGAAAAATTAAAAGGTCTTTTGGTTCGCCTGTATATTTACAAATAATATGTGGTGAATTTTCTCGCCAATTGGCTTGCATCGACGTTGCGGTTCCACGTTATGATAATTTCGTATCTCGCCAATTGACTTGTGGCCCATGTTACGGTTCCACGTTATGATAATTCCGTAACTTGCTCGTTCATCTTATGATAGTTTTGTTCTTAAAATTGGAATAGAAAAAACACCACATCGAATTTTCGAAAAATCGCTTCGAGGTGCACACCCCCATGCTACAAACTAACTTTGTGACAAATTTCATGAAAATCGGCCGAACGGTTTAGGCGCTATGCGCGTCACAGAGATCCTGACAGACAGAGAGGGATCCGGACATAGAGACGTTCAGCTTTATTATTAACTAGTGGCACCCGCACGGCTTCGCCCGTAATAGAAAAATTAAAGGTCTTTTGGTTCGCTTGTATATTTACAAATAATGTATGGTGAATTTTCTCGCCAATTGGCTTGTACCGACGTTACAGTTCCACGTTATGATAATTTCGTATCTCGCCAATTGGCTTATGCCCATGTTACGGCTCCACGTTATGATTAATTTCGTAATTTACTCGTCCATCTTATGATATTTGTGTTCTTAAAATTTGAATAAAAAAAGAACCACATCGAATTTTCGAAAAATCGCTTCGAGGTGCACACCCCCATGCTACATACTAACTTCGTGCCAAATTTCATGAAAATCGGCCGAACGGTTTAGGCGCTATGCGCGTCACAGACATCCTACAGATATCCTACAGACATCCAGACATCCAGACATCCTCCGGACAGAGAGACATTCAGCTTTATTATTAGTAAAGAAGATAAAGATTAAGAAATGTCTTTTCCTTCCAATTTTTAGAAAAATGTGAAACCCACCCACGCTTAGTGTTCATACACTACATTTTGTGCTAGGAAACAGTTTTTCCCGGAATATGAAACCTATAAATTACTTTGTTAAGCTATTTTAAGAAACATCAAATAATATGTAGTGGGCGACTCTTTTACTTTCTTTATATTATTTGTTTTATGTTTTGAAAACGGTTAAGATAATTTTTGATAAAATTTTTCCTAAATTAATTTGCCAGCAAACTGAGAAAAATTCAACTTCAATTTCGGACAATACTAAACAAAAAATGTGGGTAAAACGCGAAGTAAAAGTCAGCTAAAGTTTTATAATCATTAGAAAACTAATAGCAGACATGATTTTTTTCTTTAATCTTTCTTTTTTTAAGAAGAAGAAATATTTTTAAAGATTTTTTTGTAATTTTGCATGCATACTTTTATATTTCTCATATATATAGCCTATCACTCCTATTAATATAATCGCTAATTACAAAACATTGTGATAAAATATAAATAATTACAAATATCTTCGTTTTCCTTTTGCTCTAATGATTTATTTAGCACGTTTTCCAGTGCCAAGACAAACGCCATCTAATTAACTTGTCATACAAAATTAATGCATTTCGTTTAGACTCTTTGAGCAGACTAAAGCCAAAAAGGCGAGAATGGCTTTCACTGAGCTCGTTTTCTCCAATGAATACTGATGATAAAATGCGCCATTTTGGATTTAGTTTAAAATGCTACAAAACGATTACGTTCGATTACAGGTTAAGGTATATGTTACTACAGTGGAATCTGCTTAATTGGAATACCGGCTAATCGGACCAGCCATTTATTCAGACCAAATCTTAAAGAACCAAAACAAATCTCATTGTACAAGCCTAATATATAATATAATTTGCTTCTAGGGACCAAAAATTCGCTTTATCGGACCAAGGAACATGAGAACAAATTTGGAAAAAGATGTAGAAATCGCCAGCTTAAAGCGATTTTCAAGTGGATCAACGAATTTAACAGTTAATGCAATAAAAGTTAGTTTTGATTCCTTGTAACTTTCAATTAAACCCAGCAAATCAGCAGAAAAAATAGTTAACGAAATTCTCACTGCGGCACTGTTCCAGCAGACTAAAAAAAATCAGTGAAGTTTAAAATTTCCTTAGTTCAGTAAACACGTTCAATAATATGTAAAAATTTTCAGTGAGCATTTTTTTTTTAATTTTCATTTCATTGAAATTTTTAATGGCCGATTAGTACTTTTTAGCACTTATTGTTTCAATTTCATTTTTAGTTCTCGTTGTTGAAACGAATCTTACTGACTGAAAGGAATGTAACTAAAGCTGTATCAGTTTGAATACGTTGTTAAACGCGTGTAAAAAATTCTTCGAAGCAATATGTCATTCGAAGCAATAATCAAAATGGCATTTAACTGTTTTGTGTATAGCATGTTCGGTCAAGCTACACAGGTCCTGTTCTCTTAATCGGACCAGCCAGTTATTAGGACCAAAATAGTCCCGTCCTAATGTGGTCCTATTAACCGAAATCGACTGTATATAGGATAACAAGATCATTTTCAAGGTTCAAATCAACGAGCTTCTAAATCTGATCATCATCGATTTCTACAAAATTTATATTTGATTCTATCCTTGTATTGATAGACAAAAATTGTTTTTTTAGATTTTTTTCGACTGTTAGTTACTCATGTGAGACCCTTCAAAGTACTCAAAAAATGACAAAAAATGAAATTTACTTACAAAACTTCCTTTTTCTCAGCTTCCGTGACCGCTAGAGTGCCGCACTGGGTGTCATTTTAAACCTCTTTAAATGGGTCTTCATATGATTATCACTTGGCAAGGATATGTGATAGTAATATTTTAAGGAAATGAAAATCATTATTTGACCTTAATATTTTTTTTTCAAAAATATAATTTTTTAAAAATCTGCTTTCTAATGTGGTCTACACGAGGTAGAATTTTCAGAATGTATCATGCTGAAAATTAAATATGAAAAAATTCGATGAAGCAGAATAATGCAATTTTTCCCACTGTGCGGTTGCTAATCGATAAGAAACGATTCAAAACCCATATTCCTCCCACTTTTATAAAAGCGCGGAAAAATTCAGACTGACACAGGAACTGGTTCATGAGAAAAAATAAATGACTTTTCACTGTCTCAACATTTAAATTACTAAAGTTAGGTTGTGAGTTAGCTATAATGATGACAGCTGAAGATATTCGCAGAAAAAAATTGCGAAGTTTAAAATACTCTTCATAACCAATAGTTTACGCAGTTCAATTCAAAAAATTCTATTTGTTTCTATTCAGTAAGCTGAGCACGATAGTAAATTGACTGCTTTTATCGTGATATTTACTACATTTATTGAGGTAATTCATACTCCATTAATAAATCAATAAATAAATATCCATGCGTAGTCACTAGTAGCCCAAGTTTTCAGATTTATGTTAAAAATAAAGCTCATTCTCACATACGCAAAACATTTTTTTCTAAAGATTACTACTCCGGTTATAATGTTCACTAAAATCATTTTTGCTAAAAATTGATTCCATTCTTGTAGCGAGACGGCAGCTGCTCCCACCAGCTGCTCCATTCCCCAATAAATGCATACTAGATTATACTTTAAATCGATATTTCTTATAAATATAAATTCTGAGTAATCTTGACGGATTTTATTGAAAAACTTTGTACGAAATATCTCAGGACTTTAAGAACTGTCAATAGTTTCCGGGCAAGGTAGCACATGTTGCGAATGTAACGTGAGGTACGTCACATTGTATCAAAATATGGAGCATTAAATATGCTGAAAAATTTTATTCAAGGTTGGCAAGCATGTTTTTGATTGTTTAAAACGATGAATATCATGTTTACTTCGATAATGATATATTGAGTTTGAGCTTCTAAAATTATGTCATTGTTTAAAAAAAAAGTTGAACAGTGAAGTGAAAAATATGAACTTATTTTAAACTAGTGGTACCCGCACGGCTTTGCCCGTAATAGAAAAATTAAAAGGTCTTTTGGTTCGCCTGTATATTTACAAATAATGTATGGTGAATCTTCTTGCCAATTGGCTTGTACCCACGTTACGGTTCCACGTTATGATAATTTCGTATCTCGCCAATTGGTTTATGCCCATGTTACGGCTCCACGTTATGATTAATTTCGTAATTTACTCGTCCATCTTATGATATTTGTGTTCTTAAAATTGGAATAAAAAAAGAACCACATCGAATTTTCGAAAAATCGCTTCGAGGTGCACATCCCCATGCTACAAACTAATTTCGTGCCAAATTTCATGAAAATCGGCCGAACGGTCTAGGCGCTATGCGCATCACAGAGATCCAGACATCCTACAGACATCCTCCGGACAGAGAGACTTTCAGCTTTATTATTAGTAAAGAAATGGAAATATTTATTTCTGAATTTTGCTTTATTTGTTCTATTCTGCAAAAAATATATAACTGGTTAGAAGAATTATTTTTTCCTTATTAGAAATGTTTTTGTCAAATGGCAAATTTATTACAATTAATTTGTTTCATCTAAAGTTCTATTAGAATGTCAACTCCAAAACAAATAAATATATACTTATATATATATATACATCATTATGGGTAACAAGACAATGTAGAAAATTAGCTTTGAAATAGCTTAACATAATATACTTCCCAGGTAAGTTCATAATTTTAAGAACCACCATGTAGTGCTTGCTGAATCACCCTGAATCCATGTGTGCCCAGCCTCAACCAAACCGATCAAAGCCTGAACATGATTCAAAACTCTGTTCTGGAAGATGAATCAAGCAGGTGAAAATACCTAAGCCTTATACTCGAATCTTATTGTATGTGTGGGAGACGGTTAGAATAGAAAAGTAGGCTTACTCAATACTCATGCCCTCTGGAAACTCTTTCCATGATGCCTTATGCATTTTAAGGAGAAATTTTAGACCGAGTTTTCTCTCAAAAAACCTTTATGAGTCTTCTTTCCTCTAGTTAGAATTGTGTCTTTGGTAAATAAAGGTTCGTGACAATAAAAGAAAGATACTTTAACGATCATTTGAGGCTAAATTTCTAAAAGTATGCCACAGCTCCAAGAAATTTTCTAAGGGTTTTGGGCTGCGATCTTTTCGGCACGATAATGGTCAAAAGCATTCTGGGTAAAGTCACTTCGAAAATTTGATTGGTTGACCAGCTGTAGAGCTAGCTTGCACTTAAAAGCTTTTACAATAATTATTTTCTCATACTTTTATCCCAATCTTTTAATGCTTTTTATCATGAGATGTTTCATGAAAACAGATCCGTTTTCTTCAAGACGCCAGAAACTTAAGGCGCATTTTACAACAAGTTCTCCATCGCAACTCATGTTGAAAATTACAAGGTGTCCCATCAATACTTTGCATAGCCAAAATTGTTGCCTGGAGTACATAAAAAAATGTCTGCTGAATTGTTACGTCTGTGACTCATACTTTTCGAGCAAATGTATGATGTCGTACTTGATTTACGAAACCGATCTGTATTAGAAACATAAGCATCGATATTTATTTTGTCCTTTATTATGTAAGATGTTCAAATTGGCTGCCTCCTTTTCGAATTGAGAGCCATTGTCTGTAAGAATCAGGCAGTTTACGGCATTTGTGATTGTTGACATTTTTAATTTTTCTTATTTTCACATATGTTGCTCCTTATCAGGAATATAATGTTTGTGCAAAATATGAGCTTTGTCTGCCTTACCGTTTTTGAGGAATTAAAGTTTTAAATTTAGGGGCACATTTTTGCGTGTTTTTCAAATTTGCAGATTTTAAAGTTCTTGTTGCTTTAAGCGCCCCTATAATGACTCGGATTTTTAAATTCTATACTATTATATGGTCTTCTTAGATACTATTACAGCTGTCAAATCGGTGTCACTACGAGGGTGACGGCCACGAACTCCGTTTAAAAATGACCGAAAATGAATTTTTTTACTACATTCAATGCCAATTTTCTCAAAGCGCCTTCATGATGACACCAACGTCCTAGCTACACTTGCATACATCAAAAATATGGAATAAAATTGGTGTCACTATAAGGGCGCCAGAAGATATTGGAACTTTTACGTGATAAATTTCACAAAAATGCAAATGTTTAAAACCTAAAGACTACTCTCGCCTTCATAGCAGAGATCTGAAACTAATTAAGTTTGATAACCAACATCTTCGTCTAACATATGAACTAAAAAAACGGTGTCACTCCTATTACTTTCGAAAATATAATCATTCAAAATTAGTATGTCATGGAGTTATTTAAAAAAAGACTTTTCTAATTCGAATGGCTTTTTGTACGGTTTGTTTTAAACTTTAATATACAATTACAGTAGTGACACCTAAAATAATGTTTCTAATGATTTTTATAAAAAAGCTTTATAAAAAGCATCAGAAACACAGTAAATCGATATAGGTACAGATGGACGTATTGTGTAAATGTGCATCATAGGCTAAAACAGTCGTACTAATATTCATATTTTTCAACCATACTATTTTTGTATCTGTTATTTATTTTAAAAATGCAACTATTTATAACATAATATCTTAAATAGTTATAAACATAATGTATTATATAGCAAGAATTCAGAATCTGAAACATTATTTGAGGATGACGTAGACTAAAACAAAGAAAACATAAAAAATCAAATCACCCAATTTCAGAAAGACGGTCAATTCTTATTGATATCTGGTAATTTTATAGCATTAAAGCTTGGGAAAACATGGTATCCCGAAGAAATTGTAGAAGTTGACCATTTGCAAGTAAAGGTCAAATGCATGGCAAGAAGGATTGGAATAAATAAAATTATTTCAGCGGAAAAAAGGTGAGTATTGGTATGATAATCTAAACATATTATGCACAATAGATCCACCTGTACCTATATCAAAACGAGCATTTTCTATTCAAGATAAAGACGCTCTTGCTGCCCAAAGCTGTTTATGTTAAACGTTAATTCTTTTTAATAAATTAAAAATAAATATGGTCAAAAACATTATCTGGGTGTGATAAGATTAAATTAACAAAATACATAAATAAACAAATAAAATAAATTTTAAAAAAATAGTAATAAATGAAAAAAATACACCACAACATACTAGCTTCGAATGATTATATTTCCAAAAGTAGTAGGAGTGACACTAATTTTATTAGTGCAAATGTTAGACAAACATGTTGGTTAATTAGTTTCAGATCTCTGCTATGAGGGGACTAGTTGTATTCAGATAAGCAAATGGTCAACTTCTTCTACTTCTCCGGGATACCATGTTTTCCCAAGCTTTAGTGCTACTAAATTAGCAGATATCAATAAGAGATGACCGTCTTTCTGAAACTGGGTGATTTGATTTTTTATGTTTTCTTTTAGTCTACGTCATCCTCAAATTATGTTTCAGATTCTGAATGCTCGCTATATAATATATTATGTTTATGACTATTTAAGACATTATGTTGTAAATAGTTGCATTTTTAATATAAATAAAAGATAAAAAAAATAGTATGGTTGAAAAAATATGAATTTTAGTACAACTATTTTAGCTTATAATGCACATTACACAATACGTCCATCTGTACCTATATCGATTTACTGTGTTTCTAATGCTTTTTATAAAGCTTTTTTTTTATATAAAAAGCATTATAGACATATTATTTTAGATGTCACTACTGTAATTTTATATTAAAGTTTAAAACAAACCGTGCAAAAAGCCATTCGAATTAGAAAAGTCCTTTTTTAAATAAGTCCATAAAGTACTAATTTCGAATGATTATATTTTCGAAAGTAATAGGAGTGACGCCGTTTTCTTTAGTTCATATGTTAGACGAACATGTTGGTTACCAAACTTAATTAGTTTTAGATCTCTGCTATGAGGGCGAGAGTTGTAGTTAGGTTTTAAACATTTGCATTTTTGTGAAATTTATCACATAAAAGTCCCAATATCTTCTGGCGCTTTTAAAGTGACACCAAATTTATTCCATATTTTTGATGTATGCAAGTGTAGCTAGAAATTTATGTAAAAGTAGGTGTCATCATGAAGGCGCTTTGAGAAAATTGGCATTGAATGTAGTAAAAAAATTCATTTTCGGTCAATTTTTAAACGGAGTGTGTGGTCGTCGCCCTCGTAGTGACAGCGATTTGACAGCTGTAATAGTATCTAAGAAGACCATATAATAGTATAAAATTTAAAAATCTATGTCATTATATGGGCGCTTAAAGCAACAAGAACTTCAAAATCTGCAAATTTGAAAAACACGCAAAAATGTGCCACGCCCCATAAATTAAAAAATTTAATTTCCCAAAAACGGTAAGGCAGATAAAGCTCATATTTTGCACAAACATTACATTCATGATAAGGAACAACATTTGCAAAAATAAAGAAAATTAAAAATGTCAACAATCACAACCTGCCTGATCCTTACAGACAATGGCTCTTAATATAGTGCTTGGCAATATGCAATCCACATGTTTGAAAAAAGTCAATGGATATGTATTTGCTACTAACACTAACTCCTTTTTCATCAAAACTAAATTTTTATTTTCATTTGAAGCAATCAGTTTTTTGAAAACCTTATTATAATATACATGTTTTTGTAGCAGAATGTTTTTCTAATAATGTATTATACCAAACAGACTTTTTGTTAGAGACAATCGCGATTCTTTTCATCAATTTTTGTACAGAATTGCACTAAAATTACTTTCACGAGGTTTACGTACACAAAATCAATCTTTTCCATTTTCGGAGCATAGCTTGCTGTTATGCTTTTTATATTTATTGTTTAATGTATTTAGCACTTAACCTTGAACAAAATTGCCAGCAAATAAAAAATTCGGGGAAAAAAGCAAAATTTAAAGACATCTCTTTCATTTATCGGCTATTTTTAGAGAGCAAAAATGTTTTCCATTAAATCTAAGGTGAACAAGAACGGTTATTTAATATTTTCTAATGGAATTGGCTTCAAAACTTTTCTAGCGAAGAATATTTTAGAAGTTTGAACGTGTGAAAGTATTTCTTAAGTGTTAAGTATAACTTTGAACTTCCGTTTACACAGTCTATTATTTTATAAAAATGTTTTACGGTAGCATCAGAAGAGGAAAACGTATGTGCTATAACGAAATTGTATGGGATGTAAACTAGAGCACAACAAATCGGACTCAAAAGATACTTTAATGAGTTTTCAATTTGTGTTGTTAACTTGTGAAAAGTGTTAATAGTACAAAGATTTTAAAATTGTATGTTTTTGATTGTCGTTTAAATTTAACTAACTTTAATCTTCATGAGTTATAGAGAAACATAAACTGAATTTCTTTCAACAGATTAAATGTTGTGAAACTAATATTTATATGCTTGAAAAGTAAAAATACATGCTATAGTTCCATATTGTAGAATTAAAACGCACAAACATTCTTCCGTTCTCCACTAGCAGCATTATCACATGCAAAACGGTCGTCTATTTGTAAAGAAAAAACTGTACACTTGTTCCGAATCACAAATGGTAACTTCTTCGGCAGTTCTACAGCCTGGTGCAGGCCAACACTTTCTCTGTCTACTTCCTCCAGGTGGTACGACTTTCTGCTAAGAATCTCCACCTATTTACTCCTAAAATCTTTTTATTTAATATTTTTCTACACTGTCCAACCATCTTGTAGCTGGTCTCAATCTTTTCCTAGTACCCTCAATATTTGAAAAGGTTAGTTTTCTTTCTTGGTCCAAATCTGACCATCGAAAAATGTGTCCCAGCCAAATTCTGATGGATTCAACATGGCTACCTGCGATTGGCTGGCCGATCGCAAGAAGCCATGGATTTAATAACTCAAGATGTTAGATCGTCTGTATTTATGGTATACTTTTTGGAGACTAGATTTATTATTAGTATGTTGAACAATAGTGCTAATGACAAGTAATATAAAATCAGCATATAAATTATCCTTCAACTCCAACCGCAATCAAATGAGGACAAAAAAAAGGATGTTTTCCGCTTCGAATAGCTACCGATCTATCAGTTAAAGTAGAACTTATTTGTCATAAAAGATGTTGGAGTTTAATGTCAAGAAAATATTGTAAATGTTCTGCAAAAAAGTCTTCAAAAGTATCGTGAGGACAAGAACCTCTGACTCTAACATAATCGTAAAAAGGGTTTTAGAACATTGCATTGTCTAAACCACGGATGGCCAACCAGCGTGCCTCAATGTAGCACGGAGGAGTGTTAAGAGTGGCACGCAAATACCAATAGACTAATAGAAAATAATGTCGTTTTCAGGAACTTTGTCAAACTCTAGAAACGCCATTATCATATACGGAGAAAATCTTTAAAATCTTACCTGTAATTGATTTTTAATGATAAATATAATATCTGAAAATATTGGTCTACAGCTTTGTCTAGAAATAAAGTCGTGTCTTCCATAAATGAATGGGTAAGGAGGTTAGTACACAAATTCATTGAATTACAGTGTCACAAGTACTTATCATTAGCATTGACTGATAACTGTGACATCATTGACAAGGCGCAATTATGCACATTTATGCGTTATAATAATGATAATTTCGGTAATGTCGAAGAACTTCTTGATTTTCGCCAACTAGTTTTTCTGCAACACATCCATCAAGAAGTGTTTCGTGCTCTTACTTGCATTTTGTTGCTCTAGCCCTGTAATGTGCTGTTATAACAAAATACAAGCTCTAGTGCCTGTTTTGTTAGCGTTCTAAATTGACGAGCTTTTCCATTACCAAGACTTACATATAGACAAAATTTGCTATATGAGTAAAAACCACATAATTAAGTCACACTAACATTTATTTAATACTAGCTGTACCCGACGCGCGTTGCTACGCCAACAAAAAAATACATCATTATATTGATTTTCATGACAATCGGTTGAACGGGGCAGAAGTTGCTACTCTGCAGTGCCACCTGGTGGCGAGTGGCTTCAATGAGCATATTATGCACCTTCTCCGTGGAAAAATACATATATATATATATATATATATATATATATATATATATATATATATATATATATATATATATATATATATATATATATAGCAATTTTCATAATAATCGGTCCAGGTATCAAGTGAAGCCGTGACTATACTCAAATTTTGTACTCACGCAGTTTGCAAGATCAATCAATCGCTAAAAATATCAAATAGAAAAAGTTTTAAATCCCCCCGTTGCATGAAAAGCCATAAAACAATAAAGAAAGAATTTATTTGTTCAAACTCAAGAAAAATGGCAACAGCTAACTTCTTATCAATGATATCTTTCACGCGAATTAATTTCTGCAGCCGATAATTTTATTCGTATTTATCCAATGGATTGTGACTTAAATTGGAATAAAAAAGGAACTATCGATCGGATTTTTTTCGAACCGGTCTATAAACATTCCCAGTACCAAAAATAACAAACGGTGAAAGTTTCAGCCAAATCTGCCTGGTAGTTTTTGAGTTCATGGATGACATACAGACAAACATTCATTTTTATATATATAGATTTTTTATAATTTTCAGTATGTTGAAAAACCTGAAAGTGGTACACGAAACATCTTTTTCCAGAAATTGGCACTCTTCTCAATAAGGTTGGCCCTTCCTGGCCTAAGCTAATTATGAATAAGTTCAGGGTTAAATGAACTGATTTGTTTAAAAGAAACATTTTCAATTAAATTTACCAACACATTTGTGTTTGTTCAATGCAAGCGTGATTTTCATATTTGTTGACTACATTCTAATAAAAACGCTTCTCAATGTATCACAAGTTTATCTCACAACTCTTGAAAAATACATGATTAGAAAATTTACACTATTTTAAGAAATATTTTAGCTACCAAATAAGAAACAATGCTCCAATGCTTCAAAAATACGCAAAATTCAAACACTAAAAAATAATTTTTTACTGCACAGCTCTTTTTAAGCGTAAGAAAGAAGAAAAATAATTAAAAAATATAGCATAAAGTAATTTAGCTACAATATATATTATATTTATTTCATTTTTTCCTCATTGCTACTTTTTGCAATCTTCTGTCTAATAGCTTTTAACAATATTTCTAAAGCCTGTTTTATTTATGTACCCTCGAGACTAAACTTTTCTTTCAAGGCTAATGGTTGTTGAATCATAATCTTCATTTTTAAGAGATTCTAAAAAATAAGAAAGAAAACAAGGTGAAGAAAAAAACAGTACATTCTTCAAAATAAATTAATCAGTCTTCTTAAATTTCACTCAGCATTTCCAATGAAGAAGAAAAATCACTTCTGTGAGTAATTTCTATTTACTTAGCAGAAAAGTAAGCAATTATTCACTAAGCTAAGAAAAAATAAAAAGAATGAAATTTCATTAGTGGCACTTTTCAGCGTAGTTACCAACTTAAAAGCCATTTCTCTTTACCTAGTAATAAATATTCATTTATGAATAAGGTTATTGCTTATGTTTTTTAAAATGTTATTCCCTGCTAAAGATGCTTCAAATAAATTAAATTCCAACTAAATACAGTTTTTAATTTGCTAGTGCTTGTGAATAGGAAACATTTTTCAAAAACACTTTTCTTTTTTTTTTAGCAATGTTAAGTTAAAATATTAATTTTAAAAACTACGTGTTATAGATATGAATTTTATAAATGCTTGTATCCTTCGTAATTGGAGAAAATATTGTACCTTCAACTCAAAAAAATCGTATACATATACATTGCTCCGAGTACAAGTTGCAACACGTGAGCAGCAAATTTGAAGCAAACATTTTGTTTGGATGTGTTTTTCGGTTACAGGTTGCAGGAAACCTTTTCTGCAATGCAAAAAAAACTGTGAAAATACTTCTTTTTCTCCGCTGCTTCAAGTTGCAACACGTGAGCAACAAATTTGAAGCAAACATTTTGTTTGGGTGTGTTTTTTGGTTGTAGATTGTAGTGAATCTTTTCTGCAATCCAAAAAAAAAACTCGTAAAAATACTTCTTTTTCTCCACTGTTAAAAGTTGCAACACGTGAGCAACTAATTTGAAGCAAAAATTTTGTTTTGATGTGTTTTTTTTTTTTTTTTTTTAAGTTGTAGATTGTACTGAAATTTTTCTGCAATGCAAAAAAAACCCTGTAAAAATACTTTTTTTCTCCACTGCTACAAGTCATAACACGTGAGCAACAAATTTGAAGCAAACATTTTGTTTGGGTGTGTTTTTTGGTTGTAGATTGTAGTGAATCTTTTCTACAATGCAAAAAAAAAAACAATCCGCAAAAATACTCCTTTTTCTCCACTGCCAACAAAATTTTTCGAAAGCTATGTGTTTGAGGTCAAGTTTGGTCAATGTGTGTTTCATGATTCTGTAAAATACCTTCTGCAATACAAAGGCAAAAACTCTCAAAATATTATTCCACAGTTTTGCTTTCATACATTATTCTCTTTAGCGTTGCTGTTTGTGATGCAGTATTGTCACCATTCTTCCATTGATACAGAGCATCAGTGAGTGGTGCCCAAACCGAATATTCTCTACACTGTCGAAGTATCTTATTAATCAACATATTTTGGTCTTAAATGTCAGCTTTTTTTTTCTCAAATTTCAAACATAATAGGAAGGTAAACTCCTGAAATTAAATTCCTCTTGACAGAAAGTGCTCTTCTTTTTTTCTTCTCTTTCCTCTTCTCTTTTATTTCCTCTTCTATTCGCTTCACTTTTCCTTCCTCTTCTAATCTCTTCTCTTTTTCTATCCTCTTCCCTTTTCTTCTCTCTCTCTCTCCTCCCTTTTATTTTCCCTCTTCTCATCCCTTTCCTTTCCTATCTTCTCTTCTCTCTTCTCTTTCCTCTCTTACCTTTTTTTATCTTATTGTTTCTTATATTCTTCGCTTGCATTATATTTACTTCTCTCTTCTTCTTCGCTCTCTCCCTCTCTCTTTCTTTCAATTTTTTTTCTTTTTTTTTTCATGACTTAAACTAACGATGCATCGATAGCAAAAAAAAATCCTGTAAAATCATGATGACGCAAAATTCGTTTCAATTTCCAAATCTAAAATCGTCAATCATTCTTTCAGATTTTATATATCTTTGCAGCATCATCAATTTTACCAGCCTAAAATTCTTATTATTTAAATACAAACTTATGACTGTATGTTACTGGACAATTTTCTATTACTGGTGCTGTTACAGTATAGCTTAAAATATTCTGAAAAGAACAAAACATGCAAGATAAAAAAAAAAACGTTACTGCTGTTAATTTCCAGAGTTATAGGTATCAGTTAGCTCCTTCAGCAACAATAAACATCCTGTTGTGTAGAAAGTAAATTAATAGAAAAGCTAGCATACATTTTTATTTGTTAATAGTGATCATAACTTTCGAATTCAATCTTATTATACTCAGTATTTGAATAATGCTTGTTTAATCCACTTTAATAGGCTCATCTGCAAAAAAGCACATTCGCCTATTGGAAACTAGCTTGAAAAATGCAAGTATGTATACTTCTGAAAATATCAATGAAATCGGCTTTTGGAAATATCTGAGAAATATCTTCGACCATCTAGGTTTCAAAGATTAATTCCACATCAGCAGTTTACTTTTCTAATTAAAATTTTTGATACTCTTAATCTTTATCATGTATTAACGGAAAGTAATTTGTGAAACAGACGACAAATAAATGCTAAAAGTGAACAGAAAGTTCAGCATTGGGTAGAAAAGAGATCAGCCAAACTCCGAATTCGGTAACTTGAATTTTGCTTAGAATAGCAGAGAATTTTCTTTTCTTTTATACGTGTAATCCCTCCTGGGAATTTTTACGACACATCCTTCGAGTTTCAAAATAAAGTAGTTGAATGTTTCCCGAAAATAAACTCTAATACCGAAGTGTGTTAATGTTAATCTGTTTAGTAATCGAGCCGTTTCATTTTAGGCTTTGATATGTGTATGTTAACGATAAAGATTAAACATTTCTGAAATATATATTCGGCATAACTATTACGAAATTCGTACATAAGATGTGAAAAGTGAAGCTTTGTTTCTAGAAATGATCTGTTCTTTCAAACAAGCAATTAGTTTGAGAATTTCAAAGCGTTTTAGAATTGAAGAGAGGACATTTCCGGGCTTATTGGCAGTGGATGATATGGTGTTAAATGTATACGAAGAAACACCAAACGTTTCGTCGAGCTGTGCGGCTGACATCATCGGTGGATGGATTCAAAGTGACTAATGGGTTGCTCGAGTCGCTTAGGTATTTAAGTCAAACCGCTGTGGGTCCCGGTTCCTTATTGGATGGCTTTCCCAAACTGCTGGTGGATTCCGGTTCCTGATTGGATGGCGTCCTTCCTTTTAATGGAATTTCGTTTTAGAATTCATAAGATTAAAGGCTAAACATTAATGGTACTTTATTCACTCCACCTCTTCTTTCATGTTCAAAATTTGATCCAATTTCGTTTTTCTCCTAAAGCAGAAATAATAGATTTCAAATTGTTTTTTTTTTATCTAACAAGTGCTTGCATCGATTAAATGCTCAATGACAGTGTAATTTAGGAAGGAATAATGCACATTTTATAAAACAGGAATAAAAAAAACTTTACAGTGGATTTGCGCTACAAAACGATCGATCTATCATACACACTTGGATATTACGCAAGTTTTTTATGAGCAACTTATCTCAGGTGTTAACGCAAACACCTGTCTTCCCGCAATACTAGATTTTAATGAAAATGAGCGCATAAGCAGGAATTGGTTTCGTGGTTGATTACTTTCATCCCCAAGAAACTACAGTAGCCAACAAGCAACGGTAAGATTAAAAATTTTAAAAATCCCCGATTGAGTCGCAACTGTAGAATCAAGAGGGAAAATTGAAACTCATTTTAAAAACCTTATGTTATTAAAAATCAATGTCAAGTATTTTATTTGCTATTATATAGAAACTGGCAACAAGTAAAATTTTAAATCATTGCTTTTAATTTCCTTGTCGGCCATCAATGAATTCGTTATCAATCGCGTAAATAAAGGCTTAGCTGTTATTGAAATCTGCTTTGAAAAACGTTATAATTCGAATGCTACGAAACATGGAAGTTCCGAACACGTTTTATCAGACGCAGAAAAAAATATCTTTTTTTTTGGTATTAAATTTAAAAAATTTTAACAATGTTTTCACTGCAAAAATCGCGAAAAACCTTTTAGAGGTTTTTAATTAATATCTTCGTTAGTTAATGTCATCCAAAGATGCAACCTAGCTAAGAACACTCTCGATCAACTCTCCTTCCGAACATTTTTTTTTTTTTTCAAAATCAGTCCATCCGTTTAGGCGTTAGAGTGCCACAGACAGACACATAGATAAACAGATACACAGACACGCCATGTAACCCCCTTCCATTGTTTGTCGGGGGTTAAAAATAGCATTATTCGTGATTAATGAGACAGCGATATAAAATTTTAGAACCTCTTGGGCACTGTTAATATTGTCCATACCTTTATACGTAGTTGCAGAAGGAATTTTTCAAAAAAAATTCACTATTTAAAATGGTTCCAAAATTTGAGTAAAAATAATTGTTAAATAGAAATTTTAAAGAGTTCAAAATTGTATAAATATAATAATATAAAATTTGTGTTTTTGACATCTTGAATTCAAAATATTTTTCTCGCAATCACGGGCGTGTGTGTGTGCAATCGCGTGCGTAGGAGTGTGTGTGGGGGGGGGGATGGAGGGTTGTTTATGCAGGCGTGTGTGTAGCATATAGACGCAACCGACCAGGAGAAGCACATTTCGGTGGACAGTGCTGCAGGTGGAGAACCAGCACCAGAACCTAGTCGACGGTGGTGTTCGCAGATGTCCAGATCTAAAAACCAAAGGACGTCATTCAACAGTCAATTGAAAACAATAAGCAACTCGTGACTGCTCAAAAAAAAACTATGACTTCAGCACCACTATCAGCTTTTTCAAGTTAAATTTCCTCGAAAAACAACATTAAATTCTCAATAGTCCGGTTACAACTATTTTGATTTTAAATATTGCCATCCATGGAACCAAACCACCCCGTTCCTCGCTTCGATTCGAAAAATGCCTCTTCTATTATTCAAAAAGGTGGGAGGAAAAATTATTATGTTCCTCTTTATTTCTTTTCCTCTCTTCTGCTTTTTTACGGTTAAAGCACCCAGCAAGCCCTCCCCCTAATATTTTTGGAGGGTGCTTGAGCACCTCAACACCCCCGGAGTCGGTACTTCTGCTTGAATATACATCCTTTCTTCCCTCCAATGTAGAAAAAAAAATTTTAATGAAAAGGCAAAAAGTTTAATTCTTGAGAAGTAGAGAAGAAACTCGAATTCATTAAAGATAAAGAGTTACTCTTCATCACAGATTATAAGAAGCTTAAGTAGTAAGAGGGTCTTTGAGGGGGTGGTATGTAAAAGTGCTAAAGACCTTAGTTTAAGGAAAAATGATCGATGAAGTAAAAGAATAAGGTGTAATTTAATGCAGGGGAGTTTTTTTCTTTCTTTTTTTTCTTTTTTTTTTAAGAAAAAGAGTTTACTTTCTAATTTTACAATTTTGCTGATTTTCCAGAGATAGCAATGACCACAACAACATGAGATTAATATATAATTTGTGATGATAACAAAATTATGGTCAAACATTTAGTTTTGAACTTTTTTACTTCCGAAGATAGCAATGTGACAACAACTAAAATTTAGATTACTAGACTGAAATTAGATTATATTTTGGAAAGATGGAAAATAAAAAAAAGTGGAATCGGATTTAGTGTCGAGGTATGGATTTTGAAGATAAAGCAAGAAGCCTTTCATCAAAATTTCAATTTAAGTATTTTAAAAATAATGTATGAAAATCATGCACTTGACTAAAGGTATAGTAAAGGTTAAAATGACTGTTTAAATATGGTTTCAATGACGAGCGAGTCCTCTCCAGTAGCACGTTAAAATTGCTTTCCATGTCATTTCAATGTATTCTGATGGCTTACAGAATCTAAAGGAATTACATTTCTCCCTTAAACAAAGAGAAAAAAAGATATTTTGCAGATGAACTCACAGAAAATGAGTTGATGATTAAAAATAAATGAATAAACAAGTGTTGTACTTCTTAGTTTGCACAAAAAAAAAAAACACTTGCTATTGAATCTGCAAATATACAATAAAATATTCGTATAAAGCTGGATAGATGTCACTATAACCTACCATAACTTAAACAAAAGTCTAAAACTTCTGGCTTATATTGAAGTAGCTTTATATTTACTTCACTATAACAATTATTCTTTAAATAATTACCTGAGATAAGTCCACAGGATACTTTATCTTACGCCTGACGTTTTAACTACAACGGTGTCCGCACGGACCATTTGGCCTTGCGAAGTTGATTCATTTGACTCGCTTTCATGATCAAATTAAAAATTGGAAATTTACAAAAAAAAAAGTCATCAATTCGTATTTGTTGCATATTTGGAGCCAAATAACAAGAAATTGGTTTCTAGGAAACAGATAGAAATTTTGCGTTAATAAAATGCATGCAGTATTTTTTAACAACAATGCTTGGTTTCTAATTTTCTGTGTGGGTCTTCGAAGTTGATCTGAAACCGAAAATGTCGAAAAGATACTTAACGAGGAAAGTGAGCACAAAGCATGAGAACAAAGTTCATGACTAGTCAATCCCATAATCTAGATGGTCATAAGACAGTTTTAGTCCCAAAATCTATATATTCATGAGACAGTTCTAGTCCTTAAATCCAGATGGTCATAAGCCAGTTTTTGTCCCTAGTTTTAGATTGTCATAAAGCAGTTTTAGTTTCTAAATCTAGGTCATAATACAGTTTTATTCCCTTAACCTAGATGGTCCTAAAACAGTTTCAGTCCCAAAACATAGACAGCCATAAAACAGTTTTAGTTAATGAGTACGCACCCATCTTTCTGAAAATTCTTCAAGAAGTGAAGATACGAGAACTATACTTGATCACAACCATAAATCTTTTCTTTCACCAAAAATGAATCGAATGTCTTGAATAAAAAATATCGAAACTCTAGAACCATTAACTCATCCTGCTTTTCGTGACTTCTGGCCATATTTTGATCTTTAAAATTATATTAAGCGGACGTTGTTTTCATTGCAAACATGATACCGATAAGATGAAAAAGATCTCTTGCATTGATTTCAAGAAATGAATGGCTTAAAGTAGCTATTCTTTGAATTGATAGAGATATATTTATAGTTTTCCTGATAATTTGTTGAAGTTATACGAAAAAACTTATATGCATTTTGTATTTATTATCTATGAATTATTTATAATATTAAAAACTTTGTGATGGTACAAATTGCTTTTTAGAGCCTACTTTCTGCTTCTATACATAAGGTATGTGACGTTACTTTTGAAACTTTTATCAGTTCCAGTTTCTATTGATGTTGAAAAATGGAAAACACTATATTTGCACCATCAGATTATGTTGAAACACTGACTACCATGAAGATATTTTACAGAAAAAAATTATTTATAAATTTAGGTTGAATGAAAACTTAAATAAAAGTTTAGTGCTTGATTTCTTCATGAAATCAAAGCACGTGAAAGAAATAAGAAAAATGATATGACTTTTGAACTTCGTTTTATATTTTTTTGATAGTTGGAAGTTCTCAAAAACGTTACTATTCCCCAAAGAGCAACAGATTTTTGTACCTTGCGAAAAAAGAAGAGAGAAAACAGTTTTTAATTCTACTACTTATTGATTCTCAAAAGTTGTATAAGGATTCGGTGCCACTAAATAACATTGTATTTCTTTTTTGTTTTAGAGTTGACCCTTTTTCCATTATAAACACTTTGGTAGAATAAAAATACAGAGTAATTATAAGATTCTACTAAACCCTATAACAGTTCTTTCTTTCATCAGCACATCACTAGCCGCGATCGAACATAAATTGTTGTTCCTTGTAAATGTCTACTTAGTTCTTTGACGAAATTTAGAACAAGAGGGTCGAATCAATTCCCAAAATTGCTCTTTGCATCCCAAGATAGCTTTTCAAGGCACAAAATGGGTAAAGTTTCCTGGCATATAATAGCACTGAGACCGATTGTAAAAAAAGGAAATGCTACAGTGTAAAAGTTTTTATCTGAAATATTTTTAGAAGTACAGTAGTGCTTTTGATTATGTAGTAAGACCAAATCAGAAAAAAAAGAAAAAATGACTTTATGCATAATGTATCAAGTATAAATAAAACTGTTTATCATTTTTTATGCATTTTTATGTAAAAACGGTTTTAAGTTGCCTGTACGTACTTGAAATCGTGAAAATCAACCCAAATGTACAGGATTTTTTGAGCAATCACGATTGCTTATTGCTTTCATTTGACTGTTTTGATGTCCTATGATTTTATTTTCTCACCAGCACCCTCTGCAGCATCACCGTCGACCGGCTCCTCACGATGCTGCTCCTCTAGCGAAAGCCATCTTCAGATTGCGTCAATATTCTACACTTACACGCATACATACACGCACGTACACACACACAAACACATACATACGCCTACACACATACATACACAAACACATACACACTCAAACACATTCATACACGCAAACAAACACATACACAAGCATACATACAGACACCTACACATACACACACACCTACACACACACTCATGCCTGCACACAGACACAAACACATATGTCTACACACACATACACATACCCCCCTACACACACACACATACCCCCACACACACATAAACACACACGCCTACATACACACACACATACACGCCTGCATACACACACACACACACACACACACTCGTGATTGCGAAAAACATAATTTGAATTCAAGACGTCAAAATTCAAATTAATTTTTATTTTCTTTTTTTTTTTCTAATACTTCAATTTTTTTTTCAATTTTTTAGTTTTTAAACGATTCTTAGATATTGTTCTCGTTCAAAATATTTCTCTAGTTACAACGATCTTTCTTGAGCTGATACCGCTCGAGACTCCATGCTTCCGAAATTATAATCTCAATTTTTGACGCATCGTTACTTTGTGATATGTTGCTATATTTCTAGCATCATAACTAGACAATAAATTAACCATTATAGCTGTATAATAAACCAAATGTGCCCTACCTCAATCAAAACTATTATTTGAATATATATATATATATATATATATATATATATATATATATATATATATATATATATATATATATATATATATATATATATATATATATATATATATATATATATATATATATATATTAGAGTTTTTTAACTTTAAAATGTCTGGGAAAATCTTGATTTCTATGTCTCTTTAGTGAAGAAAAAAGTAGTAGAATAAAAAACGAGTTATAAGCTTTTTAGTTCCATGTTTGAAGGCTTTCCTCAACTCAATATAGTATTTAGTGTATCATCTCAACTCCCTGTCGATAGCGACAATTGTTGTATTGTTGACTATTTTTGCGTTTCGTCTGACTATTCAAAGCTTTTCTGAAGTCAAATCTTAAAGTTAAATTTTTGCACAAGATTGGCAAATAAATGGATTTGGTTCATTATTTTCCATTTTAACGCAACTTTGAGGCAATTAATGGTTCTTTTTTTATTTATTTATTTGTGTTAACTGGACATTTAATCGACCAGAAAAAATTTCGCCAAACTTTTCTTGCGGAAAAATTTCAATAGCTAAGCCATTTGGCAATTTTTTCAACTGTAGCTGTTTTTGAAGTTAAAGACTACGCAATAATGTTTCTCGGTTTTCAGCATGTAACCAAAGTATCACCATTAAAAGAATCTTTAAATATTTTGTTAACATGTAAAATAATCCGCCAACTTAATTAAGCAAATCCATAAACAGCACAAAAACTTCCATTAATTTGTCTTTGCGCACAATTTCAAACAATTGCCAAATTTCACAACTTCTTAACGGAATTGTTTCGGGCAGCACCATTTTATAGTCACCAAAAGTATCTCAGTATTGGGTGACAATATATGTCTTCGATGTAAATTAGTATCACACAGTTTTACAAAGTAGAAAGGGGGAGCCGAGGCATCCCAAAACGATTACCTAAAAGTTGGTAACATTTTAAATCACAGTAAGGGAGTACGGGCGGCTACATTTTTTAAAACAGTTAGTACTTCAATAGCAATATAGACAAGGTTTTAGGCTATGTTCAAAAATAATAATAAATCATTTTAAACGAGTGAATTTCTCAAATTTGTATATGCTTAAATGTAATTTTTTCGTTTCTAAAAGAATATTTTTTTGTTCTTTACACTTATTGCCATTTTACTTTTATGGGTAAAAAAGAAGCTCGATTTTTAATTACATCAAAGCAATGTATTTTGAATTATTTCAGTAAAAGGAGAAAACGAATAAAAGTACGATTGTTTCTCATAACTATTACAGACCCAGACAACGCCGGGATTTTTCGCTAGTGTTTAATAAGTTGCTTGCTATTTCCTGAATAGTACTCCTTATCTTTTAAAATCAGTTAATTTTATTCCTTTAAAAAGATAAAAATGTGCGAATGAGTACGAAAGGTCAACCTAACTTTCAATTTAACACTAAGATTTGGATTCTACTCGTGATATTCAATCTATTTTATCTGCATGACATATGTCTGATAAAGATATTACATATGAGATTAAAATTTTATTCATTGCAAATGAAATAATTTAGTTTGCTTTGTATGAATACCTAATACGTTATTTGCTACTACCTGAACTTTCAGCCTTATTTTTGAAACACTTTAGTTTGTTTCGTTTCAAAATACAACAAAAATATGTGAACAAGTTACGAAAGGTCATAACTGCCAATTTAACCTAACTATTAAAATTCTTCTCGTTGCTGAACACCAGTTACTCGTCGAATCGTGTCTCAACGAGTGTCCAGCATACAAGGGCAGATCTTGCCTTTAATTTTAGAAGGTTGATTATCGGAAGTGGAGTTTGAAATGTGAATTTCAGGCACAAATAGTGGGTCTCTTGCGAGTCCCTAAGACGCAGCTATAGAATATCTTTTGTGCTTAGAGAGGAGCAGAAGCGGGCTGGGGGGGGGAGGAGAGTTGACCCGGGCCCGAGTCTGAAGGGGGCCCGAGAATTTTCAAATGAGTGTGAAAAATATGTATGGACGTCGAGTTAAACCATATGGAGGTGGGGCCGTAAAATTAATTTGTGACGAGCCCCAAAATTCATGTGCACGCCTCTGGAGAGGGGTCATAACCTCCATGAATCCCACTGTGGATCTGCGCTTGATTTCAACCCTCTAGGATAAAACTTGATTAAACTTTGAATTAAAACTATCTATGGATTTTTGGGTTATAATCATTTAATTTCATTATGCTCATTAGAATATGATAGAGGTGTTTTCCTTCTTAAATTAAAAAAATGTCCTTGTAATAGCCATCAGAGAGACCCATAAAGAAAGTATTTTACTTAGAGTTAAGTCAAAATTCATGTTTAGACTCCAAATCATGATATTTTTTTAATTGTCTTAAAAAGCGTTTACATAAATTATAGTAAAACTCCTCCTAACGGACACCCCTCTTATGCGAACAATTTTTAATGTCCCAGTTTCAATGCAAATAATATTATTAAATCGCTGTCTTGCGGATACCTCTCTATTGCGGACAAAAGAATTTTACCCGTTAGTGTCCGTATTAGAGGGATTTTACTGTACTTGGGTTCAAGGGCGGATTCATGTCAGGGTCAAAGGGTCAGCTGACCCTCATGTGATAAAATACACTTTTTTAAGGAATGGAAGGCGAAGTGCATAAGAAGGCAAAAAATGGCGTTTAAATGCATGCTCTCCATACCTTTTTTTTTTTTTTCATTGTAAAAGTTTTTTTTTACAATGGAAACTCCGAAAAGCGTGTCTGAAATACTTTGCACACATTTGTACTTCTTTTAAAGTTGTTGTAAGAAACTTTAATTCAACAATGTTTTGCATTGAAAGGATTGAAATACTCTTTGTCTAATCAAATACGTCGTAGCTCATTACAACGTACTGGAATATTTACATTAAAATCAAAGATGACACCCTAAAACCTCCCACTTTTTCCAACGCATTTACATTTATCATAGTAACCAAAACAATTCAAATATTTTTTGCCCAGATCTTTATACCCGGCCTTTAGTAATTCCTCTCGATTTCTTGTCGTTTATTCCCTTAGATCTTATTTATATTTACTTTCCTTTTGCTTTTCCCCTTTTCCGTAAATACTTTTTTCCCTTTTACCTCTCCTCTCGTGTTTATCAAAGTTGAAAACATTTTCTGACATCTTTCGAGGCTGATAAAGCAAAGAAAATCTCTCGGCCCTATTCCAGAAATGCTTCTAAAATCCCTACGAGTATAAATTCTTGTTCCATCCTGCGACATGAATCTGAAAGGAATGAAAAGGTCGTTTGATGTTATTATCAGGAATTTTCTGCGAGCTATGTTACCTTACAATAGATTTTCTTTTACCATTTTTGTTTTCGGAGCTGCTACAAAGAGAGGGAAAGATATCAAAGTCTTATCTTAAACTACACCTAAAGCCTTCGACACGAGAACCGAAAGAGGAAAAATATAATTTGTTTTTACACTAGATAAAGGATTTCTTCCGTTGTTGTTAAATATTGACAGAAGTAAAAATAGGAAAATGTATTGCGAGCTTACTGTTGATGTTTTTGTATTAGAAAGAAAATAAACAGTGCTTATTACAGTAAATCTTCAATTATTTTATCATTTGAATTGTATTTTTATTGCGGAAAAGGGGAAATTTTTTAACTCTTTCACGAATATTTTAAGATGGTAAAAAGTGGCAATAATAATTACATCTGAGTAAACTACACGAATAGAAAATGTGTTTTTCAGTTGTATATCATTAATTGAACCATTTGAAGAAAAAACGTTTGTAAAATATAAAAAAAGGTTATTCTTGTGTTCGGTACATTTGTTTATAAGAAAGAAGTTTGTTAAACTATTTCCAGATAGAATTTTACATTCTTTGTGCTCAAATGGAAAATGAAGACTAAAAATCAGATATTGAAACGTGTTGATATAATATGTAAGCGGAACTGTTTTGCGTAGTTGATTGGAGCCTGCATTTTTAAAGAATGAATCTGTACTGCGAAATTATCACTCAGTCAGGATTTATTAAATGATATTTGCAACAATTAAACCAATTTTTTAACTTAAAAATCTAATAAAAAGATTTCGAATTTTAAAAATTAGCTTATTATTCAACTTTACGTTTTAAAGCTTTCTTAAAATTCTTAACTTAATTTAATTGATACATAGATATATATATATAGTACGTTAACGAAAACACACATCTTTATCAAAGTCAAACAAACGCATAGCTTTATTTATTTGTTCCAACTTTTAACTAATACGATATTTATTTATAGTAAAAAGGACAGACATCTTTAGATAATTATCAAGGATATTTTTTAAGTTGAACCTTTTTCAATAGGAATTATGACTGATTTTCCAGCTTATTTTTTCTTACAGTAATCAGTTTAACAATTAAGAAAAATGGAAACCCATTAGTTGCTTTTTGTTGTCATGGCGTTTTTAAGCAAAGCTGCGTGAAAATTAATAACTATATTTTGCCTTAAAAATCTATTTATTAAAATTTTATATCATGAATCATTTGTAAGGAAAGAATAAAGCCTTCTAGTTATTCAAAAATTTATCGTAATGTTGAATGTCAGATTTTCAGGCAGTTTTCTATGAAACAAATTATATTTTTCTCTTTAGTTCTTCAACGAGATATTAGTGAAAAAATAAAGCGAAATAATTTTTTTTGTAGATAGATAGAGATAAATAGATAGGTAGATATAAATAAATAGGTAGATAGATATCTGGGGTAATTTTGTGCCGGAATGCCGTTTCGATATTGCTTTTAGGAAAAAATAAATTTTCTCTTTACATAGACTCTTTCACGGTCACGACTTTTGATTTATTTATTACTTAATGGCTGGAAAATTTCAGAACTGATAGATACATACATATAAGAGGATAGATATATAGATAGATTGATAGATTTAGATAAATAGAGATAAATAGATAAATATAAATCGATAGACAGAGATAGAAGTAAATATATACATATAGATATATAAGTAGAAATACATAGATAAGTGGACATACATAAATAGACATATATTAATAAATAAATAGATAGATAAGTAAAGAGATATGCATAAAGAAATCGATTCATAAGTAAATATACATAGATAGACTTAAATAGCTTGATATAGATTGATAAATTGAGATATTTCGATAGATCGAGATAAGTAATTCCATCCATAGGTACAAATAAATAGATAAATAAATAGATAGAGATAGAGATAGAAATACATATAAATGTATACAAATATGAGTAAATGGATAGATAAATATATGAATATAAAATAAATACATAAAGTTCCCACTATATGCACCAATTTACTTTTAACTTAACGAAATATAGCTTTTTAAATGGGCGTTAATAGGTAGAGGAGACTGGGGATCCTTGATGCCCAAATTAAGTTTTAAATTATTTTTTTTCTCTTGGTGCAAATTTTCAGTTAAAAAAAATACGTGAACAGTCGTGATTGTTTCCTCCTTCTGACAGTATTTTTTTCAGTGGAAACTAAACAGATAGTTTTGGTAAAATAATTTTTTTCAATATTTCAAAAAAGGGATCATGTATCCCCATATCAAGGGATACTTGAAACCTTCATGGGGGGATATTTTATCCTCTGAGAAAATACGTAGACTTTTCATTAGATCAGCAATTCACCTACGGATTTTAGTTTTCTTCATATTGTTTTTATAACATAACAATATTTCTAATTTTCTTTCTTAAGTGATAATAACGTGAACACAAAAATAACATTGTTTGAAATTCAACTAGGAAGATTTGTAGAAAAGTGTACACATCTTTAATGAACATAGATGCTTTTATCAGTTACTCATTCTCCAATACAGTTGTGAACAATATATTTTATAAATAAAACTAATAATTCTTTTAAAAGCAATGTAATTAAGCTAAAATTAAAACAACCAATAAAAGAATTACGATGATAATTTAAAAAATCAACTTATTGGCTTCTTGCCTTGCCATTATAAAATTAGGAGTTTTTCAATTGAATTTTTTTTAAGAAGAAAAACGTAAATATCTGTATACTTATGAAAAAGAAAAGAAAGCTTAGCATATGTTTGCAAAGCCCGAAAACTGAAATGCAAACATTACAGCAGTTGCAGTTCTTAAAGTTCCGCTCAACCTAACCGGATGTGGCATCTTAACACATTCATTCTCATCTGCTATACTTTTATAGCAGATTTGATACATATAGGGGAAGGTTGCCGTCAATGAACCGGTGCCATGACTAGACCGCGAAGATATTTCCCGTACCAGAGTTTGTGCAGACGCGTAATCACAGTTTTAGTACCTTCCTTTGTCTGAAAACTGTTTATTGCAGAGTCGTCAGGTAGCTAAAATTACTTCATCATATTGTTAATCGGTCAGATAAGATTTCTACCATTATCTTACTAATTATCAGAATTTCCATTTGATTATAACATGCTTTGAATATCACTGATGAATTAAACGTGAACATTGATTTAAAACGGTACCTTTTCAAGTACTTCATGTTTCATTATAATTCATCACAGCAATTAACACCTATAAGAATATTCGAAACCACGCAGTTGCTATCATTGGACCGCTAGGTATTTTCACGAATAGACCACTTGACAAAAATGTTCATTCATGGAAAATGAAAAATATCGTTGTAACTTCAGCTCAGTTACCTATGAAATATGCTCAATTGCTTTAAATAAATATGATAATAATAAAACAAAAGTTTCTCTGCAATTTGTGAAAACTTTTACTTTACTATAATTTTAACTCAATTTTTTTATAAAATTGATTAAAAATTTAAAACATTATAACACAGTTTCAAGTGCTTCTGCTGTACCAGAAAAATCCAAAAATTAGTAATATATGGCCAGTGGACAAGTGAGCGCATGTAACGTGCTACAGTAACTTATAGAAATGGTGGCATGGGCCTTAGCGAAGTCTGCCTACAATATAGAGTCCTGAAACCAACTTTAAACAGTCGCATGGAAAATAAAACCGGTTTGTTGTTACCTTAGTCACTTATTAAAAATTTAGGAGATAAACCCTCCGAAACAGGAATATGATTAGTAAATCTTATTTTGAAACTAAAGCAGAAGTTTTTGGAATTACTTCCGAAAAATTGAGGGAATTAGCCTTTCAAGAGGCTGAGGAAAATAACATGTCCCACATTTTTAATTAAGATTAAACATCTGTTAGTACTATATCCTCTGGTAGTTTGAGACTTATGCTTTTGGTTTCAGTTAATAAAGTGGTCAAAAATGTTCTCTAACATTTTAGAGAGTAAATTCAATCTTGCTTCGAACGAAAATTTTCAAAATCGATTTAACAAAAATCTTAACAGTTCAAAAGAGGTTGAAAAGATATTAGCAAAGAACAGTGTTGCACAGGTTGGGAAAATATCAAGTGCTGAACCAGATGTGATGACAAGAGCTGTGTGTTGTGTGAGTTCTGGGTTCATGTTTCTCTTATAGAAAAATAAAACATATTAGAAAAAAATCTATTTTTCTATCACTACTTGTTATTTGCAGTGTTTATTGATCACTAGAGACGTACCGAGTAGCACTTAGGCCGAGTAGCCGAGTACCGAGGACTCGGTCTTTCACTACTCGGCCGAGTACCGAGTTACCGAGTACTCGGCCTTTCACTACTCGGCCGAGTTACCAAGTCCCAGTTATGTTTTAAGAAGAACCACCGACACAAATGTGATGAATTTTGAACTTATTGGAATAGTAGTATAGACCTCCTTGTCCATATAATAGTTTTTAAAACTAAATTCCTGCTGAAATTCAATTACGCATTATATAAATAATTTTGTTTGTGTCAAAAATTTTACAAAAAAATTATTTTTAAAATTAAAAATAAATAAATAAAAGGTATGATTTATCAAGTTGGAATTAAAACAAATTACAGTAAAATCCCTCTAATGCGGACACTAACAGGACAAATTTTTTTTGTCCGCAATAAAGAGGTGTTCGCAGGATAGGGGTTTAATAATGTTATTTGCATTGGAACTGGGGAATTAAAAATTGTCCGCATAAGAGGGGTGTCCGCCTTTGAGGGGTGTCCGTTAGGAGAGGTTTCCCTGTATACCAATCAATTATAGTTCTAGTCCGCCAAACATAAATATTTTTTTTTTGATAAGTACAACAAATGTGCAGGAACACTGCAGACACGTGTTTCTGTCCCCCCCCCCATTACAAGGAACGTCTTTTTCAGTGCATAACATGTGAGCTAAAGAATGTAAAGACATTCCACAAAAAAATCCGACTTTTGTCGGTTGCCTTTAAATCCACGAGCTAACATTTTGTGCATTGAAAAAGGAATTCCTTGTAACGCCAAAACACGTGTCTGCAGTGTTCCTGCACTGTACTTTTAACGTTGTTTTATTTCCTTTCATTTTTTAAGCAAAGGTATTTTTTATATTTTTATAACTAATTTTTGTTTGTAGCAAAAATCCATTTTTAATATAAAAATTCCATATTTTCTATACTTACCTTTTTGCATAATTTTTTATAAATAAGTTTTATTAACTTTGGGGACATTAAAATAAAGATTTAATCCATTGAAGCATTACAAACTTCATTATTCTCAAAATTTAAATTTGACTTATAAATTTCAATTCTAAATGATTGCAGAATATAATGCTTGCTCTTTTTTTTTTTTATAAGTTTTAGTACTGTTTTGGACAATATTCAATTTCTTGCAACTACTCGGTATTGGCCGAGTTTCTGATCAGAATTTGGCCGAGTACCGAGTACTCGGCAAATTGGCCGAGTAGGCCGAGTACCGAGTAGTTACCGAGTACTCAATTGATCACTTGTTATAAATATTTGTAAGTTACGCATTGATTTTTTTAATTTGAGAACGTGGTCCATCGATGGAAACTCGATGTTCCATCCATAGCAAACGGTAACCATGAATGGATCACATGCTAAAATATTTGTTTTTTTCTTAATTTTCGTTTTTTATTGTGTATATTTATCACAAAAGTGAATATTATTTTTAAAAGAGAAATATACTGAGAAATGTTCCTATAATTAACGTGACATTAGAGCTGGATTTCCTTTCTAAAATAAATCGAAAACTATTGCGTGGTTCATTGACGGCAATCTTTCCCTATATCATACATATAATTAGGAAAATTGATCAATTTTCCTAAAAAATTGGCAGTTGTAATTTTTTTTAGGAAAAATAGATTGATTAAGCATAGTACTTTTTCGTTTAAAAAGACTTATTTCAAACTATGGAAATCCAACTTTTCATTCTATTTAATTTACAAATTGGGCAACTCTCTTTTTCGTTTTCAATCTAACCGATGGCAAAATCATTTTTTTTTTTTTTTTTTTTGTAAATTCAACCAAGGAAACTCAATTTCAACTTGTTCAAGCTCATTTGGCTGATCAGAACATAATTTATCTATCGAGTTAGTTTATGTTTATATGTTTGAGGTGTTATGTGTAAATAAAAACCCTGAGTTTGGTTATTCCAATGCAAACTGATATTTTAATTATTTAGCAGATTTACTGCAGTGATTGTTTATATCTTTCACTTATACTATGATAAATTTTACTATGTTAACATGATTTTGAATGTTTAAAATTAAAGTCAACTAAGTAAACTACGGTTATATTGTTTTCATTTTGTTTATACTGTTATAGGGATACTTGATCCCTGGGATCATGCATTCCTGAAACCAAAAGGAATCAAGTATCCCTAATATGAGATTTTTAGAAACATATTTGTTCTATTATTAACGATCAAAGGTAGCTTACTAAAAATATGTCTTAATTTTTAACGACTGTATATAGTTTAAAATTATACTTCGCAATCGCATTTTTTTAAGTTGTAAGTAACAAATTATGTAAACTTCAGAATGCTTTTCTTAAAAAGAGTTGACACACTCAGACAATCATATCTTGAGCTAAAACAAAAGTGGTTGAAAACTATAAAGTGTTGATAGTTTTTATGTAAAAGTATAACTTTAACGTTGTTGTCAGGTGTCAGAACTCTTCCTAATGATTTTGGTACATTTTTGGCTGAGGGATCAAGTATCCCTAGTCTCACCTACAGTGAAATACCATAGCAATATTTTTATTATCCTATGTTCTAAAAAATCAAAAGGTTTAATTGAGTGGAAAAATAAATGAATGAAAATAAACATTGTTAGATTATTAAGAAACGCTTAAATTTCCTGCGAACATTTTTTTTTTCAACATTACAAGGAGCCCCTTTTCAAAGCTGAAGACTTTTTAAAGGTTGTTTTTTTTTTTAGAGGTATAGAATTTTAAACCGGGAACATTGTTTGATCTGTGGGCCAATTTGATAGTTGTCACTTGTTTTGTGTTTAGTTTGGTTTGCCATTTCATCATGAATAGACAACAGGACGGTGCAACATGCCACACAGCGCGTGTCACAATTGATTTATTGAAAGAAACTTTCGGTGAACGAATAATTTCGCTTAATGGACCCGTGAATTGTCCTGCAGGATCATGCGATTTAACTACACTTGACTATTTTTTGTGGGGCTGTGTGAAGTCTCAGGTCTACACCGATAAGCCACAGGTGATTGACGCCTTGGACGAAAACATTCGCCACATATCACTCACATACGGCCCCCATTGCTGCAAAAAGGGATAAAAAAATGGACTTCCCGATTAGACTTTCTCCAAGCCAGCCGAAGTGGCCATATACCAGATATCACATTTAAATAAAAATGACAAAGAATCATCTTTCGAATAAAGCCAAATTCATGTCAATTTACATCATTTAACGGTGTTTTATTTGAACCTAAAGTTCTATACATCTAAAAAAAACACCCTTTAGATTGCTATACAAAAAAGCAGTCGTCAATATTTGTAATTTTTCTGCTTTCATAACTTATTTTTCTCATTCAATTATAATTTTTAAGACTTTATTCGTAAATCTCCATTTACTAGATTTTATAATTATTCCATTTGTATTAGGAGAATAAAAAATAAGTAATTGTTGTAAAGTTATGAAAATAACATTGATTCTTCTTCATTTCAAAAAAAAAAGGTTATTTCAAAACCAATATGTTGTGAACTATTGTATGATGTTATAAAAGTTTCATTTTTGCTATGTAACAAAGCTAGCAAAATGCATCTTCAATTTCATATTCGTGCCATTTAAATTCGCTCAACCACTTTTCTCTAATAGATTGTTTCCTTCTTTTTTTTTCCATACTAAAATCGGAACATTAAGAGTAATACTGACGTTATAAATTGGTTGGTTTTAAAAATACGATGTCTAATGGCCACGAGGTCAATTACAATTGAAAAAAAGACTTATGGTATTTTGGGAGCAAATTTCATACATCACACAGGACACGTGGGTTTCGATTTAGCGTCCATGTGTGTATTTATTTACTTGCATTCTTCAAGCGTGTTAAATAAATACCACGTCAGGATGGAAAAATTGAAGCTTTTAAGTTCTGAAAAACACTTTTTTTCCTGGTGACAAATAAGAGCGTGCCGAGATGAAAAAAATAATAATAAAGTAAAAATATCTACATACTCAAAATATAGTCAACTCATGAGCACAAAGAAGTTTTTTGACAAAATCAAGTCCAAGATGAAAAAAAAAATCCTATTAAAAGTTCAGTATTTGAGTAAGAATTGTCCATTACAATGACTCTAAGAACCTTTTATTTCCTCTGCGAAATTAAATTTTGAATAGAAATATAATTACTTTTTGAATTCAAAAAATTAAATGTTCCGTTTTCTTATTCATTCGGTTCGGAGTTTCATTAGGCTGCTCAGCTTTTAAACAAACTTCCAAAGGCAAACTTCAAGAGATAAGAAAAGAAATTTGAAATTCTAATAATATTTAATCTGTAAGGATACGACCTTATATCTTATCTTCCTATCAACTTTAGTATAACAATAAAGTTATGGAATAATTGGTTACCTTTTGAGCTATATAAATATTTTGCTACCGAAATTTTCCCTTAGCTAATTAAACACACTTATCTTAGTTTTCCCACAGGAAATATCTAACTCAAACCCCACATTTCAGATGCAATTGAATTAAATAAATTAGCCAGATTTTGAAAAATGGAAAGAAATCATTTATGAAATCTTCAAAGCTGTAACATAACTCATTTTGCTTCCGTTCACATTAACGTGTACTTATTTTGCTTCTATACTTCTGAACTAAAATCTAAACCAAATGGGAGAAATGGAATTAGGTTTCTATCGCTGAAGAAATGAGCTGATGTGTGTGTGCATCACATGACTTCCTTTTACTTCCATTTTAATGTAATTTCCCCATTACTGGCAATTTTAATGTGATTCAATTGTTTACTCTCTAAATACAGTGACCAAATTGAAACAGATTTTTTAAAAAATGCTAAATTTGTTGCCAAGGTGGCGACAAAGCTTGGCGAAAAAAGGTTGGCGATATATTACCAAGTGTTCGCCAAATTGTAACACCACTTGAGTTTACATCGAAATTAACAATGATTTCCCCAAAAAATACGGCAAAAGACCCCCCTTAGAAACTCCCGAATGTAACCAAAAGGGGAGGTGCACAACTAGACTCCACTAGGAGTGTACGTGCCAAATTCCACTTTCTAAGACTTACCGTTCTTGTGTTATACGACATACATACGCACGTCCGCACATACATACATACGTACATACAGACGTCACGAGAAAATTCGTTGTAATTAACTCGGGAATCGTCATTATGGATATTTCGCGTGTTTATACGTTCTTAGGCACTTATCCAAGTGTGGTCAAGTCGAAAAAAAAAACCCAACGTTCATTCAAGCTGAGCAAAATGGAAATTAAGGTCAATTTTTGAGTGAAAATTTTTTCACGAATACAATACTTCCTTTTTTGTAAATGGAAGTAAAAGATTCCGACTATTTACCGACAAATTTCTCGTGAAATAGATAAGGTTCAGTGGAGTAAGATTGCTTGTAAAACAAATCATTTCCTTTCGAAATTTTGAATCCTTACATTTAAAGTGCAAGTACTTTTCTGTGTTTTGAAATCCTAAAAGACAACTTACCTTGTCGTGAAAAGAGTGCAGGAGCTTTCCAATAACATTTGTGCTGAGGGGGGAAAAAAAAAACAAGGTTTTGTGGGTGATTCCACCGTTACGTATGGTATATTTAGTACGAATTTATCCTAACATTTTATGTGTCGACAAATTAATTGGAACCAAAAGATGAAAATTTGTTGACCAGTGAAGGTGCTTCACACGTGTGATTTGTTAAACTACAAAAAAAAAAAAAAAAAAAAAAAAAAAAATAAACTGTTTTTTTTAATAAAATTTACCTGTTCTATTCAGAGCAGACTTTTGGACGCCAGTTTTAGACTTCCAAATTCTAGCAAATTATCCTCCGAAGCTAATGTTGAACTTTTTAACTTTACTTTGTTTTCCTTCCAATTATTTTTAGTGTTAATTTCAAAAAGAAATATATCGTTGGTTGTTCCATAACAAAATACACATTTAGTGGAGCATGTGATTAGTATTTATTTCATATAAGAGAATAATATTTTTTGAAAACATAATAAACAAAATATTTTATCTGAGGAATCACATATGGGTCATTCCATGCGAAATGAGCAAAATTCGCAAAAAAGTGGTGGCCGCATGGTAACAGATTTTCATGAAATTTCGTATACAGGTTCCTTTTATGCTATATAAAAATATCTAAAATATTTTTGCTTAAAATTTTTTATTTAAATAGTTATATGCGATTGAAAATTGGTCTAATTGAACAGCATTCTCATAAATGCTAAATATTGCACTTTTGAAGGCTTGTATCTTATTAACTATTTAATGAAAACATAAAAGTTATATGTTGTTGCAATCTATGAAGTAGGTTAATTAATCTGATATCAGTAAAATTTTCAAAGTTATTATAGTTAACTTTTAACCGAGTTTCAAAAACTGAAAATATTTCAATTTTCTCATAATTAAGCATTTTATTTTTTAATCTCAATCTTTAAGGAATGCATTAGCTTTGATGAAATTAATACCCAATAATGTGCTAAGTATCATAAAAGAAATACCTTATTTTTGAAGTTGTATTTTAACTCCTTTGTTTTCAAAATCAGTTTTAAACTTAGTGACATTTTGTAAAATGATGATTTTCCCTTTCACATGCACACAAAAATTCAAATGAGGGAAAATTCAGACAACTTTAAAATTTTACAAGAATATAGAGCTGTGTTTCTACTATTGGCTTGAAGAAACTCGAAATTGATTTTTGATTTCCAAACGGGAAATAAAATTCAGAAAAATAGCATTTTCTTTCTGTTTTATGAGTCAATCCATACAGGATGGTTGCGCTCGACCATTTTCAATTTTTTTGAAATTCATATCCCTAAAAGCTGCATATGAAAGATGTTTAAAACCACTTTTATTTTTTCTCTCAACTGGATCTTTGATTTTTTAGAAGTCATCAAAAGTGATTTTCGTAGTCAAAAATGGGACTTTTTAGACCTTTGCATTTCGGCCAAAATCTATATGAATTACATTTATGAGAGTTAATTTAACGCTTTGATGTTGAAGTGCATAAGTTGATAGTCTTACATGCTGAGTTACGTAGCTGTAAATTAATAATTAAAATAATGGCAACAGGTTAAAGCAGGATCAAATGTAAAAATTTTACTCATTTCATAGGGGGATAACTCGCGTAAGGGACGGAAACACAAAATGAAATATGGCGAAAACTAATCACTGGAACCATGCTAAAAAAAATATGTAACTGTTGCTGTGTGTTTGTGTACCCTTTATAGAATATAGCACCTCAAAAATCGGAAAAATGACAAAAGTGACATTTTTAGACCCCTGTAAACCAAAAGGGGGTGGAATTAAAAATAAAATTTCCTGCTCAGTTGAATATTCCATTCAAGTACTATACATGTTATACACATTGTTTTTTGTATTTGGTTTGTACAAAAGATACAGGTCTTT
The DNA here is from genome assembly GCF_026930045.1 of Uloborus diversus. Lineage (NCBI taxonomy): Eukaryota > Metazoa > Arthropoda > Arachnida > Araneae > Uloboridae > Uloborus > Uloborus diversus. The sequence goes on along the minus strand of NC_072737.1, from coordinate 73,367,675 downwards.
GAAATTAAGCAATATTGCTAGTCAATTCACACACTGAAACAGAAATAACGAGCTGATGTGTGCATCACATGACTTCCTTTTACTCCAATTTAATGTCCTTTCCCCATTACTGGCAATTTTAATGTAATTTTAATAGTTTACTCTCTAAATATCACCAACAGTGGCCAAATTGAAACAAATTTTTAAAAAATCGCCAAATTTTTCGCCAAGTTGGCGACAAAACTTGGCAACCAAAAGACTGGCGATATATCGCCAAGTGTTCGCCACATTATAACACCACTTGAGTTTAAGTTTCCACATCGGAATTAACAATGATTCCCCTCCCCCCCCCAAAAAAAGGGGCAAAAGATCCCTTTAGAAACACCCGAATGAAACCAAAAGGGGAGGTGCACAACTAGACCTCACTATGAGTCTACGTACCAAATTTCAACTTTCTAGGACTTACCGTTCTTGAGTTATGAGACATACATACGCACATACGCACATACAGACGTCACGAGAAAATTCGTTGTAATTAACTCGGGAATCATCATTATGGATATTTCGCGTGTCTATACGTTCTTAAGCACTTATCCACGTGTGGTCGAGTCGGAAAAGAAACTCAATAATTCATTCGGGGGGTGAGTAAAATGGAAATTAAGGTCGATTTTTTTTTGAGTGAAAATTTTTTCGCGAATACAATACTTCCTTTTTTGCAAAAGGAAATAAACGAGATGCATGCGCCCATACACTCGTACGACGCGAGAAAACTCGTTGTAATTGTCTATGGATCGTCAAAATGGATATTTCGGGCATCTATACGTTCTTAGGCACGTGCTGTAGGGTTAAAACAAATCACTCAACTTTCATTCGGGGATGAGTAAAATGGTAAATTAGGACGAAATGTGAGGGAATTTTTTTTTCGCGAATACAATACTTCTTTTACTATCTAAAAGGAAGTAAAACGTTCTGTACAGATTAACATTCCCAAAATTGGCAATTTTAATGTGATTCAATGATTAACTCTCTAAATATTTCCATCGGTGGCCAAGTTAATACCAAGTTATTTATAAAAAAAAAATCGTCGCCAAGTTGGCGAAAAAACTTGGCGACCAAAAGCTTGGCGATACGTCACCAAGTGTTTACCAAATTATAACACCACTTAAGTTTGCATTGATATTAACAATGATTTCCCCCCAAAAAGGTGCAAAAGACCCCCTTAGGAACATCCGAAAGCAACCAAAAGGGGAGGTGCACAACTAGACCCCACTACGAGTCTATGTACCAAATTTCAACTTTCTAGGACATACCATTTTTGAGTTATGCGAGATACATACGCACATACGCACATACGCACATACACACATACGCACATACATACAGACGTCACGAGAAAAGTCGTTGTAATTACCTCGGTGATGGTCAAAATGGATATTTCGCGTGTCTATACATTCTTAGGCACTTTTCCGCATGTGGTCGAATCGAAAAAAAAACTCAACATTCATTTGGGGGTGAGCAAAATGGAAATTAAGGGCGATTTTTGAGTGAAAATTTTTTCGCGAATACAATACTTCCTTTTTTGTAAAAGGAAGTAAAAAGTGAAAACTTCATGGCACCTTCTTAAATTACGTATATTGTGCCCTATATAATACATTATACTGTAAAAACATATTGTAATTTTCAAAATAATTATTTTAATTTGATAATATTTGAACATGAATGAGTAGTTTATACTGTATGGAACCTGTATGGATTGACCCTTAAGTGAAACTAGATAAACGACTAAATGATACAAAAGCAAGTAAAACTGACATTTATTTCAACTAAAAGAAATGTACATTTCAGCATGTACTTCATAAACATGCTTTTGAGAAAATGAAACACGAAAGAAATGGTTAGTTTTCTAAACTTACAAAATAAAAAGAAGTAAGTAATGAAATTTTACCTTAGTTCAAATTACTCTAGTAACAAAAATACGCTGATACCAATGATTAAAATTTAGCAGCATCTAAAAGACACTTCAATATGTTACGTAAAAAAAATTGAGTAAATTTAGAGCATTCCCTCATCTTCAAAAAAACATCTAAAATAGAGGAAAAAATGAAATTTTTGGAAATTTTCAATTTTTTAAGTACAATGTCGTCATTAAGAAATTCATAAACAGTTACTAAATTACAGCAGATAGTTAGTTATAGATAGTTTTTCAATCTGAATCATTTTTACTGCTATTTTTTCATTAAAAGAGCTAGAAGAGTGATTTAAAACCTGAAGTAAATTGGCAAAATTTCAATCTTTTTTAATATCTCAGATTCAAAAAAAGATCCGAATAAATTTTACTTTGCTCTTTCTCAATAGAGATTTGTTTATAGAATGTGGAAATAATTATTTTTTAAGTGTACGTTTATAACTTATGGAGTTATTGAGTCACAAACTGGCAGCAATGAACTCTGAAAATTTAGGCTTAGCGTAAGCATTAACTTCTAATTTCAATAACAAAGCAAATAGATATGCATGGATTACTTAAAAATTTTCATTGAAATTTGTGACATGTCAGCCACAGCTGATTTGCTCATTTCGCATGGAATGACCCATATACATTTGAGGCAGTGAGAAGCAAATGGAAGTAAGTGGACATTTTCAAGTTTTCAGTAAAACGCGTTTAAAGGTAACATTCTAGGTAGGATTTCATTAATTTTTTTTCTAAATCATACTGTACAGCAGCAACTACAAGGGCTACTAGTACCATCTCTAGCCCTAAGACAGAGGAGAGGTTTACCTATGTGTACTGGTTGTTTCCAAATTTTCAGTTTTGCCACTTATATCCTCATATGTGATTTTTTAAGCAGATAATTTTGTTTATTACCTGCTTTGAAATGTGAAATTTAGAGCTGTTAGGTTCAGAACAAAATATTTGATATTATGTTTAATGTCCCTAAAAACTTTGAGCGGTGGAGTTTCATTTGATGACCGTATTCTATTAACTCAACTCGTAAATGCAGTTATGTGTTTATTCTTCTTAAAAAGCGGACGTTGGTTTAAATTTCCTCCTAATAAGCATTTTGAAGTTTTGCCTGAATATTATTTAAAAGTAATAACTCTCAATAAACTGATGAGTAGTTTTATTCACCCCCCATGATGTCCAACGGTTCGGGCCACATTCTTTCAGGGCAACCCGGTTCTAAAAATGGGTTTAGTTTATTCTCCATCCCAAACGAGTAACTGAATAAGTTTGAGAAATATCGAATTAGCAGAATCAATATTAACCTACTTCCAGAAGAAAAAAAAATCAAAGATCGGCGTAATACGTAGTACTAACGCCCTGAAAGAATCTATTGTTGTTTGCGACATATTCCTGGAATATAAATCAACGTGTACATCATTTGAAACAATTCGTGATTTTACAATTAACTTGTACTCATTCTGAAAATAAATGATATAAACAAACATATTTACATATTACCAGTGAGTTCTTTGAAAGACCTGATTTATTATTTTCCTTCCATTAAGTCAAGCTTGTCACAAAATAAGTATTTAAGAAAAATTACTTGTCGGAAAGAGATAATAAACTAAAGAAGAGGGCGCCTGAAGGTCTTAATAATTCCATTTCTGAGATCTGTTGTTCATTTCGCAAATCTGCTATTTGTCTTTTTTATCTTTTAATCCTTTATGATTGTCTCAGTGTTTGTTTCGTCTCTGTTGAACTTGGGAATTAATTAAAGAGAAACGAGAAAAGTTCCTAAGTCTGTGAGTAAGAGAGGTTTTAAATCGTTGATCTGAAATTAAGATATTAAATGGATTATTAAAAACTTCCGTGCAACTTACTTATTTACTGTCAAAAAGGTATGAATGAAATGATGGAAAACTTTTCCAATGGTTTTAAATGTTGATTTGCGTATAAATGAATGTTAAACTTTTCCATCTTGACAAATATTGTAGATTAAGAGAGCTCTTTGAACACATTTCATACTAAATCTCTTGGCGGGCAATCCAAATCTTTATGTCTTATGTTATTTTCAATGAGCAATTGTATAAAATATTAAAATAATATATTCCTCAGAAGAAATTAAACTTATATGATGAACCTGGATTGAACATATTTTAAAACTGCCTACCACTGAACTTGCTTAGCTCCCACCTGGTCACCAAATGAAAGGAAAAAACAATATAGAACTAAACTAACTTGTTGAAGATTAGTTAAGGAGCAGAGAAACACGTTTTGGTCACCAACTAGCTGTAACTTAGAAGGGGAATCGGTTTGGGCCGTATGAAAAGGAAATATTGATCCGAAGAAATTCACCGTACACGGTGCACCTGGATTGAATAGTTTAAGAATGCCTTCCAATGAACACACCTGCTTAGCCCTCACCTGGTCACCAGAAGGAAGGAGAATACTTTGAAGTCCTAACTTACTTGGTGAAGAGTGGTTAAGGAAAAGAGAAACACGTAGAGTTCCACTAGCTGGAACTTGGCAAAGGGGGTGGCTTCGACCGCAGATGATGGAGAACAAGACTTAAATGCTTATGCGCATGCAAGTACAACAAATGATGAAATATTGTCAGAAGCTGTTACTTTTTGTCTAGATAACTTAAGGATAATTCCATTTCAATGAATTAATTATTTGTTGCAGAAACAAAACCGATAAAGACGGATAAAGATTGGTGCGCCTGTGTACAGTAAATATCATTGTAAGTGCTCGGTATGGATGTAGTCATTTTCGGAAGGATGCTAGGATAAAGGGACTGAAATACATTGCTTTTGAGGAGAATTCGGGGTTGATAACAAATCGCAGTTTAGCTACCACAAGCTGAAGAATGTCGTCGCATAAAACCTCATGTAATGATGGGTGGTCGTATGGAATGGTATGAACAGTACACGTAACTATGGTTCTACTTTTGTCGTTTTTAAATGCTCTATCCAAATTTTAACCCAAGTAACCTACCGCACCCTGCATTACTTTTCAACTAATCGTGTCAGTAAATAAACTATTAAAAATGTTTCTAAAACTTTTCAGCAAATTATCCGACTGCAAACTGTTCCTTGTGTTTTAGAGCTGTACTTTGTAAAGCAACTATTGCCTTTTTATGTTAATTTGATCATAGTTTGGGCAAGCCAAACCTAGCATTATTTCTGAAATCTACGCTCACCCTAATTACAGCATTACGACGCTACCAGGCTAGGTTTGTGCCAACTATACCTATGCATGCTTCACTGCCTCGCTTTATCTTGCTGCAGATTGTTTTTTAGTTTAATAGCTTATCTTTACTCCGGCCATCACGTTGCAAATCTACAAAAACAAATTTTCTCTGTTCATATTTTTGTTTTTACAAAATTTACACTGTCCTATGTATTGCTATTCCTTTAAGCACCAGTTACACAGGGGCTTAATATATTTTTGTGCATACTGCAATGATCAAGTTAAAAATGTCATACTTTTTCTTTGTTCTGACGGGAAAATTACTGAAAAGAATCAACTCTTACTTAGTCAATTTTATTTCGCATGTTATGCCGGAAACAAGCTTTCTATGTTAACTTCATCTGCATTAAAATTCGTCAGGCTAAATTTTTATGATTTAGGAATTCTCTGTACTACTATTGTTCACTGCCCAAACATAAATCTTTGTTTTTATGACTGGGAAAAATTTTCTCCATTCCGGTCAAAAAACGTTACTGCTTTTACGACTAACATTTTGTAGCTACAAATAGCACTTTTTTGGTTTGCTTAAAAAACATTTAATAGCCCATAAAGGTAACCCATAAAGCCCGCCGGGAGTAAATAAAACAAACAGAACATTAGTTTCCAAAACGGGGAAGAAGAAAAAGTGTTGAGCTTTGCTTTTTTTTTCCTTGGCAAAGTTATAAGCTGAGAAACCAGTCACTGGGAGTCAAACCTGACTCCAAATATTAGCTCTGGTGGTCGGAATGTGTGGAGAAAGGGGGTTCGAGGTGAATGTCCTTTGATGTAGAAGAGCCAGGGGCCATGCGGCAGTGACCTTTCAGACACATTACATTTTGTATCCCCCTTGACCTCTACCTGAGACTCTGCCGCTGAGAGACCTCAATTTTTTACAACTCGAATGAACTGCGTTATAACCCGCAGGAGGACAAAACTGGTTTTGGGTTACCATACTTTCTGCGAATTGAATTCAGATTAAAAATGTAAGAAACTGGTGTAAGGATTTGCTGGAGACAGTGATGTACTTTCAGATACGCCAGAATGTCATTTGGAATTCGAACGCCCGACTTTGCTTTGCACAGCGTGGGTCGCGGTGCCCCGTCGTGTCGTTGGTCGCACGTGACAAGTTGCTCAAAGAGAAATGAAACACTTATCTGCGTGCGGAAGCAATTAATGAGCAAGCCAATGTATAAATATTACAAACTGCTCAATCACAGCAAATAATTGTCAGCTATAAGACGTAAAATTAACATTACTCGGATTACACCTCGAAGATCAAAAATTCATGAATTGACAAAAGGGCTCCCTGTTAATTCGACTGACGTAAAAAGGAATATAGTCGAGATTTCAGTTTATTCAAAGGCCCCTAAGGTACGGTTAGTTCAATGCAAAGTTAATTGCGGCCACCAAATATTACCATTTTAACAGAAGCATCGATTGTTGCATAAAACGTCGTAGAAATTCCCCAGTTATATTAGATTCTTGTTTTAATGCTTGAACTTAGTAAAAAACATAGACTCTAATTCTACTATATAATGTGACCATATTTTGAAGATTTCCTGATACAACAGTTAAATAATGCATGCAAAATACCGAGAGCCCGATTATTACATTAGATGACATCTGCCTCCAGCTCGGTAATCCCAGACTAATGAATCCATAACGAGGACGAAAATGCAGTCTCTGAATGTGATAACCTGGCTGTCGGTGTATTGCGTGTAGCTCTGCCTTAGTCCTGTCTTAAGAGGGCTAACTTACTGATTAATGGTTTTGCTTTTGTTTTTGTTCTCGGGAGGGGGGGGAGGTAGTAATGGATGTATCTTATGAGAATCTTCTGTTACTGTGCAAAGAAATTTTTTTGAGTATTGTTTCTGGACAGCTTCAAAATGTAACTGCATAATACAGAACTATAGTAGGGGAATGTGGCGCAAAGTGAAATAGTTAAGATGACTGAGCTTTTCACAAATGAACAAAATGGAAATTTGTTTTGAAAATTACAGTACATAAAAAAAAACATTATACTTTATAATTTAACTTGCATTGAAACAGTATTTTTTTTTGCCAGTAAATTTATGGCTTCTAAGAAAGCGGAAAATTTTCACTTTTTTTCCCATGGGGTAAAGTGAAAAATAAAAAAAAAATTCTGTTGAAATATTTTCTATTTGATAATCAAAAAAAATTTTATTAATCAAATAAATCGGTAAGTAAATGGTTTAGTGAATAAATAAAAAGATAGTGAAACAATAAACAAAAAAATAAATAAATTACTTAATGTAAGGAGAAAAATAGTAAATGAGTGAGTAAAAGAGTGAATGAATAAAAAAATAAGTGAATGAATGAATAAATAAAAGAATTATTAAGTGAAAGAATGCAAATGAATTTATTAAATAATGATTACGTAAGTGATTTAATAAATGATTTAGTGAGTAAACAAACTATTTCACGTTGCCCCATTCACTTGCCCCGCATGTATTCGGCGAATTGTACAACTTATTTAAAATACAAATAAGCTTAATATTAACTAAATAAATACGTTACCAAATGCTCGAAGGTCTCAATTAATATTTAAAACGTTAATAACAAGAATTTAATCATTTTATAACGACAAAAATAATTTTTGAATTACAACAAAATGTTACAATATGAGCATCAATTTTTGAAAATTACCCGTATTTTCATATGTTTCAATCTTTGGGTGGATTCTTCTCCTGAGTTAAGTAAATATTTCATCATTTCACTTTGCCCCACATTTTCCTACTGGTTCGTCATGACATTTCTTCGATGAAACAGGAATCTAACATATTTGAAGTCACTGTTGTGCGTGTTTTGCGATACAAAATGCATAACATCAAAGGACAGAAAAAATATACCTGACAGTTACATTAATCTTTATTTATCTGTTGTTATTTTTAGTGTCCTTACTTTTACTCATATGACATTAACCGTTTAGTTAAATAGACGAAGCAATCGTATTCCAACACTTCGTTGACACAGTGACCGAATAGCTTTTCCTCACATCCGTGGTAAATTCAAAACAAAGAATTGCACAATCACACGATTCTTCAGAATACCGTTTCTAGTCCAGTCTATATGTTTATAGTTTCGTTGAATGATTTCAATCACTACGACGAAATGCGACTCAGGATCGTTGAAACTCGGTGATAGAGTCAAAAACACTGAATTTGTAATGATTGGAACCCAGGACCAGTTTGGCCATAATAGCGATATTTGGTTGGATTCTCATAGAATGAAAACCTCGAGTTAATGTTAAAATTTCTACAAACAATCTCTGTAAATGCAATACATACCGTTTTGCCTTAGCTTAAGGGTGGTAACTTATTTCTTAATCTTTGTAAACTTTTCTTTTTTTGCATCGCCTCCCAGCATCACAGAACATAGATACTTCAATCAAACTACTTGATTTGATTCTTTCTTATTCCTGAAACCAAATATGGCTACACTTTTTCCCCCATAATGAACACCTTTTCGTAGATAGCGTCCTGCATTTCTTCCAGTTTTCAATAGCTTTCGTAGCAATTATTTCTACTTGGAGGAGAAAGGAGCATTTTTTAACCATCAACATTCTTCTAAAAGCTTAGAGAGGGGAAAAGTTCTAACATATAAAGATTTGTACAAAGGAGGAAGACGCATTGAGGTATTTATCCCTAAAATATTTAAAAAATCATCAAAAACGACCATATCGCAGACTCTTCGATATCGTTGTAACTGAGGTTGATAGTATCAGTAGAGCAATCAGGGCTTGAATTAGAGGTTGGTTCATATTCACAACAGTTCTTATATGTCTGCAAAGTAACATGCTAGGAAAAGCAAAAATGGTTCAAAGTGATTGGCTATACAGTAGGTTCGGTACCTTGGTAACTTAATTTATTTTCTGACTCAAACTCCCTCCCTCCACCCTCCTCCTTCTCCACCATAAACAAATCTTATGAGTCACTTGCGTGTAAACACCATGTCACAGTAATATAAAGTGCAATTAGTTTTGTTATCAGTCATTTTAACTACAAAATCTAAGAGCAAATTAGAGAACCAGAATTGTACCTTAAGTGCATTGGGGTAATTGCATCCTCCCTTTCATTCTTACACACGATATAATTACTAACAGTGAATTCATTAAACGACACAATGGCGTATTTAAATCCTTCACCCCGGCTTCCCCCCCCCAGCTCCCCCTCCCGAGCTCCCACCCCCTTTTAGACCTACCAACCAACAACATCATACGAAGTAAGTGAATTGCCACGACGGACACAAGGTCACTTTTTAGCCTACTTTCCTTGTAAATGTCAGAGAAAGAAGAAAAAAGCATGAAAGAAGGCGTAATGCATCTTAAAAATATCGCGAAAAATAAAAAAAAAAGTCAAAAATAAATGAAATAATTAAATAAATATCGAAAAATAAAAAAATTGGAAATAGTTTATTGAGATGGAGAAAAATGTCTGTCTGTCTGACAGTCGGTCGGTCTGTCTCTCGGTCTGTACCCCCCCCCCCCAATAACTTTTGAGTGGATCGTCCGAACTTTTTTTTTTTTTTTTTTTTTGTTCGAAAGGAAGATCTTGGTGAAGACACCTTATTCCCACATTTCACTTTTTGATTTGAACAATTTTTCGTGCAATTTTGAACAGTTCAAAAAAACTTAACATCTGCGCCTACGGGGAAATTCAAGGCAATCCCGAAATTAGAAGCGAATTTGCTTCAAAACACTTTGTGATAAAAAGCTTTTGATAAATAACATGTATACAAATATCCTTTTGATTTGAACAATTTTCCGTTCAATTTTGAACAGTTCAAATCCCTAAACATTTGCGCCTACGGAAAAACTGGAAGTCACTATAGATCCTGAACTTAAAGGCGGATTTATTCAATCAACTTTTGTTGGAAATAGCTCTTGACGAACAACCCCCGACTCCGACTCCGACTCCTGTGCCCGAAAATTTGTCAAACTCCGACTCCCCGACTTCGACTCTGACTTCGGAGCTTTGGCAAAAATTTATACACGGAAGAAAATTGACATACTCCGATTCTTGGAAATTCGACTCCGACTCCTTTATCTCAAAATAAGTCTGACTCAGACTCCGTAAACATTGCCAGAATTGCGGACTTGAAGGGAAAATGACCGATTCCTACCGGAACCGCAGTGATCCCGTTCCTACTCCGAATCTTTGAATTAAAAAACTTCGGCTCCCGAATCTGACTCACTGATGAGATTAACTCCGACTCCACAGCCACGGCTTTTACTCAGAAATAAGTATTCCAAAAAGGATTTGTTTTTATTTTCCCTCCAAAGTTTTAATTTATGTATTCAGTTTTTGACGGATAAATTCGGAGTCTTTTATGTTTCTACATCAAGATACACGCAGACTTTTTTTTTTTTTGCCAATGAAAATTATTTTTTTCAAGTTGTCATTTTACTGTTTTTATTTATTTTTTTTTTCTTTTTAAGTACAATAATTCATTTAAAAACTATTTTTTGGAAACAAGTGAAAAACGAACGATTTATATATATATATATATATATATATATATATATATATATATATATATATATATATATATATATATATATATATATATATATATATATATATATATATGAGGCAGTGAGAAGCAAAGATATGCAAGTGGACATTTTTTAGTTTTGAGTAAAATTCCTCTAAAGATAACGTCTTAGGTAGGCTTTCATTGATTTTTACTTCCTTTTACAAAAAAGGAAGTATTGTATTCGCGAAAAAATTTTCACTCAAAAATCGCCCTTAATTTCCATTTTGCTCACCCCCAAATGAATGTTGAGTTTTTTTTTCGATTCGACCACATGCGGAAAAGTGCCTAAGAATGTATAGACACGCGAAATATCCATTTTGACCATCACCGAGGTAATTACAACGACTTTTCTCGTGACGTCTGTATGTATGTGCGTATGTGTGTATGTGCGTATGTGCGTATGTGCGTATGTGCGTATGTATCTCGCATAACTCAAAAATGGTATGTCCTAGAAAGTTGAAATTTGGTACATAGACTCGTAGTGGGATCTAGTTGTGCACCTCCCCTTTTGGTTGCTTTCGGATGTTCCTAAGGGGGTCTTTTGCACCTTTTTGGGGGGAAATCATTGTTAATATCAATGCAAACTTAAGTGGTGTTACAATTTGGCGGACACTTGGCGATATATCGCCAGTCTTTTGGTCGCCAAGTTTTGTCGCCAACTTGGCGGAAAATTTGGCGATTTTTTTTTATCTGGTTTTAATTTGGCCATCGTTTTTAATATTTAGAGATTAAACTATTGAATCACATTAAAATTGCCAATAATGGGAAAATGACATTAAAATGGAGTAAAAGGAAGTCATGTGAGGCACACATCAGCTCGTTTTTTCTAAATTATGCTGTACAGCAGCATCTACCAGGGCTACTAATTCCATTTCTTGCCCCAAGACAGAGGGAGAGGTTCCCTACTATTTGTACTAGTTATCTCCAAATTCAGATACTAGAAAGTGGATATTGGTATACGGGAAAGTGGGCTCGTTTAGTTCTGGATGGAACTTCTTGTTAACACATTCAACTATGTGTGACTCCACTCCTCAATTTCATTCTTACTTCCGATGTAATGATTACCAATGAATCCATGAAATGACACATTGGCATATTTAATTCTTTCAACCTGGTCCCCCTCTCCTATCCCGCCCCCCATTTAGACCTTCCAACCAAGAACATCATAAGAAAGAAATAGACATTACGTTCAGTCCTATTGACAAGGAAAATAAACATTTATTTTTGTCGATTATTCCAATCGTTCCCAGAGGGGATGATCGAACGTTCTGCTGTCACAAACTTGCGATTCGCCTTCTTCTTTGTGTCGTAGGGCATGTTGGGAGCAACTTCTTCTTTTCTTGTTTTAATAGCCACGAGACTGTGCTATCGGATCATTAAGAGTAATTTGGCGGGAGCATATTGGTCAGAGTCATTATTTTTCTTTCTTCTTTAAGTGCGGAAGAAGTTCGCAGATTAATGCTTCATTGAATTTCCTTGCTTCTGGTATTTACAAAATGATATTGATGTTGCCATTCAGTTTCCGTTATTTGATCGTTTGCTAATTGCGCGGTAGTGCATTTGCAGCGAACATATGATACGTGACAAGAATTTTAACATGAATGGCATTCGGTTCCTAAACATTGATTAATATAACTGCAGGCTTTGAAAATATTTGGTCTTTAATTATTAAATTACTTTACTTTGTGAAATTATTAATCTCATACAACTTTTGTTTAAGGTTAATTTAAAATAATAGTGAAATTTATAATTGAGGCTATTAGGAGCGAAGGGATGTAAGTGTCAAAATTAAAAAATTGGGGATAACCTGTACAAACTGTAGGAGAACGTCTCCTCTATTATGGGGCAGGAGATAGCAGTAGTAGCCTTGATAGGTGCTGCTATACAGCTTGATTTCGAAAAAAAATAAATGAAAGCCTACCTATTATCTGAACTTTAAACACATTTTGTAAGAAACTGTAACAATTCCACTTATATCCCTTTGCTTTTCATTGCTTAGTATGTATATTTTAATAGTTTCTTGTTAATGACTTGCGAAATGATTGGGAGTACCGTAAAGTGAGGCTACTTGAACCCATGAGAAAAAAGTATTTAAAATCCTTCCTGGTCCTATATAACTCAGTGTATGAATTTAAAAAACTTTCTCCATGACAGGTAGCAGTACTAGGTAGTAGCTGGAGCATGAAACAAAGTTTTTGCTATTCCTACCTTTTTCTGATTGAGGTTATGATTGCAAGTTGTCTGAAAAGTTGTTTTTTGTGTGTCTGCAAACTTTCACATTTAAGTTCACGGAAACATCTGGTATCATCAAGGTCAAGATAGTTTTAGGTTTGCATTCTATTTCTTAATAAAATAACAGTGTTTTAAGGTAATAGCTATACAATTAACCCAGTAACTAATATAAGTTAGTAAAAGTGCACTTGTTGCCTTAAAATGGGGCTACTTGAACCCAGCGTTCAAACAGCCTCAAACCACATTTCATCACTAAATTATGTCAAGTAAGGGTTGAAATCTTTTAAAATAAAGAGGTTAGTTGCTATTTATACACGTTTTTTTTTTTTTTTTTTTTTTTTTTTTTTTTTTTTTTTTTTTTTTTTTTTTGCAGATCTAGGGATAGAAAGGGTCCGAAAGTAAAAGAGAACCCCTTGAAATAGGAAATAATGCTGATTATTAGAAGGAAAAACTACAATTGTGCCCAGCTTCAATTAATTCCGGAGAAATGTCTTAGAGAGTTGCATCAGCCCATTTTGACTTAAGTACATCAATTCTTAAAAGGAAATTAAAAGATCTTTCGCAAAACAAGCCTGGGAATCCTGTAGTATTTAGTAGCTTGGAAGAGCAGTTATCAAATAATATCAGAGACAACAAAATCATCCAAGCCATTAAATTGAGCTGTTTTCATTCTTTCTAATGTTTAAATAAGGAGCATTTCAATTGGTGTTAGCTGTAGTTAGATTATGTTTCTATTGTCTGTTTCTATGTCTTTGCTCACTAGAATGTACGTTTTGAATTTATTTTTCAAAATCATTGGTCTTTCTTTATATCACTACCTGTTTTACAGCTTTTTCTAATGCATTTACTGAGTGGGACCAAGTAGCCCCAGCGCGGAGCTACTTGAACCCTATTTTTAAAAATAGAAAAAAATATATAAGGAGTTAAAATTGGTATTTAAAAAAGGCTTAAGGTGGTAGCAGAACGTCTGAAAAGTGGTAAAAACAAGGCTATCGGTTCACACTATTGGTTTAACAAAGCATTCAGTGTAAAACGCGCAACAAGTATGAAATTTCGGATCCAAGTAGCCCCACTTTACGGTAGTCTTACATATTACTGATGCAAATAAGTCATTTAATGCTTTATTGAAGTTTCGAATTTTGAAATCAATATAAAATCCGTCCTTTGATTGAGTCCTCTGATGCAGTTGCCTTTAATTGCAATTTACCAACAAGTTTAGCAACAAACATGACATACCATATCTGGAGAAGGTCTGATGATATTGGCGATATTTGGCGAGATTCCTGTTGAATTAAAGTTAAAATTGTCGATATCATAATTCTGTAAAACAGTGTTTTCATCATCGCTTGGGAACAAACTAAGGGTGTAGATGTTTTTGATGTATTTCTGTTCACTATATAATGTGCACTATAATAATGTATTAAAGTTCCCTACCACACGTTCCATATAGCTCTTGTTGCTGCAAAGTCAGATCGCAGATACGCCAACATGAAACATTGCCCTTGAAAGTGCCATTCCTTATGTTTGCGGTACTTTTATAGGTATAGGATGTTGCCCAAAATTTTATGCATTGGAGAAGCATTACTTCTAACGTTCTTGTGTACACACATTAATTATTTTGCTTTATTAGACACACCGATTAATTAATGAATGCAAAAGAGTCTAGTTCGAGGTTCACATTAGATTTTTATGTATCATTTCTAATTTAAGAGTAATTCCAAATCCAAGAAGGCTAATAGGGTAATAAAGATAGCTTGATTTATAAGGGCATCATCATGGCTACACTGTAAAAATAATTCAGAAACGTTTCTGGAAAATAATGTGCAACTAAAGAGCCCAAATTTTGCCAGAAACGAGAAAGTTTCCTGCTGAAATTCAATGATTGTACTGAAAATAACCTGGAATCTTTCTGAGGAATTCATAAACCTTCCCATAAAAGTCAGTCAAGTCTTGGAAAAAATCAGAAACTGCTTGCATACGTTTAAATAGTAATCGCTTGGACCCATTATGATTTAATGAGAAAGCTCCTAAAGTATTTTAAAAAACATGGTCCTAACTAATACAAAACTGCAAGCAAACATCTAGCCTTTACTTGACTACACCTCTTGCAAAACTACTGTACCCGGAGACCGTTTTTTTATTCCCACCCCCCTCTTTCGGGGGTTTGTCAATATGGACGGATCATAGTAGTGCTGAACCTGAAACATTTAATAAAAACGCTTATTATGTTTTGAAACTGGTAGCTAAAAATATTTTTCCCAATAGTGAGAGGTCCACATTCTTGCAACTTGTAGTAAGTAATTCAGGAAACGTTTTTGCAAAGATATTTGAATTTCACAGGAAACTGGTCGAAACCTGTGAAATCCGGGAACGCTGACCGGAAATAATCTAAGACGTTTCAGAATTTTCTTACAGTGTAAAATCTGACTACGCCTCATCTTAATAGGCGAAAACCTCTGAATGACGGCTACAAAAGCAGTTATGGAACTGTTTAAAAGAGAGAGAGGTAGAAAAAAAGTTAATACAATTTAAGCCAATGTCAGAAGAAAAATGCTTAAGAGTTTGATATGCAACTAAAATGCATAAGATGATGATAAACGGTAGAATGGTGAACGCGCACTAGTATTAAATATATATATATATATATATATTTAATTTACAAATTAACAATGGCTAATTCTTAACTTAGCGACATTAACTAAACAATTGCGAAATCCTAACATAGCTATATCATTTCGAACATTCATATTTTATCATAAACAACTGAGTGTTGCCACTCGAAGACAGTTTTGGCAAGCAAATAATATACTGACCGTGCACTTTGGTAAGACATATGAGGGGTATCCGTAAGAAAGAAAAAGGCAGAAAGGTTTTTCCTTTTAAAAATTTTTCAGCGTTCATTCGTATTCGAACCCGAGACAAGACGAATAAAAATGTTCAAATGGGATTAAATGAATGGTATACTCTCATTTATAAATTAATGTTCAATAGTTGGTAATTCACAAGATTGAACTATTGGCTTCTAAATCAAATCTAATGTTACTCAACTTTGTGCGTAAGAAAACGTTTTTCCACGTTACAAATTTTAAAAAATCAAATGTTACTCACCCCTGCATGTAAGAAAACGCTTTTGCACATTATGTACCTCAAAAAATCTAATGTTACCCGCCCCTGCACGCAAGAAAACGTTTTTGCACGTTACGAATCTCAAACAACAAATGTTACCCGCCCCTTCGCGTAAAACAAACGTTTTTGCACGTTATAATCTCAAAAAATCTAATTGTTACCCATCCCCGTACTTAACAAAACGTTTTTCCATGTTACTGATCTGAAAAAATCTAATGTTACCCGCCCCTTCACGTAAAAAAAAAAAAAGTTTTTGTACGTTACTAATCTCAAAAAAACAAATGTTACCAACCCTTGTACTTAGGAAAACGTTTTTCCAGGTTACTAACCGCAAAAAAATCTAATTTTACCCAGACTTGTACGTAAGAAAACATTTTTCCACTGTACCAATCTCAAAAAATATAATGTTACCCACCCCTATTCGTTTTTCCACGTTGCTAATCTCAAAAAACATTTGTGGAAGAGATTAATGGGTACAATTCAATGTAAAATACTAGTACGAAAAGCTCTGAAAACAAATTTTAAACTTCAACAAACCTTAAATTGTACTTTAATTACTGAGCATACACTTAAGACTACAATACACTTGATATTCTTTACATATACTTTTAAATGTGTCTTGCTCGTGTCAAGTCGCTCAGTTACAAGAGACAACGATCAGAAAACGATCAAGATCAAACCTTAGGACACATCCTTGCGCACACACACATGCAGATGAAAGGAGACTTTAGTTAACTTGAGAGGTCATCCAAAGCTAGAAGAAACTAGAAGGCATCCATAGCCGTCGGCAAGAGAACGTAATAGTTACTACTTGCTCATATTCGTGTCATGATTCGATATAAATTATTCTCATCTGTGCCGCTTGAGATTCAACTTGCAAAACTGATAACCAAAGATAAAAACAATCTTCCGTGTTTTGCTTGCATTAAAATCGTGAGTGAGGACTTTATGGGTTGACCTTCGGTTATGGATGAGGGGATTGCCCAAGGTTGCTCTTGGAGAAACGTTTGAGCTTCCGGATAAATAAAAGGAATTAGATGCTCGCTTCTAGAGTTACTACTCTGTTTTTCATGGAAAAGCGATGCTATGTGCGTGAATTCCAACTGTTGAGTTTTAGAAGAATGTCCGTTGCAATCGGTTACATAACACGACATAGGAAATATCTAACTTTTAAATAAGTGCTGTTAAAGAAATGACTCTGTTCTTTTTATTAAACTTCGCACGATTTAAACTGCTGTAAACAACCAACATAAAAAATTCACTTTAACTACTTTTTTTTTTCCTGAAACCAAAAGTAGTTATAGCTTAAAGAAACAGTTCACAATATTACTTCACCGCCAACACTAATGAAACTGAATTGAACCGTTTATTTTAAAAACCAATCAAGCGACATACTCTAAAATTTCGAAGAAGCATTTCCTTCATGTTAAAAATTTTCTATAAGAATTACAATGTTTTAAACTAAAAGGGATACATATTTAGGTATTCTTTCAATAATACCTAAATTGATTGAATTTATTGAATAGGATTGAATACCTAAAGTGAATTTGATTTATGCCGGTTGACTTTGCGACACTTCAATTTTTTTAGTAGTTTATTTAACTTTATGAAAAACCTAGAAAACTCAAAGACTCTTCTGCCAAGGTTATGAAATAAGTTTTCTACTCTTTGTTTAAGAAAAGAGAAGTTGGCAATACCGTACTTAACTAATTTCACCCTTAAAGTTACAGTTTGAAATTTATATTTGAAGTTGTTGAAATTGCTCTTCCTATGTGGTAATACGCCATGCAATATTGTAAATGATTGAAATCTTGTGATGTTGAGAAGTACAAAGTGTAAGACGACCGACACAGAGACAATTTTTGAGCCTTCGACTCCTACTCCGACTACATTACCCAAAGCTCAGTCCAACTCCGACTCCGCAGCGCTGTTTTAGCCAATCACGAGTTCTTTCGTCGATTGGTGACTGACTACACTCACTAGCTAACGACAAAGTTAAATTGTGTCCGGTAAACATTAAACATGCTGCTGAAACACAAATGTAATTTTTATTACTTTTTTTAGGAAGTCAATGGTATACGCTTTTTCTAACTTTAACGAACTTCATGAAAAACAAATTTCTGAAAAACATCTTTCACTTTGCCCATTCACGAAAATATTTATGAGAAATATATTAATATTAGAGCAATTTAATATATTAAAAATCGTTATTTCAGGCAGTGTTGCCAGATGGTCAAATCCAGATTTCCCCAATTCCCTTCCAACTTTTCCCCAAAAAGCGATGTTTTCTACAAAAATTCCCCAAATGCAAAAATTATTTTTCCACTAATATTTTCATAAAATGAATCGACTTCCTCTAATATTTTTGTCTCTTGAAAAAAATTGCCCCCCAAATAGCCAAATTTTCTCATAAAATTCCCCAACTTTTTTTTCTTCACATTTTCGCTTCTTTTTTTTTTTTTTTTTTTTTTTTGTCTTCGTTATCTTTATCTCTCTTTATCTTTACTAATAATAAAGCTGAAAGTCTCTCTGTCTGGATATCTCTCTGTCCGGATCTCTTTCTGTCTGTCAGGATCTCTAACGCACATACGCACATATAGCGCCAAGACCGTTCGGCTGATTTTCATGAAATTTGGCAAAGAATTAGTTTGTAGCATGGGTGTGTGCACCTTTAAGCGATTTTTTGAAAATTTGATTTTGTTCTTTTTCTATTCCAATTTTAAGAACATTTTTCGAGCAAAATTATCATGAGATGGACGAGTTAATTAACAAGTTATCATAACGTGGAATCGTAACGTGGGCAAGCCAATTGGCGAGAAATTCATCATGCATTATTTGTAAATATACAGGGGGACCAAAAGACCTTTTAATTTTCTACTACGAGCAAAGCCGTGCGAGTGCCACTAGTCATAAATACAAGCGCCTGACCGAGAGATAAGAAATAACCAAATATTTTTTTTTTCTACTCGCATTTACTACTCTGCTTCTGTATGTACATTTAAACTATGATTTTTGTATATATTTATCCAAGAACACTCTTCATCACACTTATTTTTACCTGTTTCACGTATCAGCTAGTTTACTCATGCAGAACATTAATGCGAATTCCATAGCATAATATTCCACATTATGCGAATTCCATAAAATTGAGCAAAGCTAACCCAACGCTGTTTGATACAAACAATGTTCCCACTACTTCTTGACGCGAATTTAAATTCGAAATAAAATCTTTTTTCCCAAGGTTTTTTCCCTTAGGTTTTCCCCATGGAAAAAATTTTTCCCCGAAGAATTCCCCTCAAAACCCATTTCCCCAAAATTTCCCCAGAGAGCACCAGATTTCCCCAAAATGGGGAAATTTCCCCCAATCTGGCAACACTGATTTCAGGTATATATTCACGGCAAATATTTTTAAAATGTAAAACCATCATTGTACTATTCTACTTTTCAATTGGCAGAAATTTTTTACTAAATAATTGAAACTTTATGACGAAGCACACCAATATCCAAAGTATACAAAATGATAGAGAAAAAAAAGTTGTCTCGTGATCATTAACTTCTCAACTTAGAATATTACCTATCAAATTATGCAAAAATATTCAATATTAATAGACCGCAAAGAGGACTTGATTAAGTCTTGGTGGTTCTTTTTTTAAGAAGTGATATGCATTATGGATAGCCATCACTTAACTTTGCTCTAAAAAAAAATCAATTCCTTGTAAAGTTCATAAACTCAGGTGTATTTCAGAGTTATTCCTGTCTAACGAACAAAAACTGAAAAACGACCCTTATTTATTCTATTGAAAACTCTATCTTATACAATTATGGAATTAACTGGTTAATTTTTCTTTTTTATTTAAGAAAAATTATCGACTGTCTTTTGTTCCCGCCATTCGAAATAATAATAATAATAAAATATTCATCAATATGGTAATTAAAACTTCGAAAAATATTCTATTTCTCAAAATTCACTCACACACCCACAACCAATATTTCATCTTCTTTCATTATCTGCCGAGGAAAAGGTACAAGATTCACTCCTCAGTGCCAGCTTTTACACTGGCGCGATAGGTGAAGCATGGCAAAAATTATAAGGACATTAAACTAAAAAGACCAGGAAAAAAATAATACACTACGAAAACCACTGTTTTTTCAGTTACCCTCATCAACCGTGCAGTCGTTCACTCGGAAAGTTCAGTTAAAGTTGATTCAGAAATTTTTTTACATATCAATTCAATGGATGACGTCCGTTCGTCTTAATTTGCATATTGTGTCCCATCCTTAGACACTTTACTAGTTAAAATGGTCCACAGAATCTCTATGGGGTTTAAATACAGGCTTCTTGTGGGCCAATGCAAAATTATCACTGAATTGGACTCAAACCATGAGTGTGATCCATGAGACATATGGCAACTTGCATTACCTTGTTGAAACAAATTGTTCCACATGTGATAAGGAGGCCTCAGGTAATACATTTTCAGCTAGCTTATCAACGTATGATTCTGAATTCAAGGGAGATCGAATAGATTAAACTGGCAATGCTCCATTAGCTGCAAAACCTGCCCACACCCATCACAAAACCATCTCCGAATTTTCGTTTGGAAAAAAAAAGGTTTCGTTCCGCAAATCATGCGAGTAATGGTGAAAATCAGCTGGTCCGTGCAAATAAAAGTTTTTTCATCAGAAAATACGACATACATCCATCGAGACCCAAAAGAAACGTGTTACTTAGCGAATTACAATCAAAGCTTCTTTTGAAACATTGTAAATGGTGAATGTGTCCCTAGTTTAGCATATGTAACATTGGAATTCTTTTGCAGAACATTACGCACTGTTCGGCTAGTGCAAGGTACATTCATTTATCTTTTAATTTGAATAGAACTCTGTTTTTTAAGCAAACTTCAAGAACAATTGTTCATCTCTGGCACTTAGTAAGAGTGGGAAGCTTGCTGTACGCTTTTTCTTGCAATACTTTTTTTGGATTCTTCAAAAAAAATTATTAATTACTGTTTTAGATCAGTTACCTTCCTTGCAATTTCACATCCATTCATTCTACATTTTTTGTAAGCAACACTTTGTTGTTTTCATATTCAGAGAGTTGTGTGCTGTTCGGCCTGATAAAGATCGAGATAAAGAAAGTAAACACTCTTACTGCGTAACAGTTTTGGGTTATTGTAAATAAACATATGATGTGACTAAATATGCAAATTGTCGTTCCTAGTCTCAAAATAAATGTGTGTCCTTATATTTTCCAGCTGGCAAACTTGTAAAACCTTAAAAATTCATGCATTTTAATTATTTTCAAAATTTTTCAGCAAATTTTTTTTTTTTGAAAATGTTTCATTTCATGTATTTTTATCGTGAAAATATTTGCATACTTTTCTAATCGAGTCGCACCTAAAATTGCCGACCTTTTGTTTGTCCTTATAATTTTCTCCATGTTTAAAGTTTAGAGTAAAAATACAATCCAAGAGATGTTAAAACTTATGTGCCTTATAATGTTTCCCAAAACATAGTTGTATACACATAAACCAACATTACATAAAGTGCACTGGTTTGTTTAAAAAAAATGACGGAAAGGGGAAGATACAAAAGAATTCTGTTTTGCTTAAACAGAAACACAAGAAATAATTACGCAGTCAATTACTTTCACCGTTTCAGAAACATCCCCCTTTCTAATTCCTCCCGCTAATTCTCTGAAATAATATCCTTTACATACACTATCATAGTCATTGGATCCGAAGCTTTCCGAATAATTTAACTGGTTGCAACGCAATGCAACTTTTATTTTCGCAATGCGAAAGATAGTATTTCAGAAGGGTGTATATATGCGGCGGGGGCAGTTAATGCATCTGATGAGAAAGGCGTATAGACATGCCCTCGACAGTTGAGGTGTTAATATTGTTAGCCTTTGTGCTTATTAAATGTTAAATGGGAGGTGGCATCAACGTTTCAGACTGTTGATTAAAATTGTGTGAGCTCTGTGCTTTCAGGTGTTTAAGAAGTGTAATATTTGTTTTTTGGTATGGAAGTTTATATAACTCGATTCAGGAACTTCTTCTCATCACAGTGATGCTAAATATTTGGTTTTGGGGCAAGATTTGCAGAAGTTATTTGCCAAAAACTGATCTTGACTTTTATAAGAGTTTCTTACCTACATAATTCAAGATTGCGGCTATAGTGGGCAGTGAAGAAATCATCGTCTGTTAGTGTGCTGATGCTTATTTGTTGTCCCAGCACCTTATTAAACTTGAAAACTATTAGTAAGTTTCATAACTATCTAATTTATATTTCAAGCACCAAGGACTGTAGTGGCCACCCCCCACCATCTTCAAACGGTAAGATTTTCTACTTACAATTATCAAAACTTCATCCACTTGCATTGAACACTTTGTAAACTGCTATTCAGTCGCTTTTCGTCTCAAATTTTATAAAAGGTGGAGGGAAAAGAATGAAAAGAAAAAGAAAACGTGGAAGTCAACAGTCAATACATAAAAGAATTATATGCAATGTGATGTATCACATTGTCTGTTGCTGTTAATTAGTTGACATTTATATTTAAGCGCAAAGTTTTGCTTTTAAATCTTTGGAACATGGCCCGTTTGGCGATATTATGTTTTTTTAAAAGGCTTTCCTTAAACTCATTTAAATAACAAATAGGTATTTTCATCGCCAACCATTAGGACATTTACCATTGCTGTGTTTCTTTTGAAATACTGTCATTGCATTTGCAGAAATATTGTTATATTTAAGAAATTATCCTGAATTTTGACGCCAACTGATGATTTGCTAAGTTGGCTACAGTTCTAAGCGCATAATAATATTTTAGGAATAATGAGTAAAACATCGGACTGATCCAACCTCAGGAGTTCATCGATTTTGCCAAGTGACAGTTTAGTATCGATTCCCTTAGAAATAGTCACCACTCCATCAAAACAAAGTTATGAAAATTCTCATCCTTCACCACTGAATTCTTCGCAAAAGAATTTCAAAAACACAGTCCGACCTCTATCAGAATTTTTTCATGTAAGTTGTACGCCAACAATGAATCACATCTCCCAGGAAAACACTATGTCTGAAATCATTGTTTTCCTCAGGGAATTTTTCCAGGGAAGAGACACAAATTATAGACATCGTTTCAAAATGGACCGTCAACGAAAGCTTCTTGCTGTTTTAGATGTATTGGAGGCTAAAATACAGGACATGAGGCCCTGTTTACCTGAGCTAGAAGATGTGGATACGCAAACAGAACCCCCGTTGTTTCTTCTGGAGCAGCACCAAGTTTCATCTCTCAACGTGGAACTTTTGGAATGATACAAACATTGATAGAGAATGTAAGGACCCAGACAGACGCACTCAATTGAAATTTTCCAAATCTTCCATGTAATTACAAACCGGAAATTGTTGTTGAACATCCTACACGATTGACCAATGCAGCTCCAACATATGCACAAGCAGCTAGACAACAGGAACACACCTTGTTGGTTTACCCGATCTTAAGAGGTTCTTAAAGACTAATTACGACTCGGCTAACGATGATATTACTGTTTTGAGAGCTCGCTTTATAGCAAAAGGAGGACTAGCAGTCGATATGCCATCACTGAGAGACTTACAGGCTCTAAGCAGAGTCTTTTCTGAACACCCTCTCCTATCTAAGGAGATAATCATCCATGTGCCAACTAAGAAGAACCCTAGGGTTCAACTTTTTGACTTTCCAAAGGAGACAAAATGGGAGGAAATTGCACAAGCAATAAATCGCAAGTTTGATCTCAAGGAGGGATCAGATTTCAAATTTGTATTTAAACTAACCGAGAAAATGGAGCTGGAAAATTGGGTAGTTGGAGGGGCAGCTAGCTAATAGGGGGATTGAGAGGGGCGGTCGCACCCCCAAATTTTTTGAGAGGAATTATAAAAAACGAGCAAATTCACTTTACGTATATCGCAAACCAATGTCCATGAAAAACGAATCTTGCTGGTTCTCCGTAATGGTTGAAGACACTTGGCATATTTTCAGACATTAGCAAGTGTTTTCCGTTTTTTTAAATAATTAGAAATGCATCAAGCCTTTACAAGCCATTTCAGAACAGAAAAAACAGATGAAGAATTATGGTTAATTTTAGCTAAAGACTAAATATTTCTGAATGACCTCATATAGGCTAAATATTTCATTCTTGTGCACTGTCAAAAATGAAACGCTCAATTTGGACGATTCGGCAATCCTCGAGCACTATTTCGTTATTTTCCACGATCCTTTCGTCACCGAATCACGTGATATTTGACGAAACCAGAAATCTCAAATTTTTCACGAAATTATTTCGTCTCGATTTCTTCACATTGCAGTGCATTCTGGGAGTTTTCGTTTCAATCTTGTACTTGCTCGTTAAATTATCTTACCTCAATTATTCTAAAGGATTCATAAAAAAGGTTAGTATTTATTGAAATTTGTAAGTGCAATGTGCCTTCTTTTATGTATTGTTACATTTTTGTTTAGTGTTGTGTTTATAGTTGTATTTAAAACACATTAAAATGGAAAACGAACGGTTCGATTAGGTTTAGAATTCTGTGCGTGTTAACTTTGAGTCAGCTCCACGTTATGCTTAGCTAGCGCTGTTTTTTTTTTATTTGCAAAAGAAAATGTTGGTTCGTTGACATTTGTTTCCAAAAGCGTTTTTCCTTTATTTCGTTAAAAAAAATTACAAACATGACTGAAGAGTTTGTATGAATTTAAACTTACAAAAAAAAAAATCCTCCACCGTAGCTTAACTAACACAGATGATAAATACAGCGCTTTTGTAAAAGGCATAGAACTTTGAAGCTTTTAATTTCAACGTGGAATAAATTACATGGTTATGTGTTTTCATTCTTCTCCATGAATTTTACAAAAATAATTCTGTTAAACGAAGTGTATTTTTTAGTTTAATAGTTCAAATTTGTTTCTTTCTGCATTTTTATTTTCTTAAACAAATACTAAACACCAATCCCCCAATTAGTCTATGGGCCGAGCGCAAATATCGTTCAAGTTCGTTTACCAATCTTAGGGACTACGTGAACTTGCTTGAAATCTATTATAAATGTTGAACTCAATAGAAAAATACAATGTTCACAAGCTGGAACTGTCTCATTAAGTTTTAATTAGCAATTGAAATAGGAACTATGTTCCATGGACTGTTAGCACTTACACAAAAAAATTGTCTCTAGATGGCGCTATTCTACACAGTATTTATTATCTAAAAATTTAATAAACAGTTTTTCAACCGAAATTTTTCTGCTTTACTTAATTTTTCGTTGCAAAATATATTAATACGTTTTAAATTACTTTCTTTTTGCTTAGTAATTTTGTAACTAAAAGGAAATCAAAAATTGTATCAATCCGCAGCTCTGCATGATCTTAATCTCAAGGTTTCGTTTATTACACTAGAGCCAGCGCACATAGACGTTATTAGATACAAAAAATTAGAAGGCACTTTACTTCACAAAAAAGATACTAATGAATCACGGAATAACAATAATTGACCTACAAAATCTTAAGAACATAAACAACTCTAACAGATGCCAATACATGTTTAAAAAATATTATAAAAATAAACATTAGCAGACGATAAATTAAAAATTAAAATGTATATTACACTTTCATATCACGATATTTTATCTTTTCCTTTTTTAATAATATTGCTTTTTGATTACAGGCGATATTTTGAGTTCATTTTTGGCCTACTTTCTCGCCAAAGTAATATAAAATAAATAAGGACATAAAAGGTGGTTTAGTGGGCTAAGGTTAATGTATCGTAAAAATATTGCTTAGTACAAAAAAAAAAAGTAAAAAAAGAAAAAAATTTGAATTCTGAAATTTTGAATTCAAATTATGTTTTTCGCAATCACGAGCTGCGACAGGACCCTACTCATTGGTTACTATCCTACTCACTTGTTTCTAGAAACGGCTTCTGTCCCTCCAAGCCTCCCCTCCTCTTGGGCGGTTACGTGTGTATAGTTGTGTACGCGTATGTGTAGGCTTGTGTGTGTGCGTAGACCTGCTTGTATGCACGTCGGCATGTGTGTAGTGTATGTGTGTAAAGGCGTGTGTGTGTATGTATATGAGCGTGCTTGTGTGAAGGACATGGACGCCACCGACCAGGAGAAGCGGATTATTCAGGACCGGAGCAGCCGCGCCTGCAGAGGACGGTGGAGGTTGAAAAAGGAACCAAACACCAAGGACGGTCAAATGAAAACAATTAGCAATCGTGTTTGCTCAAAAAAATAGATAAAATAATTAAATAAATATCAAATTCGAAAGTAGGGGTTTGAGATCGGGAAAATATGTGTCTGTCGGTCGACCTATGTGCTCCCCCCTCTCTCCCCCCCCCCCCAAATTAACAACTCGTTCGATTCAAACAAGCTTTTTTTTTTTTTTTTGAAAGATCTCCCCGATGGCACCTCATTCCGGTATTTCATTTTTTGATTCGAATAATTTTTCGTTCAACTTTGAACAGTTCAAAGCACTTTATATTTAGCATTTGCGGAAAAAAATTAAGGCAAATATAAAATGCTAACTTAAAGGTGGATTCGTTTAAGAAAAACTTTGTTGGAAAAAGCTCTTGATGAGAGCATTTTTACAAAATATTTTTTTTTAATTAACCAGTTTAAGGGCCTTTTTTCGACAGTTAAATTTTTTTTAACATTAATGACAAAGCAAAAAATATTATGTCACCAAAAATTGACAAAATGGAGTAGATTCTGAATACGTTCTCAATTTTTGGTAACAAGAAATAAAATTGAAAGTTATTTATAAATACAGAAATACTATATCTCATAGACTTAACATTGACGAAAGCCTGATATTAATATGACTGAATCAAAATGAAATGAATTTAAAGCGCAAATGTTTTTACCAGGGCTGCGGAGCTGGAGTGAAAAAGAACCAATTCCGGACTCTGATTCCTACCCTATCCCCTCGTTTGTGCATTAACTAATAAGCAAATATTCCTTGCTGATGCTTGCATAATTTAATCCAGTGGTAAATAACCTTTTTTTACATGCGGGCCACAACTCACATTAATAGGAATCTTGTGGACCAGAACAAATATCAAATTTATTTATATTATTTAAGTTTTTCTTGCTAGCATGGGAAAACAAGGGAAATGAAAGACAATTACAAACCAAAATTGCTGTCATTATTACTACATGCTTATTTTATTGCATCTGTGTTTCAGAAATCAATTTATGACTACTTGACTTCAAAATTCATAACACCGAAAGAAGATTACTAGTATTTTTGGAACGTTTTAGAATATATTTTTCGTTTTTTAACACTGAATACAACGAAGGGGCACATGGATCAGCTTCAAAGGGCAGATTTGATCTGCGGGCTGTAGGTTGAGCACCACTGATTTAATCAATGCTCCCAGTTGATCAGAACATTGGATGCACTATAAATGCGGGCAGTATTGAAATACAATGGAGCACTATTCCCATTGCATCAGATAATGTTCAAAAACTAGTCTCCTATGCATGCCCGAAAACTCGGTGTTCTTCGAAGGACGAAGAGATGTAGTACATGCAAGATGTAAAATTGCTCATGCACACAATTTTCCTCTAGTGACTGTAGCTGTATAAACTCTCACTAGAAAAATAACTCTATACGCAAAAACAAGATAGATGAATTCAGTGATTCTGACGATGATACTTCAGAATGAAGTTTGCTTCTTGAAAAAAAACTATTTTTTGATGTAATGCATAATATTTTTAATGTACATGCATAATATTTTAAATGTACATGTATAATATTTTTTTATGTATCTGAAATTTGTCCGCCTCTTGCTTGTCAGTTTCACGCCTTTTCATGTATCTCTAGTGGCCTGTAAAAAAATTATGAGACACTATTTTTTTGTGAACATTGGGTTTTTTTCATCTGTAGACACTAAGGATTCAGAAAAATATCACTTTTTGTAGTCCCCGAAGTTGGCAAACGAAACCATGTTTTTAAGCATCTTTTATGCCTTCGTCCCACAGCCTAAATATGCTTACCAGCTTACCCCGTGTTGTTTATATAATCTCTTTCCCTGCGGCAGGTGTTTCTAGCAATAAGTGCTTATGTTCATTATTTGTGCAGCCTTTTTTTTTTTTTACTTGCATAAAACATGAAGTAAAGTAAATATCAGTTTGATAAAATCATTTTAAGATGGAGAAAATATTAATTTCCATAAAGAACTCTATCTTTGTGCTATGTATTTCAGCCGAATATGTTTAATATTTTTTCAAATTTTCCGCAAATTAAAATAAATTATTGAAATGAAGTTTTAATGTTTAACCTCGACTTAAAAAGAAAAAAAAGAAAAGATAGTATAGCATGTTTGAAAATTGTAATAACAATAATAAGCATTTTTTGTTGTTTATTTTCCAACTTCATGCACTAAATTTATAAGTTTTTTTATGTCAATTTGTGTTACATGATTTGTCATAATTATGAATTTTTCCATTATACATAGTTTCTTCAGCTAAAATAAATGCAGCATTAATTTTATTGCCATATTTGCCGCCTCAAGATATTGTCAACAAAAAATGAGAAATCCCGGTCTGCATTAAATCAGACTAAGAAGCATTTTATAGATGAACTTCCAATAAATCCAAATCTTTTAGTTGGAGTTGTGATTTTACTGGATGTAAAGTAAAATGTCTGAAAATTTAACCGAACTTCAATTGAAAAATTAAAAGGATAATGAAAATATATGAAAAATCAAAAGGCTAATGAAAATATATGATAAGCTTTATATATGTAACAAGCTTTGCTCACCACACTAGTCCCTATTTTCATTATATACCTTTGAAAAAAAATCTATTGACATCAGTCAATTAGTTCTCAAGACACAAACAAACAAGAAAATGCACTTTGTTATTGGGTTTACCCTATCTTTGGCAACTCTTCTCCTTTGGCGTTTTTTTTTTTATTTACTGCGTGAAAATTGCATATTTTAAAAATCAAATATGCTTAGTTAAAAGGTGATACTCCCTTCGCCTCCGTCCCAAACTAGTAGAGCTACGTTTAAATATTTTTGTACTAGTGATTGATTCTGATGATTTTATGATTTTGTTCGAATATTTTTTAAAGATTTCAAGGTACTATACTATCAACTAACAACTTTACTTGGCAAGCATTCCCTCTTAAAATCATTACCAGCTGAGTTAAAAAAAATCCGAAGTACACACGCCCTTAAGCTGCGCGCCATTTTGTAAGTACTCTACCCCCATTATAGCAGAAAAATCAGTTTTTTTCCTACTAAATTCCTATCTATCAACTAGAAGATAGCTTTAATTGCTAGTTAACTTATGAAATGGAGCGTGGCTTCAAGTGTTGGAGCCCTGGGTTTTTGACTCTAATTTGATAGTGGATTAAAGAGGTAAAGCTCAGTAAGTAAATGTTGTTTATTGATAACATAGCACAATAAAATCTCTGAAAAAAGTGCAAATAAAATCATAATCACCAGTTTCAGTACTACTTAATTCATAAGTACTTTATTGGAACTAATGTGGGTAGGGGGGGGGAGTACTTCCAAAAACATTCGTGAAGAAAACGAAACACGAAAATCGGAAAAAAACGGTGCATTTTGGCTATCTGTTAAAATAAAAAATAAATTAAAAAAAAAAATTACAGATCAACAATTTTCGCACCCTTGATTTTTTATAGCTCAAAAAAATGAAAATTCACGACTTGATGTGCAAAAGAATTAACTCGTTTATGGCTAAATAATGCTGATTCTCGATAAATTGAAGAAACTCTAATTCTAGAATATTATTCAGAAATTAATTTCAGAAACTAACTGAGAGTCTAGCAGCCTAAATAAAAATTTTGTTCATCCGCTGTAAAAATAACTCATTCTTGCAATCTGGTCGAAAAAAAGCTATCAGCATCGAAATAATCATATACAGTAAACTCCCGATTATCCGCGGAATAGGGTGGCACGGTAACCACGGATAAGCGAAACCGCGGATAATCCGAATGATAAGTAAAAAACAAAACTTAGTGTATACGATGGCAAAAAAAAAATATTAATAACACTCACGCATGCATTTAAATTATAACTGAAAATATTGCTACATTGCATCTACTGACATTGAATATGAAAAAAATGTATGTAAAATCTAAAAGCGAACAATCACATGATCATAATTTTTTTTGGGGGGGGGGGGAAGTGGAATGTGAAAAGACCAGCGGATAATCCGAGCAGCGGTTAATCCGACCGCCGATAATCGGGAGTTTACTGTATTTTGAAAAATATAAAAATTAAATCAGATGCTTTTCAAATTCACAAGCGAATCGTAGCTTTTTAACTTAAGAAAAAAAAACTCAGATTTTGAAAGAAATCGTAAAAACATGTTTTATTTCAGAAATAAACTGCTGAATTTAATCGTAAAACTTTCCTTGAAATAGAAAAAAGATCCATGTGCATGAGGGCATACACCCATGGATTTAAACCTTTACTTGTTATGTATATATTCTCTTTTTAAAACTTTTTTAGGATGGATCCAACATCACGGAGATAATCAGAACAAGGACAGATGAAGACTTTTTCATAATTATAACAATATTCTAAATGTTCGTATATTATACATTGATTTCATGTTACACATGTTTGGAAATAAAAATAAAAACTTAGGGGTAAAAAGCAAAGGTATATTTTATAATTATTTAACAAACATTGCACTAAATTAATTTTACTAAAAGATTTATTTCACATTTGCATTTTTTTTAAGATTTATATTTTCAAATACCTTTTGCAATTTTGGCAGAGAATTGTTTTCAAACTATGAAGTATGAAATGCATGCAATAATAAAGTTCCTGTATTAAACATAAATTTGGCCAAATAAACATTCTACATACAAGCAAAATTAATAAAACAAATAATTGATTGTAAAAAGAAAAAGGTAAGCTTTTTCTTAAGATTATCTAATTTTATTTTCTGTATCTAATTTTAAAACAAATATATACTAACTTAAAGTTGTCCATGTTATGGTACTTTTTCTTTGAAATTTGTGGTATAAGTTGGATAAAAATTGTTTTTTTTATGGAATTTTTTCATGCGATGCAATGAATAAGACACTTCTCAGCAATTTTCTCCCGAGCATATATTGATCTAACTGTGCAAAAAAGTGGCACATGATTTATTTTTCCAGAACCCAATGTCTGCTGAGGAATTAGCACTTTTATATTCCCA
Organism: Uloborus diversus; assembly: GCF_026930045.1. Lineage (NCBI taxonomy): Eukaryota > Metazoa > Arthropoda > Arachnida > Araneae > Uloboridae > Uloborus > Uloborus diversus. The sequence goes on along the minus strand of NC_072737.1, from coordinate 73,336,405 downwards.
GTAGAGCAGGGCGATGTAGGAATTTCTACATCGTGATGCATCGCCATCCTTACATCGCGATGTAGTTCAAACAGTTTGAAATATTCTTTCCGCTTTAGGGGCACCCCCCCCCCCCATTAGGAGAGTTTTCCTTACAAAAATCCAGGCTTTTGTCAGATCTTTTTCTAATTTGGCACATAGGTTCTTTAATCACATGAGGTAGTACCCCATATGAATACTACCCCATGAGAAACTATCCTATGTGGATTTCCAGCATCAAAGGACATCTGGGCCGAATCTGGAAATGATCCGATGAAAACTGGATTTTTATAAGGAAAACTCCTATGGGGCTTGCCACACACAGCGGGACAAAAATTACACTATGAGAATTCCCAAGCATCAAAAGACAAATGTACCAAATTTGGAACAGATCAGACAAAAACTGGGTTCTTATAAGACCCCCCCCCCCCCACACACACACGTGGTTTCCCACTCCATAGCGGGACGAAAACGGGAATTCCCGAGCGTCAAAGGACATCTGTGACAATTTTGGAAAAGACATGATAAAACTGTTTTTTTTTTTTTTTTTTTGTAATAAAACCCCTCATTTGGTGGTTGTCCCCCATTAGCGGGGCGAAAACTACCCTATGATAATTCCTGAGCATCAATGAACGAACCTCTATGCCAAATTTTGGAAAGATCCGACAAAAAATGAATTTTTTTTTCAAGGAAAACCCCCATCGGGGTTGCCCTTCCCCACCCATACATTGACGAAAGTTAGCTTCCGTGAATTCCTGAACATCAAGGAACCTCTATGGCAAATTTAGAAAATATTGGACAAAAACTTTTTTTTATATAAGGAGAACCCCCAATGCGGGGTCGTTCCCCCCCCCCCCCTCCATCATGGAATGTTGAAAACTACCATGTGTGAATTCCCGAGCATCAGAGGACCTCTTTCCAAATTTGGAAAAGATATGATAAAAACTGGTTTTTTATAAGAACCCCCCGGATGGGGGTTGCCCCCCAAATAGCGGAAAGAAAACCACCCTATGAGAATTCCTGAGCATCAAATAACGAAACTCTGCCAAATTCAGAAAGATCCAACAAAAACTGGATTTTTTGTAGGAAAACTACCATAAGGGTTCCCCCCCCCCCGATGGAGGGCCGAAAACTACCCTGCGTGATTCCCCGTGCATCAAAGAACCTATGTGCCAAATTTTGGAAAGATCCGACAAAAATTGGATTTTTTCAAGGACCCCCCCCCCCCCCCGAATCTCCCCCCCCCCCCGCCCCTTATAAAGTGATGAAAACTACCCTGCGTGATTTTTGAGCATCTAAGAACCTCTGTGGCAAATTAAAAAAAGATCGGACAAAAATTTTTTTTAATACGGAGAACCCCCAATGCAGGGTTGTCTGTGTGAATTCCCGAGCCTCCAATAACGAAACTCTGTGCCAAATTTGGAAAATATCCGACAAAAATTAGATTTTTTTTGAAGGAAAACCCCCATTATGGGGGGGGGGGGGTAATTAGATACCATGGGGAGTTTAGTCTGCAATGATTTGTTTTACCTTTTTTAAGAAATAGTTTGTTTGCATTTTTACATAAATAAAAATTTGCTTGATATATTTTATGTGCCTCTTTTTTTAACAATTACTTGTCTTTTTTTTTGAGGGGGGGCTGCAGGCCCGTTGTTTCAGTTTTTTCCCAAATATGACAAAGAGTCTGTACTCAATAAAAATTTTACAGAAAACCAACTAAAACAACGGCCAGTCATGTGTAAAAACATGAATGTTCAAAAATCAAGACGGGAGGGGGGGGGGTTCAATTGACCCCCTGACCCCGTAAATGACTGGCCTGTGAAAGTGACTATACGCAATAAAGTGGGAAACTACGGTGGTAAGATTCTGAAGTTAGAATTTGATCACACGCACACAAATCTTATAAAATACAGTCGAACCTCGTTATAACGAACTTAAAGGGACCATTAAAATCGATTATTATAAAACGTGGTTCGCTTTATCCAAAGAAGAATAAACAATAAGACAAGAATTGCAAAAAAGTTCATTTCAGCAGTTATTTGTTTTAAGCGTGTTCGAATTAACAAGGTTCAACTGTATTCTCAAAAAAAAAAAAAAAAAAAAAAAAAAAAAAAAAAACCTAATGTGCTCAAAGGAAAAAAAAAAAAAAAAGGAAATAAATTTTCTTAAAAATTTACGAAATTAACTTCCTCATATATGACGAAATTAATTTGACGAAACTAATGCTCTCAAAACTACGAAAATGATTGCTAATTTGACGAAACTAGAATGAAGAAATATTTCGTTACATTTGACGAAATTCGCATCCTCAAACCACTAACAAAAGCAGTTTCTTCAATTTGACGAAATGTTCGCTCGGAGCATATCCCTGGAAGTGGTTTCGTCAAAAACGAAGAAAATTTCGTCAAATTTAAAAGTCCATTTCTGAGAGTGTGGGCTGTGTGTAACGACGGTTATGGTTAGGCTCGTGCATGGATGACGAATTTCTCGCCAATTTGCTATGTTCATTTGCTCGACAATGTTGCAGTTCCACGATATGATAATTTCGTAATTTAACTCTTCCACGTTGCGATAATTTTCTCGGTAAGTTTTCTCAAAGTTGGAATAGAAAAAGAAAAAAATCGAATTTTCGAAAAATCGCTTCGAGGTACACACTCCCATGCTACAAACTAACTTTGCCACATTTCATGAAAATCGGCCGAACGCTCTAGGCGATATGCGCATCACAGAGATCCAGACATCCAGACAGACTTTCAGCTTCAGTATTAGTAAAGAAAAATATTTTATCAAAACGTTTCCATCAACTGATAAAAAAATATGATTTATATTATTTTTTGGGGGAGGGGAGTCACGTTAGTTTTTTAAGAATTATCTTTAAATATATGCATTTATATTTCTTGAAGTAAAGTTGCCCGTGTTCAACTTGACATTGAACTTTGTAGGAGCAAGTAAAAGCAGTTCGTCGGAATTTTAATTGCAAAAGCTCAACTCCGCCTTCGCTCATTTACAAAGTATTTTTCAAGCACAATGTTCAACACACTCAAAAAGACATTAACTGGTTTCCTGTTGAACGTGACAGTATGTGCACATGAAATTCCTGTTCGGTAAACAGGATATCGTTTTCTCATGAACTGCTAAGTGCCATTTTGTCGATCGTGCGTCGAATTTCACCAGCACTTGACATTCCACGAACCCGATACAAAGTTTACTTTATCCCGAATACAAAGTTAAACTTTTCAAAAACATCCAACACCATCTGACATGAAGAAGCCGAATCTGGTGTAACAGGTTGTTCCATCTTCAACTGCAAAATGCAAATGATACCGTCTCGTCACAGTATGGCGGAAGTATAACCTATTCTTTGTGTTTTTGCCTTCTGAAGGTCTCGGGTGTGCGATCGCAAAACCCCACTTGCATTAGATACCAATTAGGGCCTGCACGTGCAGACATGAGAACAGCTTCTAACCCATTGAATGCTAATTCCAGACAGCGGCAATTTTCCCTAATCGCTCATTGTCGGAAGCGGGGCACAAGGGAAAAAGAACACACTCCCTGATGAGCAATTCATTTGTTTTTCGAGCGCTGGAAACCAAACTGAGTCACGGTTCCTTTGAAAGACATTGTTTAACTTCCAACAACAAAACTTTATTTTTTCTTTTCCTTCCCCTATTTATGGAATCCAATATGCTCGGTTGTAAGTCAATATGCAATCAAATTCTCTTGAGATGACTACGGGCATAACCTGATTACCCAGGAGTTACCTTGATTACCCTGATTACTTTTCGAAGAAAATATAAACGAAGGGAAGGAGCAGAAAGAAAATAGATACGCTTTCCAAACGTCCCGGTAAATTGGGACAGTCCCAGTTTTCAGACTAAATTTCAGTGTCCCTGCCGGTTTATTTCACGTCTCGGTAAGAGATAAATTTGATTATTGATGACCAAAACGGTTTAAAAATAATTAACAGTGAAGAATTAAATAGGATTATTACTTTATCATTTCTGACATGGACATGTAAAATTCATATCTGAATTAGCTTGTGAAAATTTTTACAACATGAACACAATAAAATGTTTAATGTAATATGCTTATGTCATATATATAATCACTGGATTAGGATCCTAATGAGTGACTATTTATTTATAGCATTGATAATGAACTATCTTCTAAAACACTCTAAAAGCCGGCCAAGGGTGTGTACACTTTTGAGTACTCGGGACGCTAAGTGGGGAGGGGGGGGTCCTGGGCATTCCGAAGTCCCAAATGAACATTTCAGAAATCTGGGAAACCTATTTATATTGAGAGAGAGAAAGAGAGACTTGTCAACTGTAAAACCTTAGGAGCCAGGGGAAAAGTTTTATGCGCCACACAAATTATTTCTCACATTATATAGAAAATTTCTGTGTTAAATGGCTTTTGACTGATTTTTGTTCTGACAATAATAAATAGTTTATAATGTAAAGTTGAATAATGACCTTCGTGTGTGAAAAATAAAATGCAAAATAACGGCGTTTAGTTGCCCAAAAATGCAGATAACTGCATACACGTGTTTCGTGGTCTTTTCATCCATAAGCTCACATATTTTGCATTGAGAAAAGGTTCTTTGTAATCCCGAATAACGTGCATGCAGTGATCCGCAATTTTGTGCAAGTAAACGTTGTTATTTCTTATTTTAGTTCACAATGTATTTTTAATCACTCAGATGACCCAGCCCCCATAATATATATCGTCGCCTCAGAGCAACAGTAAGGTATCTAATCCTGGAAATAACACTAAGATATCTTACTATTGCTCTGAGGCAACGATATGCCCATGTAGAGAGTGATCCAAAAGTCAGGACGAACTTTTAAAATGAATACAGTAAAACCTGCCACATCCGGACCTGTCACATCCGTACCTCCCCATATCCGGACGGTTCGCGGACTGTACTGATACTATAAGTGTGATGTGTAACTTTTTGTAAATAAATTGTGCAACCTTTTGTTTTTCTGTGGAGCATATTGTATGTACATACTACTAAGTTTATAAACGTTTAAAACTTTAAATTTTGTTTATAAGAACAGAAATACAGCTTGAAAACACTATAATACAGCTATTTTTAAATGCGGTCTTGATATCCGGATTTTTTGACATCCGAATCGATCTGTCGCCACATTGATCCGGATGTGGCAGGTTCTACTGTACTTCTAAAAGGAATGACGTTAAAAAGATGCGGTTTGAACTAACCGAATAGAAAAGAATCCGAATTTTGTGCTCTATCTTTACAAAAATAGTTATTTTTTTCGACCCACAGATGGCGCTATAGCTTTTTATTTCTCCATAATTCTTATAATACAGTTTAATAAGAGGGCTTTCTCAATTATGCACAGAATTTGGATGCATATAAGCTTCGACTACCATTACCTGCTACCGTTGCAGAGGTTTTTTATATGCAGAATGTGTGTACTAAATTTGAAACGAATCTATCATTTGGTTTTTAAATGGGAGTGAACACAGACTTTGAAAAAGTACTTTTGAAAAAAACGTGTTTAAAGTTTTAGAAGCTAAAAAGCATTAATTCCGGCTCATTAAATTACAGTCCCCTGCAGCAGCTTCGATCTCCTGAACTTATTCTTTTTAGCCTACTTTCCCAGTAAAAGTCAGAAAAAGAAGAAAAAAGCATGAAAGAAAGCTTAATGCATCTTAAAAATATCGCAAAAAACAAAAAAAAAGTCAAAAATAAATAAAATAATTGAATAAATATCGAAAAATTAAAAATTGGAAAGTAGGGTATTGAGATGGGGGAAAATGTCTGTCGGTCTGTCTGTCTGTCCCCCCCCCCCCCTAATAATTTTGAATGAAAAATCCGATTCGAACAAACTTTTTTTTGTTCGAAAGATCTCGGCGAGGACATCTCATTCTCATATTTCACTTTTTGATTTGAACTATTTTTTGTTCAATTTTGAACAGTTCAAAAAAACTTAACATTAGCTCCTACGGGGAAATTCAAGGCAATTCCGAACTGTGAGGCGAATTTGCTTCAAACAAACTTTGTATAGGAAAAAGCTTTTGATGAAAAACTTGTATATAAAATATCTTTTTGATTTGAACAATTTTCTGTTCAATTTTGAACAGTTCAAATCCCTTAACATTAGCTCCTACAGGGAAACTGAAAGTCAATGTAGATTCCGTACTTGAAGGCGGATTTACTTCAAACAAATTTTGTTGGAAATAGCTCTTGACGCCGAACTCCAGACTCCGAGTCCGAGAATTTAGGGGCACCTGAATCCGAATCCGACTCCTGTGCCCGACAATTAATCGGACTCCGACTCCCCGACTTCGACTATGACTTCCTAGCTTTGGGAAAAATTTATACACGGAGGACAAATGACAGACTCCGATTCTTAGATATTTGACTCCGACTCCTTTACCCCAAAATGAGATTGACTCCGACTCCGACTCCGCAGCTATGGTTTTGACTGTGAAATAATTATTGTTGATCTGACTTGTTTTTATTTTTACGCTAAAGTTTTGATTTAGGTATTCAGTTTTCGGCGAATAAACTCGAAGTCATTTATGTTTCTACATAAAGATATGCGCAGACGATTTTTTTTTTTTTTTGACAATGAAAATTACTTCTTTAAGTTGACATTTTATTGTTTTAATTTATTTTGTTAAGTGCATTAATTCATTTAAAAAATTGTTTTTGGCAACAGGGGAAAAAGAAACGATTTTTTTTCTTTTTTTTGATATGATGAATTTATTTTAATGAGCTTATTAATTTTAATTATTTTTTTTTTTTTTTTGAAAGCTGTTAAAGATTTTTTTTTATTGGCAAAAAGTGTATTAGCTGCTTTGTTTGTTTTTTTTTTTTTACGCATCTAATTTTTTTAGATGAGTGAGGAATATTTTATTCCTAGAAATCAGCTTAAAGTATTTTAAAAATATGTTTGAAAAAATTTGCGATTTTAGCTATTTGTGAGAATATTGATCAGGTACTAGAAAGTAGTATGGGTATACGGGAAAGTAGGCTCGTCTAGTTCTAGACAGATTTTCTTGTTTCATTATTTATTTATATCATATTCAACTAACCCTAAGCAAGGACCCATTCTGAGCGTCCCCCCCCCCCAGCTGTCAGAACTTCTGTATTTTTCGGCAGCTGTTGGAGCTACAGTTTGAAGGAGCGGTGGCTGAATACTTGATAACTTTGAGAATTTTGCTCAAAATGACTTGACATTTTGAGAATATATTTTTGAAATGTTTAACTACAAGACGAAACAAAAAAGAAAATAAAATCACTTTTTTGAAACTGCACCCCCCTCCCCCAATCTAATCGACGTTCGTTATAACAACCCCTGTCTTCCAAAATCTGTTACTACAGTTAAAAGTCGCTATAACGTAAATGCACAACATATTGCATGTTATTTATTCATTTTTAACAATACTTGAATAAGTTTTACAAACTTTGTTTAAATTAAACTACAATCACTTATTCATTTCCAGATTAGTGAACCACAATACTCGGGCATGATACAATATGCCTGGAACAAGTCGAAAATTCTCTTTTCTACATATTAATGGGAAAATGTGAGTTTTTTTTTTTTTTTTGATTGCTGAACAACATGCGTCTCTCGACACAGCTACACAGCTTTTATTTTTGAGGTATTCCTTTCAGCGCCGAGCACTACAGATCGGGCAATATAAATTCAGATCATAATATTTAAATTTCAGGTCTCACAATCATTTTTTTATCCGGTAAAAAATCTTCATAACGCTTGCGTAATTCGTTGACGCCAAGTTCTAAACAAATAGAAGTATTTATTCTTTACTAATAATAAAGCTGAAAGTCTCTCTGTCCGGAGGATGTCTGGATGTCTGTAGGATATCTGTAGGATGTCTGTAGGATGTCTGTGACGCGCATAGCGCCTAGACCGTTCGGCCGATTTTCATGAAATTTGGCACAAAGTTAGTTTGTAGCATGGGGATGTGCAACTCGAAGCGATTTTTCGAAAATTCGATGTGGTTCTTTTTCTATTCCAATTTTAAGAAAAAAAACTATCATAAATTACGAAATTATCATAACGTGGAACCGTAACATGGGCACAAGCCAATTGGCGAGATACGAAATTATCATAACGTGGAACTATAACGTCTTTACAAGCCAATTGGCGAGAAAATTCACCATACATTATTCGTAAATATACAGGCGAACCAAAAGACCTTTAATTTTTCTATTACGGGCGAAGCCGTGCGGGTGCCACTAGTTAAAAATAAGGAAATAAAAAAAAAAGGATTTTGCGAAGGAACGCGGATATTATAAGGTTAAAGACTACACCAAACTATTCATTAAATGAGCAAAAAAAATCTTCTTCTCGTGCCGAAATTAAGTTTAACAGTAACATTTTAGAATTAGAAAACGCCGTGCAGAACGAGTAAACATGATTAATTGATGCCACTTACGAATAATTCATGTTATTACGATTATAGTAAATTACTGTGGTTAGGAAGAAGAGTGACCCAACAATGCAACAAGTAATAGCCCATTGTCCTTTGATGGTGCGGGCCCTGTACATGGATTTTGCTATTTAATAGCTAGAAACAAACGTCATTAACATTGTTCTGCTGTATGTTACATAACTGAGTTTTATTTTATTTATTCATACTTCCTCTTCTGCTCTTTAAGGGCAGACGATGTCGTTTTGCTGATTTTTTGTTTCACGTCTGAAGAGCGTGTAGTTTGAAGGCCGAATCTAACGGTGAGTTCGAGTTCGATGACCGCTTCCTTTTTCACTTCAGATCGTTTAGTATTAGTTCCCACTGTGAGTGGAAGGAGTAGTTTGCCACTTTCACACGAAAACCTGTTTTCTCGCGGACTTCCCGACGAAAAGAAAGATTTTTTTTTAAAGAAAGTACCGATGTTAGTTTCCACTCTTCCCATTTTAACTCATCCCATTAGTTTGAAAGAATTTTTTTTAGGAATTTAATTGAAAGGTTTCTTCTCGTGTAGTGGCGTAGAGGGAAGTTTTTCAAAGAGGAAGTGGGCCCGAAGACAGTATCTAGATTTGACTGATACAGAGAATACAGACAAGCAACTTGAAGAGGATCCGAAAGACCGCATCCTCCTCCCATGTAGTGGCGTAATGCGTAATTTTTAATTAGGAGGTTTTCATTGAACAATCCTGATTATTCGGACGTACTGGGTTCGAAGACAGTACCTAGATTTGACCAATACAGAGAATACAGACAAGCAACTTGAAGGGGATCCGAAAGATCGGATCCTGTTCCCATGTAGTGCCGTAGGGAGAAATTTTTTAATTGGGAGGTTTTCATTGTACAATCATGATTATTCGGAAGCACTGGACCCGAAGACAATACCTAGATTTGACTGAAACAGAGAATACAGACTTGAAGGCGTCCGAAAAAACCAGATCCTCTTCAACTTGCTTGAGCGAATGCTCTCGAATGTAATGTAATGTAATAACCCGAATAAAATGACTAATAAAAGAAAGAAATCCTTCAATGAGCACAGTTCAAGTCAATACAAAAAAAATATTTTGTTACAATATTTTGAATTGCATGAGACATTTAAGAATGTTAAATATTTTTTCACGTCATTAAGAATTTATCTAATGTCTTCTACTTGAAACACGTGATTCATATAAACTCTCTATCATTAAAAGAACAATATTCTAAAGCTAATGTTAGTGTGCTAACTGTTACGCTTTTGCAATCATAATTTAAAACTAATGGGTAAAGTAACCATATTTTGTCCCCGAGCCCAATTTCTTCCCCATAAACTTCTCTGGTTTAGCAGTAAGTGTCACCACCGGTGATGTTTCTTCTGATTGCGGTCAATAACACCATTTGTGAAAGTTTCATTAGTCTAGGCCACTGTGTTGCAGCTTGAGAGCACTTATTCCGATTTTTGTCAACTTGAATTACCGTAATACAATTTGTAAATGCTCTTTTTGCATTGTTTGAATGTGTTTAGTTAGTTGTATTTGACATATTTGTTTAGGAAAAGACGAAAGCTGAATGATCTGTGAGTTTTGCTATGAAAGGTTCTATGCTATGTAAATGATGGACCAATCCATATGTAGACAGAGAAGTAGACACATAAAGCAATTGTACTTTTTCGGAAAGAAAATCTTTGGCATCGTACTGGGATTACTTTTTTTTTCCCTCGTTAAAAGCATTAAACTCTCCATCCTGTTATCCCTCCGTTTCGCCACGCTACCACTCCCATACAGTCTTTTGAAATAAAAGCTAAATTAAACAATAAAAGTGCAAACATTTCAACATGAAAGCGATAACAAGTATCTATCTTAATGTATTTATAACATTTTATTAATACATTTAATTAAATTTAAAAGTAATATTCAGAGTTTTTGTATGTTACAATCATGTATGAAAATCAGTTTAAAAATTACAACCTATTTGTTTACAAAATAACAAAAAAGGCAACTGCCTTTTAGTTCTTTGCGTTAACAAAAACTACTAAATAATACCTCCGAAATTTAGGCAAAAATTCCATATATGTTTGTAATGGATTAAGAACCAAATGTGTTTCTCATAGAAAAACACATTCGAGGGTGAAATTGAATTCGAGGTGAATACTTTGAGTCTAAATTTGAACAGTAATTTCAAGGCAATAAGTATAGGAAAACGGATGCTATTTTTATTTTATTTTTAATAAAGAATTTCCTTATGATTATCCGGGTGCTTTTTTTAATTTCCCAATCACCCATAGAATGCAATTAATGAATTTAATTTTAAAACATGATAAAAAAGTATGTAAAGGAAAGATACTCCCTAAACAAATTCGACGTTCCGTAAAAGGAAGATTTAGCGTGTCCTAGTCCTAGATTATACCCCCTATCACCTTAAAATTAAATGGCATATGGGTCACCCAATATCGTGATCCATTGAAGAAGTTTTGGGCAACGTTTTCAAATGGCATACGATTAGATGACATGACCTCCATTTTCAGATAAAATTATAGGTCTTCCTTTAAATGCATAATGTCTTCCATTAACTGAAAGTACTTTACACGAATATTTCTGACTGAATCTTATCTTCTTTTCTTCCAAGGATTTTGTTATAGTTCGTTAATATAATTGTGTTGTTATTCGTTCGCAAAATCTGTTATAATTCGTAATTCGTATTTTTTTTTTTTTTTTTTTTTTTTTTGTAGTAGTAGTAGTAGATAGTTGTAATAGTAAGTAGTGATTTACACCTTCATGTGTTATAAGTTGTATACAATTTCTAATGTTTTATTAGTAATAGATGACCGTAATAGCGGATTTCGACCATTCCACAAAAACGGCCATTTTGTCCCACACGTGACGCCTCATACATTTCATTCAAAATAATACTTTAAAACATTAATGAACAATTTTTTTTTTCTGCTTAACAAATTAGATTCTTATGTGTGATACCTTAAGCAAAAAAATGTCGTCATTACCCTTTAAAATTATTACTTTTTAATGAATTGGCACTTGCGGGGCAAAGGGTTGATTTTTTCATGGAATGGCTCATTTGCGTTTGCGTCTGCGATAATGTGGTCCTTTCCAAAATTTTAAAAGTATTTTTTTTCTGAAAGAGCATGCTTAAAAACATAGAATCTGACCATTTTTTAAATAATTTCTTTAAGTTTAATATTTAAAAAAAAAAATTACTTAAATCTGTGCTCTTTCATCGCTTAACGCTTCTGCCGATGACATCAGAAATGATGAAATGCCGTTTAGTGTTGCCATTCACGGTCCAAAATATTTTATTCGCATCTTTACTCACGTGTATTGGCAACGATATGGTCCTTTTTAAAAAGAATGAGGAGCTTCAGCAACTCTACAATGTCACTTTGGAATACATGGAAAAATAGAACAAGCTTGATGATTTGAACTCATTTAAAAAGGTTGCAAGAAAGTTCAAATTACACACGTGGTAAACTTGATTCCAACACTTGAATTTAAAACTAGCGCAGGGCTACTTTCTGCATCTCAAAGTTTTAAGAAGACTCGAATAAAGTTGCAAATCTGATTCACATGATAAGTACTTCATTTGAAACTGTAAATGTTGTTACACATATGGTACATTCGTTCAGGGTAGCATTGGTTGACAGTATTCCTACTTTCAACTGCTTTACTCAGTTTCTAATAGTCTTACCGCATCTACTGACGAAAAACCGAAGAAAAAACCCTAAAATACTGTATAGTAATAAAAACTTAAGAAATAATAGAGACTTACAAAAATTACGATCCATTTCGATTGAAACCCGAATGTATAATGTGCATTTCAAAAGTGCGTGAAAAATTGCTCTCCTCAAAAGAAAAAATCGCCATAATTTCCAGGAAACTCGGTGATAAAACATATGAAGAAGTGCGTTCACCAACGAAAATACGAAAAATTACCATCAATCTAACGAATCCACCTGATCCAACCACCCTTGGCTTCTTCATTTGATGTCTACATCTACAGGGTTAAAGTCACAAGTCTTTATCAGCTGCGGGTAAGAGTTCTAAACGTAGACAGCAGCGTCACAGCTGATCAAATAAAAGATGTGTCCCGTTCCATTGCAGATAGTTGTGCCTTGACATGCAGGTTAACATGTTGAACGTGATTACATTCCTATGTATACACGTTTCTTGCTTTATTCATATATTCGTTTTCTTCATGAAACGTGCGGATCATGGAAAATATCGTCATTTTTGGATTATTCAATAGTCATGAAAGTCATTGAAAATGAAGAATTAACCTGGATGAAAACCATCCTGTCATTTACTGAAGCTTTGAACAGAGTGAGAAATGTTATAAAAAGTTAACTTACTTTAGTAAAAGAAAAGCAAGTTAGAACCAGAAATACCAAATTCCCTAATATCTAAAAACTTCTCATTTTTATTTCCTAATTCCTATTATTACTTTCTTCTATATCTAATATATAGAAGAAAGTATTGGATTCGTGCAAATTTTCGAATTTCGAATTTTGACGGATTCGTACGTTTTGAGGTGCGCTGAGTCCATTTCGACCATATTTGGAAAATGTCTGTCTGTCTGTGTGTGTGTGTGTATGTATGTGTGTGTGTGTGTATGTATGTGTGTCACGTCTGTGTGTGACCAGTTTTTTGTGGCCGCTCTATAACAAAAACTACCGCATGAAATCGAACGAAATTTTGTACACATATGTGCCCCTATGTGAACTTGTGCCCATTAGTTTTTGGCGCGAATTCCTCCAAGGGGGGTGGAGCAATGGGACGTTTCTCGAGTTACGCGTGCTTGCTATTCCTCAGGAAGTAACTGGCGGAATCAAACAAAATTTGGTCCATATGTTGGTATTAACAGGAACAGGTGCTGATTCAATTTTGGTGTCAATAACTCAAACGGGGGTTGAGCTATAGAACGTTTTTTGTCGTCAATTGTGACTGCTGTATCTCAAGAAATAATGAACGGAATGAAAGAAAAATTTATCGGCAAGTAGCCCTTAGTGGGTATAAGAACTGATTTTATTTTTGTGTCAACAGCTAAAAAGGGGGTAGCGCAATCACCCGTTCTTTTTTTTTCCATTTTGAGTGCCCTATCTCAAGAAGTAATGCTACGTTCTGGTTGAAATTTGGAATATATGTGAATCCATATGTAAACAGGCTCTGTTTTAATTTTGACGCCGATCGCTCCAAAAGGTGTTGATTTTTTTTTTTTTTTTTTTTTTTTTTTTTTTTTTTTTTTTTTTTTTTTTTTTTTTTTTTTTTGCGAATAAAAAATATTATTATTAATGCAACAATAAGAAAGATAAATCGTAATAGATTGTCGTCTGCGTATTTCTCGTGATTTTAATTGTATGGAAATGATAGGAAATATTATCTCAATGATTTAAAATTTTTAACTGTTGCCATCTTATGTTTGTTAATAAATAAAATATTTGTAATTAATTCAAGCAAGGCTCTTAAAATAACTTTCAATTTTCGCTCTTTATTTTGCTTTTACAATAATTCAGACATTGGGATGGTCGTCAAGTTTTTGCATGTGTAATTTTGTTTTTCTTAGGAATATTGCTTCCTCGTCAAGCATGGGGAGGGATCAGAAAAAGGAAAAATATAGAAGAAAGTTTCGTGATGGCCACAACATACTAGTTTCAAAAGTTCTAGCTTATTGCTAAATAGTACAGAAGTATTACAATGCAGAGGACTAGACATTTCAACAGCTTAAAGTCAGCCTCAAAAGTTGCTTACAAACAATATTTTTAGAAGCATTCGATGGTACGATGAGCAGCAAACAGTATTGTCAAACCATTTTATAAAATAAAAGTACAAAAGTTATTTTAAACCTTGTCTGAAGATGGCAGTATTGAACTTACTACAGTTTCCGGAAATGTCGAATGTACTTACTGAGTCAGCCTCCACGCTTCAAAGTTATCTTAAATGGCTGCAGTGCTTTTATATTTTTTATTTATTTAAAGTATTGCACACAACAGAAAAAAATCCAGTTACAGTTGCAACAACAATATAAAACTAGCAATTAAAAACCTATTATATATTTAAACTATTAAAACATAAAGACTTAAAATTGTAAACTAACAAGTTAAAAATGTCTAAATCACGACAATGAATGTTGAAAAGATTAAAATTTAAAAAGACAAAAATTATCAACATAGTTCCGTCTGATAAAAAAAAAAATTAAAGAAGAACGACTCCTAAGAGTCCAACTTGGACAGCAAGTTGTATCAAATTAACGATATCGGAGCAGTCAATTAAATTATGTAGAACCTTATAGAAAAAAAGAAGACACAAAAGTCCACGGCGTGATTTTAGAGTGGAAACATTATAAATGTTATATAAATGAGAATAAAATTAAGTCAGAAAATCTTTATTATCAGTTCTATAAGACAAGTAATAAACAGATTTGGATTGAATTTGCTCAAGAGTTTTAACTAATAAGTTCACACAAATTAACTTGCATTAAAACATACTGAAGCATTAGAAAGCATTGACATTAAAAAAGGGCAGCTAATTGTTATGAAACGTAGCCACTTGAATACTGCCGTGTGCAGATAAAGGACAGTAACTGCAATTTTTTTTTTTTTTTTTTTTTTTTTTTTTTTTTTTTTTTTTTTGCATTTTCGTCATCTATTGTACGTTGTCTTTATTGTACAAGCTCTCTCATATGGTTTCCGCTACAAAGAAGGCGCGAAAAAGACGTCTAATTCCAACATTTCGCGACTGTTAGTATTTAATCCGAAACGCGTTTCTTCGAATATCTCGAAAAATCATTTCTGCAGATACTGCCGTTTACCTGCCCACGGCAGAATAATATTCCTGATGTATATCTAAAACTTTATGTGCCTTAAATTTTCTCCCCCATTGCCGATTTTTTAATTTTCTTTCCTGAAACAATGTTCTCAAAAAACCTTTCAGTGGTAGAATGCACCTTTCCGTAATCAGGGTCAACATGATGCTTCAAAAATGTCTGCCAAACATTTTGAACTCATCGATAATAATCGAAAATCACGCTCTCTTTTATCTCGCAAAAGATTGTACACAAAATGCGGAATAATTGAATAACTTAAAGAACGTTTTCAAGTATGCTAAATTTATTTGGGAACATTCCTCTTCAAACAATCACTTAGTCGGAACAGGAGACAATATCGTGCAGAAAAAGCAATTTCTGTAGGGAAGGTCATTTATTATTTATTTCGTTTTCTTTGCTTTTCTTTCATTTTTTGAGTAGTTTCTTTTTTTTTCTGCATCATCTCCTCTATTTTTACTTTCCTAATATATTGAAATAGATTATGATACTTTTATTTCTTTCAAATCATTTTATTTTGGAAATATATTAAATGATCAGACAAAAATTTCCAGTCAAAATTATATTATTTTCGAAGTAATTAAATTGAAACTTAAGAAAAGACCAAACCAAAAGCCTATAGATGCGCGCAAGCAGCTAAACTAATAAGCCTAGTAAACAGTATAATATAGGCGAAATAAAAATGCAAATAACAAAAATAACAAAAGCTGCATAAATATAAACTGAAATACAAAAAAAAAAAGTTGATAAAACTAGTCTCATCAGCAGTGGAAACTTCATCCTATGGTTAAAAAACCAAAGAGTTTAAACTACAGACAAAAAGAAATACGTTAAATTTCCGAGTACATATACTTTTCAGAATTGCATTGGGCAGTCGCACCAACTGCTAAACTGTGGGTAAATAAATGGGAACTTATAAACTTAACACAAAGAGCCGGGGGATTCGTCTCTGTTATAA
This sequence comes from Uloborus diversus, assembly GCF_026930045.1. Lineage (NCBI taxonomy): Eukaryota > Metazoa > Arthropoda > Arachnida > Araneae > Uloboridae > Uloborus > Uloborus diversus. Next base: position 73,320,156 of record NC_072737.1, on the reverse strand, counting down.
GAAACCAAGTGGATACCAATAATAACACTCCACCGTACTGGTCAGAACACGCAATATCAATCTAAATACCATACCTCAAAGTCCGAGAAAAATATCCAATCAAAGAACAGAATGATCCAGTTTTGCTCCAATCCTCTGAAACAATAAAAGTGTCAAACTTAAAAAAAAAAAAAAAAAATCTCAAACAAGAATCCTAATCCATAATTTGCGCCGTATACTCCGAAGAACAAAATCTGCAATCCACGAGGCGTGGTTTCTCTCGGTTATTATAATCTTGAACAGTCAAATTGTTCCAAGAGAAGCAAAATGTTTATTAAAGACCAGCTGTACCCACACGGCAATGACCGTGCTAAGAATTTAAAGAATTTCCCTTCAATACATGAAAATCCCCGCACACACTATTAAAAAAACAATAGAAGTTCCTTTGCAATTTAAAATACTTCTCCAAATAAATAATAAGCATTAAATTAGAATAACAATAGCTTTAAAATATCAAATAATCCACTAACGCTATTGTTTATCGTGTATCTCGTCAAGCGACCAAGTACTCGAAACCCAGCCGGAGGAAACTTTTTAATCTATATTTTAAACAAAAAAGCTTGAAAAGTTCAGTTTTGTTTTTTAAAAATGTTTTAAGATTTGGATGACTAGCTTGTATAGTTCAAGAAACACGCTTAAGATTAATCAGTAAAAGTGAAGTAGGGTGACTATGTTTTACTGAAATGCATTGATATAATATATGCTTTACTTTGGGGCGAACTTCAAGAGGTCGATATAAACTTTTTTTGCAAATCTCAAAGTCCGTAATATAGTTTTTAATTTCATTCATTGTTTCTCCTTAATTCCCTGTACGTTTTTTCCTTCTCTCTGTTGAATGATTTCTTTTTCTTGTTTCTTTTTTATGCTTTTTTTTTACTTTGTTTCATCACCTATATACTCTTTCTTTTTCATTATTTTTACGTAATTAATTTGTTTCTTTCAAAATAACTTCTAATGAGATTAACTTTTTTAGAATAATTTATCTCTTTACTCGCGGTGTAGCTCAAGAAACAAGGTCGTTAATTGGCATCTACTCCTAAATGCTCAAAAACAGTAGTGCAAAACCAAAGCGCAAATCAAATGAATCAGAGTTTTAAAATTAGTTTAGACATTGCATATGCATCAGCTTCAAGAACTTCTTTGGTAATTTTATTAGCTAAAGCAATTCAATGCGTTTCTTTTATTTTCTTACTCACAAAAGTATCTTCCAAATAAAAATAAAAGCAACTCGTTTAAAAGCTTCCGCTTCTCGAACATTTCGAAACCCAATCACGTCCCATTTCAAACAATTCTAACTCAACGCCCGGCGAATCTACATTCACTTTGGGATTCTGGGATGGAGTTATCTTGTCAGTTAACAGGATGGAATTAAAGTTTTGTTGGGGGGAAGGGGGCTGTTTTATGGCTGGAACGTGTCGTACCTCGTCATTCAAACAATAGAAGAACCGACTCTCAATAGATTACTGCTTTCTTTAAAATGCTCGATTTCATTTGTAAGTGTGTCTTGGTTCAATGCTTGGCTCGAAAAAAAAGATTTCCTTGTGTCTTCAAGTGCATGCGTAGCTTTTATTGAGCCGTGTCATAGGAAATAATTCAATTTTTCATCAACATTCCTTTAATTTAATTTTTTTTTTTTTTTTTTTTTTTTTTTTTTTTTTTTTTTTTTGAAGTCAAATACTTTTTAAAACAAAGAGTAGGTGGTAGATATTTTTGAGCCCATATTCATTAAAATTCGTCAAAGGCACTAGACGAAAGATTTAAATGTACACAACCATACATTTGGCAAACTAACGTTTTCTTTCAGTAGTTTCTGACATAGCTATTTGTTGTTAAATCAATTTTCAAACCTTCATTGAAAATATAATTTTTCTATAAGCACGATAGTACATGTTGCTTTCAATGTAAAATTTGTATGGTAATTAAAGTATAAACATTAAAGCATCTGAAATTATTTAGTGGTTGAACTAGAACATTTATTAATTACTGGGTTAATTCAGGGAAAGTACTGTTTTTTTTTTTTTAAATATATTTTATCAGAAGCAAAAAGGTTTTCGACCATTTTGGTTTTCAGAAAAATGCTTTTAAAACAACATACGTTCATTGCTTGAATGTTTTGGTCAATTACTGGCACTGATAGCATTTTAGACAACCAGTAGTTGACCACTCCTTAATTTCAACACAATAGTTATTAAATGTTTAAACACTGATAGCATTTAAACCGACATACGTTCATTGCTTGAACGATTTGGTCAACTACTGGCACTAATAGCGTTTTAGGCAACCAGTAGTTAACCAGTCCTTAATATCACCTAAGAGTTATTACATGGTTTTCTTTATGGGTCACTCTCTAGAAAACATAACTTTTGACCGCAAATATTTTTCAATTTCAAAGCCTTTCATTTTCTTTTTTTTTTTAATTCTTAAATTAAAGTGTTACTTACTACAAATAACCATAAACAATGGCCCAGCTAAGTTCGAATTATTTTACTCATGAATAATAAAAATGAAATAATGCCTTGTTCACGGAAAATAAAATAAAAAGAAAAAAAAACTTTTAATGTTTAAAAATCGATCAATTTGATATCAAAGTAGCAATTTTGTTAATTATGCAAACAATGAGCTATTTTTATGGTTAGTGGGAATCTAATATTAAGCTCTCTTGATTAAAGTACGGTTTAATTTTTATGTTATCTTTTTAGTTCAAATGTCTGTAAAAAAATAGTATTTAGTGAATTTTAGAATAGAATGGCAATTTATAATTTTTGTAGAATGCCTAATATTGATGTATTTCCCCTTCATCATTTATTTTCACCTCAGAAATAATGATGTTGATAGGTCTGTCACGGAGGTGAAGAATTCCAAATTAATATAGGCCTAATAGATATATTTTTCAGAGAAATTTTTTTTCTCTTCGTTGCTACAATCTGCACATGTTAAACATATGAAAACAAGTTCACTTCTTTTTTGCATTAATTTACTTCCCTGAAGTTCAAGTTCACGGAGGTGTGAGTTCACAATAACGACACTTAGCTTTTCAAACAAAATCTATCTTCTTTTTTATTCGACAAAAATGTCACTTCTTTACGGCTGAAAATAAACAAGGGGGCTCCCTTGTATCATGGAAAATAAAATGTGATGCCGTTACTGCCACATGTTAATGAGAAATGGCGTTTTGTGTTTAGGTAACGGAAGTAAGAATTTATTGTGTGACATGATTCCTTATCGTACTAAAGCGAATTAAAACACAATATTAAACAATTTAATATACTTAAACAAATTCGTTTTTGAGACACTTGTGAAATTAATAATAAATAAATAAGTATATGCTTTTAATTAAACAAGTTATTAAGCAGCATAAACAGCCACATCAGATGTGTGACATGCCATGGAGGAGAAAATTCACGTGTTGTGAACCAAAAATATATTAAAATAAAAGTTATTACTAAAAAATTGTTGGCAGTTTTAAACAGATAAATTTTTGATGAAGTTGCAAAGCATCGTTAAATGAATTGTTCCTTAAAATTTTCACAGTAAAAGGCGTCTGACAGAAAAGTTACACTTTCTGAAGAATGGCCCTTATTTGCTTAAAGCAAACATGGATGATCTGCATATTATATTAGAGTAAATAAATCTGTAAAATTAAAGTCATCCTTGGAGAATACGTTTAAACATTTCATCTCATAACACCTCTTACTAGTACAAAAAGTGATTTTTTCGAAACTTTCTAGATGGCCTTGTATGTGTTCCGTCCTATCCTCTAATTAACACTTGAGTTGAAGATGAATCATCACACATCATGTCATGGGATGGTAGAAATTTGTTAGAGCAATCACACTAAAATTATGTACAGGAATGTGGAGCTAAGTAAAATAGGGAAATATTTACTATGTTTTCAGTGCCACTTATCTGGTAATATTTTAACTATATAGTAAAATCTATTCTAGTCAGGAAAAAGTTATTTCTGAGGAAATATTTACTATGTTTTCAGTGCCATTTATCTGGTGATATTTTAAATATATAGTAAAGTCTATTCTAGTCAGGAAAAAGTTATTTGTGAGGAAATATTTACTATGTTTTCAGTGCCACTTATCTGGTAATATTTTACCTATATAGTAAAGTCTAGTCTAGTCAGGAAAAGTTATTTCTGAAAATCAAAATATATGATAATACAAGCAATTTTCAAAAATTGATACTTATATTGAAAGATGTTGTTGTAAATCAAAAATTATTTTTGTTACTAACATTTTAAATCTTTATTGAGCACTACTAATATTCGGTACAGTATTTATTTATTTAATACTAGGGGGCTATGCCCCCTGCTCGCTAACGCTCACCAACCCCCGAAGATTGCTTCACAATCTTATTTGATTCGCATAGATTTAAATCGTCAATTAAAAAGAAACAGATTAAAATGCATTATGAGCTAGTTCCCTTTCGATCAAAAAGCACCCCTTCCCCGGGTTTCAAAATAACTTACCAACTTGCAGAGCCGTAAGGGCTAAGGAGCTCATGACCATTGAAAAACTGCAGTTTTGTACGTTTGAAAAGTCGCTTTCATATTCGTGGTCTCTAGTAATATATTTTGCTCTTTAGCTCAGGGCTTGAATTGAGTTGAGCCTAAGAGTTTTCGCACAAATCGAAATCCTTCAAGTTTGTGAATAAGAAAGAAGAAACATGCGAATCGAAAAGACGTAACTACGGCAACGCCAAACAAAACATCAATAATTTTAATGGCGATGAGATTATTCTAAATTGATTTTTAACGGCTGGTAACTTTTTTCATTTGGAGATAGAAGTTTAGTTTTTCGACCAAAAGTCAAGTTAGATCTGGAAAAAAAAAGTCGTTCTTTCCAGTGGTGTTAAAAAAAAAAATTTGGGACAATTTTTTCGCTTTTTACTGGGAGATTTAATGAAGAAAGCAGCCTAAATTTTAGTTAAGCCTAAAAAAGGTCGAGCTAAAAACGCAAATAACTCCCGCCGTATTTAAGTTAGAGCATTGAAACAAATTGCGTAAAACACGGAAAATTCTACCCTTTCCAACGATATAAAATATTAATATGTGCAAGTAATTTTCACTCCTTTAATAGGCAATAATAGGCAATTTACGCGAAATTTGAGCTTAAAAAATTAATTACAAAAAAACTAATTCGAACTTTAAAAAATAAAACCCGAGGTGCACATCCCCGGGGCTCGAAGTAATTTTGTACAAAATTTCAAGGCTGCAGATGTTATGGGGTCTCCTCTGGACGCACGTCTGCCACAAACTTCCTTCCAGAACATCTTGAAACCTTACTTTTATTTACTATAAAGAGATAAAGCATTTTTTGCATTTAAATGTTTTGTCAAATTAGTCAAGTGCTGGGCAAAATGGATAGATCACTGTGAAATATGTAGTTCATTTCGTTTACTTATTCATTCATTTACTAACTTACTAATGCATTCATTCAATACTTTATTCAGTTACATTACTTCGTTTATTAATTCAGTGGTTTATTTTCACTTTTTTTAATTTATATATACTATTTTATTCATTCATTTATTTATTTTTTTATCATACATTGACTAATTAATTCGTTTATTGTTTTACTATTTATTCATTAATTTTTTATTTACTCATTCCGTTGATCAAAAATATTTTAAGTAATCAGATAAAAAATATTTCATCACAAAAATATTTCATTTTTCACTTTTTTTTTGTAACTACAAATATACTGCCAAACACTAAAAATAACAAGTTTCAGTACAAAATTTTTTTCTGAAATGCATTATTCTTTCTTTATGTACTGTAGTTTAAAAAAAAACCATCATTTTTAAATAGGTAAGTTATTTTAACTATTACACTTTGTCCCACATTCCCCCACTTATTTATTCTTGTTTTTTGCAGTTTTGTGCTCTAGTGGTCAACAATTGTTGGTTGATCAACCTGTTTTCCTTTACCAAATAACAAGTGAAGTATTCTAAGTCTCAAATAAATTTGTATCAAACGTTTTGAATCACATTATACTCCACCGGACACGTAACATTTCAACCTTCAAATTAAATGTCAACTATTAAAATTGTACCATTCAAATTTTTTGTAAGAATTTTTGTTTGTTATAAATTTGTTGATTTACAAACAATGTCTACTTGAAAACGAGCCATTCTGATAAACTGAAAGATTAGAAAACTTATTACAGTAAAGAACGAAGTTCTTGAATAATTACGCAATGCAAAATAATACAAAATAATATGTTGCGCTCTACCTCGAAGCAGGTTGATTGAATTACACGAAACTTATTTTCGGGTTTGTTTATCTCCAAAAAAAAAGCTTCGTGATCAGATGTTCGCCAAAAGTAAACACACATTTCAGTTATAAATTTCTTTAAATATTATCTTCAGGAAATATATTCCCTTGTCGAAATAAGGATAACCAAATGTAAACAGAAAATTCTTTTTCGACAACAGCAAGTACTTAAATTGAAAAGAAAATAGAAATATATCTGAATATTAGTCGTCAGGGGAAGGTCTTTTAATTCACGATTGGATTTTATGGAATAATTTAAGAACTCAACTTTCTCAAATATTTGAAAATATTTCAGAAAATTTTCTCGAAAATTATTTTCATTGTTCATATAATAAACACAAAAATGTTATTTTGAAAAAACTTAGTAAAAATCGCATGTCAACATTGTTTTTCTATTAACAGCATTCTTTTGTTTTAAGCTCTAATTATATATATATATATATATATATATATATATATATATATATATTATTTTTTATACAGGATTAATTCGAGTTTGTTTGTTTTTTTTCTTTTTCAATATGTAATGTGCCAAAAACAGGGGAAACGAACTATGTAAATGAATTTGAACAAATATTCCTCAATAAAAAGAGGATCAGAGAAAAAAAAATAGCTATCTGAATAAGAAAAAATTCAAATCAAATAAAGCAAAATAACGTTTCTTATACAACAACAAAACGCCTAGTTTTAAACAGGTAATCTTGAAGATTATTTTCTTCCTGGAGATTTATTTGATTTGTTAATGATTGCTTAAAAATGCTGCATTTTACAAGTTTAATTGCAAAAAAATTTTGCTTTTACTTTTTAATTATTGCCAACAACCAAGTAAATAATAATGTCGAAAGGAAAATGGTTTCCAGATTTCTCGCACTTTGAACTCACTTCACTTTGATTCAATCAATCAACCTCTGACTTTCATAAATGTTAAACCGACAAATATGTAAGTATGTAGAACCTCTCCATGAGGGACACTAAGGAGACTGGACAACTTGTCCCTTAGAGGTGTCTCTTCTTCGGAGGTAGATGAATTCATGTATGCTGCGTAAACTCAGTATAATTTCATTATGAACGTAAACTAATAATATTTGAGATCTTTTTGAAAATGTTTCATAAAAATATAGCTATACTAAATAGAATGGGGTCGTTTTCAAAATTTAAAAAGTATTTTTTTCTGAGAGAGCAAACGTAGGATCTGACCATTTTTTAAATAATTTGTTCAATATTAATATTTTTTAAAAATCACTTAAATCGGCGAGCTTTCAATGTTTATGCTTCTGTCCGATGACATCACAAATGATGAAATGCCATTCACAGAGCAAAATATTTAATTCGCATCTTTACTCATGTGTATTGGCAACGATATGCTTGATAGCAGGCGTAGAGCGCAATTTTAATTCGCTTGTTGATTATCATAACGTGGAATCGCGGTAGAAATGTGCGGAAAAGTGCATCCTTTGTGACGTCATCAAGACCACGCCTTTTTTTCAAAATCAGAGATTTTAAAAAATCAATTAAAAAAAAAACTGTTGGGAAAATGAAAGTAGTTTCTGGGTCCATGGTTTTTTTTTTTTTTTTTTTTTGCTTATTCTATCAATTTCAGTGACAACAAGTACTACTTTTGACTGAAGAAAACAACCCCATTTAGAAGTATTCAAACTGGAGAAAAATATTAATATTAAAATTGAATCAAACATTTCGTAGTATCAAAGTTTTGTAACTGATTTTCCTTAATTACAATGTTGAACTTATATGTTACGTGGATTTGTTTGATGTCATGTAATTTACAATGCAAAAAACAGTGTGAAAGTGTGATCATATTTCAAGTTTTCTGTCCCAAGCTTTTCAAAGCGCACTATTTGTCGGAGACTGAGCCCATATGAAAACATTTAAGGCAGGGAAAAGTATGAATGTAGGTCTCAGCAAGAATTTTAGAACACTTGCTTATTTGCATGTTAATGACATGACAAACTTTTACTGGTCAAATTTTTAACAAAAAGGGAACCTTAAACTCCAATAAATTCGATATTTCTAATACATTTATACACTTTTCTTTTTTGAATACTTCTCTGTGACTGTCCCTTAAATAGAGTGTCCCTTAATGAGAGGTCAATGTATGGAGGTCCCTATTCGAAGGGACTGGGAAAAGAAAAAGTGTCCCTCACATAGAGGTGTCTCTTATTCAGAGGTGTCCCTTAAAATAGGTACTATTGTATTTACATTTGCATTAGAAACTAATTTTCTATTTTTTGAGACGGAAAACTAAGAAGCTAATTTAGATCTATGAGCTATTCTTACTTTTTTAACAAGAATTTTAACGTAACTGTTTTTTTAGCTAAACAGGTCTGATTTTTCCTCATACCGCAAATGTTAAACATTTTTGGATTCCTTGAAAAAAAAAATAGCCGAATCAAGATTTTTTTTTTTTTTTTTTTTTGCACAAATTCTTGGTCAAGAACTGTTTCCAACATTGTTCGAAACAAATCCGGCAATTTCATCCACAAAAGGAGAGGGACTGACTAACAGACACGCATTTCCCAATTTTAAACCCTACTTCTAACTTTTCGTTTTTTTTATTTTTTCATTATTTTTTAAATATTTTTTTTTGATCTTTTTATTTGCTTTTAGGACATTTTCAAGATACCTATAACCTTTTTTTAAACCTCTTAAAGGAGAGTAGGCATGTATGCGAAAAATAAGTTAAATTTAAGTTAGGAAAACAATGAACAGATATTAGAAATTGATTTTCAGCTCCGTTAGTGTAGGTTGCCCCCTTTTTTAATCAAAAGATAAAACAAAGATTTTTTAAAACGGTGATTAAACTGTGAGCTGTCCTTATTTTAAGACCTCTACATCATAAAATTGTGGAACATCTATCCAGTACCCACGATCATACGTTGAAAAAAATAACTTATTTCCCTCGACAAAATCTTCGTAACGTATGACAGCAGTGAATTTTATCTTTGCATATGCATTATATACTAGTAAAAGAATTTCATGAAGATACGACTCAATGGGTTTCATTAGTCTCCTTATCAGAATAAAAGTGATTTGCGCAGTACAATTGCTTCCCAACAGGAAATAACACAAGAAACTTCTCAGACAGAAAAGTAACAATAATAATGTTACGAGTCCAGCCACTTCAAGAAATTCTTTAAATAACGACACAGTTTTTGAGAAAGCACAGGAGATTTATTTACAACTATGTACAATTAATATCGTTAGCAACTGCTAAATTAACCATAACAATTAGGCTATTATCAATTAACACGGTAAACTCAACGGTTACACACGTATTTACATCAAAATACGCGAAAACACAGCGCAAAGGCTAATACACACAATAACAGAGCTAACGGCTCAGACGAAATTCAGACAGTTTAAAAAGCAGAACTAACTCTCCCATTCAAATGCCACACGACTTTTATACTGCTTTGGAAAGTTCGACAAAATTCTACAACTTTCTCATATTTTCTTTTTATTCTATTCACAAATCTTATCATTTAGAAATGGGTAGACCGTATACTTCAGTCGAATGTTAGGGGGTTGTGTGTGCATTACAAGAAGCTATTTACAGGTTACGTTACTAAGATAATTTTAGATGAAAAATAATGGAATAAACGCCTAATTTAGCCAGATTACAACAAATTAATCACAAAAATAATTACTATTTACAGAATTTGTAACAATAAGTTTGAAAACCATAATATTAAAAAGAAATATCTATTACTACTTAATAATTACCGTTTTATGGCTGATTCATAAAATTCATGCCTAAATTGAAGGGGTAATGAATACGTCAAAGCTAAATTTTTCTTTTTGCTACCTTCCTATGAAATATTAATTAAAGAAATTTTGGTAAGAAAAGATAAAGAAAATAAAGTGTACATTTTGAATAAGTTGTACGCTACATTTCTTAAATTGAAAAAAATAACGCTTTCAAACCCCAAGAGACCAACCATGCAGCAACAATCATTTCTTTTTCTTTACTTGTGTTTTTTAATTAATGCAAAGAAGCTGTTCCTGCTTTCTTGATTTATAGTCGGTAGCTTCAAGAACTTTAATTAACTGAGAGTTAATTAAAATAGCATTTGCAAATACCATAGGAAAACCAATCCTGAAAAGGCAGCAACTTCGAAAACCTCTCAGAAGAAAAGTTTAAGGTTTCCATTTTTTTCTCATAGTAATTTTCTAGAAAGTTGCTTCTAGTGGGGCGAGAAATTTCTATTCTTTCGGAAACTTTAGATGGTCTGCACACATTAGCTTTCCTCTCACGTTTATACCAGTCATTTAACTCCGTAGGATGTTTTTATATAACTATTAAAACCCAACCTTTTCATCCAATTTGCACAACATTCGAGATTAAGACTTCTAACAGGGCTACGAAACAGATTATGAAAAATTTTCAAGGGGTAACAAAAATTGCGTCTTCAGCTTTTTCTATTAATTATTTTTGTTATTACTTAAGTGCACGTTTAATCAAGCATTGCATTTTGTTTTAGTCAATAGCACAAAATGGCATTAAAATGCTTTGTCATGCTATTACATCATGATATCTGAACACATATTTGATTTTCCCTAATACTTTCAAATGCAATTTAGTTCATTAATCAAGGCAGGTTTGCGTTTGCAAAAAGCTCTTTTCTGCAAATTAAAGATGAAACACTATATTGCAGCGATCGGCAACCTAAATTCTGTGCCGATCTACTTTCCAAGTTTGACGAGCGCCAAGACCGATTTCCCGGGAAGGGGGGGGGCGGAGGGAATCTCCCATCTCTGTGGCATGGCATTGGTAAAATGTTGTTCGACACTGTTTTCTTACTTTAAAAATTTGTACAACACTTAAAACAAGTATGATCTGTAAATTCCTTTTTCCTTTTGTGAACATTTTTCAGTAGCAGAAGTAAGAAAAATATTTCTCTTAAATATCAGAACTTGGGGCATTTCTAGATTCTAGCGATAATAAAAAGTTCTGGAAATGTTTTGAATAACTTTTGTTTTAAAGGTTCAGTCAGATTCTTTTGCAGAAAATAATAGTTTTTAATGTTACTCAGAAAAAAAAGAAAGTTTTAGAATGTTGTAAGGATCGACTGAAAACGGGCTCGAGATCGACGGGTTACCTACCGCTGATATATTGCAAGAACGTCAGGTGAAGGGGTTTTACAGAAATGGGCTATAAATGTACGTAAGAATGACCTGTATCGCAATTTGTTTCTTTCAAACAATACGTAGGTAAGTTATAAATAAATACTAAGTAAAATTAAAAATAACAACTTTTTTCGAACAAAACTTGCAGATTACTGCATACACGTGTTTCAACGTCACAAAGAACGTCTTTTTAAATATAAAAGATGTCAGCTTATGAATGAAAAGGCGTCCGATAAAATGGCTTCTGTTTTACGTATCTATTTCATCAGATGAGCAAGGCATTTTTTTTTCTAGAAATTAGCTTAAAATGTTAGAAAGATATATTTAACATAATTTGTAGTCTTAGCTAATTAAGAGAATATTTATTAGATACTAGAAAGTCGATGTTAAGGATACGGGAAAGCAGTCTCGTCAAGCTCTGGAGGGAACTTCTCGTTTCATTATGAAAATACTGGAAGTGTCATGTTTCAAACCACCTTTTCTTTTGGTGATTCCCCTCAAACCCCAAAGTGAATTCCCAAAAATATTTTTTTTTCCAACTACAACACTGATTGTCATCCATTATTTCATTTAACGTATTGCCATTATCACCAAGGTTTTGACCCTGAGTTTTACCCCAGATTATCACACCCCAGATGTCAAGGTGAGAATTTTTGCTTACAGTTTTTAATTTATAAACTCGGTTCACGGAAAAAATAGACCGAAAGTAAACAAGCAGGTTTGTTACCACGTACTTTTAGGGATTAGGCTCTACATTAAAAAACAAGCGCTTCCATCCTGAACTAAACGAGATCTTCTAATTGACCTTAAGTTTCACCGTAGGCGCTAATGTTATGGTTTTTTTGAATTGTTCATAACTGAAGAAAAAAATTGTTTAAATCAAAATTATCTTTTCTATACATGGTTTCTCATCAAGAGCTTCTTCCAATTCTGTTCTTTTGAATCAAATCTGCCTTTATGCTCGGTATTTATAATTGCCTTGAATTTCACCGTAGGAGCTAATGTTAAGTGTTCTTGAACTGTCCAAAATTGAACGAAAAATCGTCAATTCAAAAAGTGAAATATGGGAATAAGGTGTCCTCGCCGAGATCTTTCGAATAAAAAAAGTTTATTCGCATCAGACAATTCGTTTAAAAGTTACTTGAAAGGGGGGGGGGGAGCAGACGGATCGACAAACCAACCAAACATTTTTCTCTATTTTAAAACACAACTTTCCTATTTTTAATTTTTCAATATTTACTTTATTATTTTATTTATTTTGACTTTTTTTTTCTTTTTTGTATTTCGCAATATTTTAAATATACATTAAGCCAACTTTCAAATCTTCATTATTTTTTTCTTTTTTACTTTTACGTGAAAGTAGGCTAAAAAAACGTAAACGAATAGCATTGGCATTCGCGGTCTTCTTGGCTTTAATTTGTTCTGTACCAAATGGCGCATTTCTTCGTTAACCTCTCTTCTATCTTTTCCATTAAACAAAAGTATAAATTAATTCTCGAAGAATCTTTTACGAGCTGCAAAATCCTGTAATCATGGACCTCACTTTTTTAGCGAAATTTCTCATTGTCACTCGGGTTAAAATAAGTAACATTTTAAAGACTTTTACTTCCTTTTCAACTTAAAAAAAAAACCTTTTTGCTAGATTTTGTACAACAAAGCCTCTTTAAAAAATAAAAATGCATTAAAATATTCCTTTTCTGAAACTGCCGTCTCAGGCTTGAAAAGAGAAAGTTTTTGCGCTCTATATTCTCGTCTTTTCCTGAAATAGGTTAAAATCTCTAAGGTCGTTTTTTCTGTGTATTTGTTGCGGTAAAAAACTAGATACTGAACTTTCTGGAACTGGTCCCAGTACCAAATGTACCTGATTTAAATGTCTGATATCTTCACTTCTTCCAAACAACACTCATCGTAGCTGATGTCACGTTTTTACCACCAGCTAAATTAGTCTTTCTTTTCTTCAGTCTTTCATAACGACTTCGAAATTCCGTTCATTATGACCATTTTTCTCCCGACCCTTTTGACAAGTTGCCAAATATCCGTTTATGACAAGCAAAAGAGCGATGTTCGAGCTTCAATTTATTTCAGCTATTATTTGTTTAGTTCGCTTTCTTTTTTTTTGGCAACAGTCTTGGGAATTATACCGTTCTTGGCACTAATGTCCTAATTTGGAATTCGCTTTTTATAAAAGTGTTGCTGTTGTTGCGAATCTTATGTCATTGATATTCTGATGCTAAAAGCATGAAAACTCAAACAAAATGTTGTAATAAAACATCCCAAAATTGAGATTACAGTTTGTTGTATCAGAAACTTGTAACTGTTCAGGAAAAAATTAAAAGTTACAAAACTAACGTGCGTTAAAAAAATAATAAGAAGAAAATTTTTTGTCAGTACCGTGTCTATTTATTTATTTATTTACTTATTTATTTATTTTAGATGAAAACTACGAACCAGTAATTGAAATGATTATTTGAACCTGCTTAAATAGTATTCCTTAAATTTCAACGTTTCTTTTTTTCTTTTACCATAACATAGCAACAAAGAGTCATTCAACAAAATGTACCTTTATTACTCATCAGTAAAGCCTCTTCCAACTATTTTTCCCACAAAAAATACATATAATGTACAATAATAAGCCAGAGGTTTTTGGCCTACTTTCCCAGTAAAAGTCAGAGAAAGAAGAAAAAAGCATAAAAGAAGGCTTAATGCATCTTGGAAATATCGCGAAAAACAAGAAAAAAAAGCCAAAAATATAAATAATAATTAAATAACTATCGAAAAATTAAAAACTTGAAAGTAGGGTATTCAGGTGGGGAAAATGTCTATCGGTCTGCCAACCCCCCCCCCCCTTATAACTTTTTAGAGAATAGTCCGATTCGAACATTTTTTTTTTTTTTGTTCGAAAGAGCTCGGTGAGCACACCTCATTCCTATATTTCACTTTTAATCTGAACTATTTTTCGTTCAATTTTGAACTGTTCAAAAAAGCTTAACATTAGCGCCCACGATCAAATTCAAGGATATTCCAAACTTAGAGGCGAATTTGCTTCAAACAAACTTGGTAGGAAAAAGCTTTTGATGAAAAACATTTATGTAAAATGTCTTTTTGATTTGAACAATTTGCCGTTCAATTTTGAACAGTTCAAATCCCTTAACATTAGCGCCTACGGGGAAAACTGAAAGCCAATGTAGATTCCGCACTTTAAAGCGGATTTACTTCAAATAAATTTTGTTGGAAATAGCTCTTGACGGCAAACTCCCGACTCCGACTCCGAGAATTTTGGGCACTCTCTTCGACTTCGACTCCTGTGCCCGAAAGTTAGTCGAACTCTGACTCCTCGACATCGACACTGACTTCGGAACTTTGGCAAAAATTTATACGCGGAGGGAAAATGACTGACTCCGACTCTTGGATATTCGACTCCGACTACTTTATCTCGAAATAAGTCCAACTCCAACCCCGCAAACATTGGCAGAGTTGCGGACTCTAAAAGAAATGACTGATTCCAACTGCGAGTCTTTGAATTAAATACCTTCGACTCCCGAATCCGACTCTTTTATCCAAAATGAGATTGACTCCTACTACGACTACGCAGTCATGCTATTTACTGTGAAATAATTATTGTTTATATGATTTGTTTTTATTTTCCCTCTAAATTATTTATTTATATATTCAGTTTTTGGCGGAGAAATTCTGAGTCCTTTATGTTTCTACTTAAAGATATGCGCGGACTATTTTTTTCTTTTTTTTTTCGACAATGAAAATTATTTCTTTAGCTGACATTTTATTGTTTTTATTTATTTTTGAAATTACATAAATCCCTTTTTTAAATTATTTTTTTTTGCAACAAAGGAAAAACAAACGATTTTTTTTTTTTGATATGATGTATTTATTTTATTAAGCTTATTAATTTTAATTTTTTTTCTTTTTGAAAGCGAATAAAGATTTTTTCTTAATTGAATAAAATGTATTTGCTGCTTTGTTTAAAAGGTGCTGCTACTTTATTTGTTCGTTTATTTATTTTTTATGCATCTAATTCTTTAGATGAGCTAGGCATATTTTATTTCTAAAAATCGACTTAAAATATTTTTAAAAATATGGTATGAATAATTCGCGATTTTAGCTAATTTTGAGAATTTTGATCAGATAATAGAAGTCCATATTGGTATACGGGAAAGTAGGCTCGTTTAATTCAGGACGAACTTCTTGCTTTAATCGTTTCCTTTCGGTTTTTCTTTATATATATATATATATATATATATATATATATATATATATATATATATATATATATATATATATATATATATATATATATATATATATATACTAGATGCGTCGCCCAGCTTTGCACGGTCTACTTCAAAAATAAAAGTTTTGTCAAGTGACGCGTGTTCAAGAATCTGCCTTGAACAAAAAGAAAATCTTTAAAATTTCCCGACAGATTGCGGAAAAATAATCAAAAAAGGAAAATTTTAAATTTACAGAGGAACGATTACAGGATTACAGGAAAAGCCTCAAAACAAAAGCCGGAATTATATTTGCTATGAATTAGAAATTCATTGTTGATCGCGGTCATTGGTGAACAATGCTTTTATTAAGATTTGTAGCTTTGAAGAAAATCATTGTGAAGAAAGATCTGTTGCCATTTAAAACAGATCTTTCTTCTCAATGATTTTCTTCAAGCTACAAATCTTAATAAAAGCATTAATCAACAATGACCGCGATCAACAATGAATTTCTAAATGAAGGCTTATTACCTACATTTTATCATGAAATAAGTAAAAAACAGTTCACGTTCTAATTTCCTTGGAACACTGAAACAAATTTTATCTGATGCACAAAAATCATGGGTTTATATAGATATTTTATTTTAATTTTTGCAAGCATTTGTTCGCCCTCATATTATAGAAAAACACCATCGATTGGTTCGGAATTTTTTTGGTGCTTCCCCCTTCCCCCCTCTTCTGCGTTCCTTTTCGGTTGCCCAAGTACCTCCCTGCCAAATTTGGTCGAGATCCGACTTAAACTGATTTTGTATAGGGAACATACATACATATATTTTCACACATTTATATTCTTTGTTTTATGAAAAAGAGATCCCTATTCATTTGCATCATTTTGTCTTTTTTTTTTTTTTTTTTTTTTTCATGGCTGTACACACACAAAAGAAAGTCATTATATCTAACAGCTTAGCAACTTACTCTGCCGTAAAGTCGCGCACAAAGTCAGCAAACATTTGCCGACCAATAGCGATTAACATGAAGTTGACATTTGGTACTTTATTTGTTCCGCCATCAAATCTTCCTTTTCAAGACACATTCCCTCAAAGATCGTTAACTCTGATCCTGTTAAGAAACGTAGCTAATGATGCTTGCAATGTTTCATCGTAAACATCTCAGTAAGTACTTAGCAATTCGAGCTTTAAGAGCTTCCAAGCTAATAACTTTGCATATGTTTACTCAAAGGAATACCGAACAGGGCACAGACGTGAATTATTATTTCTTCAATAAAAATTGGCAACCATTTAGTTGTTTATCTTTCAACAGGAAGAGTTAATCACAATGGATGTTTAACCAAAGGTAATGAGTTAAGGCGTAAAGCAAGCAGCTGAGATACTGAACTTCAGCTTGGCGGAATGAATTAGGTAAATCAACTACTGAAATGCGCGATGCATTCTTGCAGAGATTATGCCTCTCGGTGTCTTCAATACCAAACAATGATTTTTTATAAAACAAAACATGGTTGCAAATGAAGGTAAACAAAATATAAAAAGAAAATCTATCAACATCAAAGATGTGAACAAAATGGTACTTACATTTCAGGCCACAATCATGGTGCAGGAAAGTCAGTCATATACACAGTTCTATTAAGGATGTAACTTTTAAGCTTCATCGATGCAATTTCATGGTTGAATATAGCTATATCAAAACCATAATTGAATTTCAGTTTTTCTTGAATCTAGCATCATAGTTTGCACTTTCTTAACTTGGTGAAACTATATAAACACTTGATTTCACACGTTGCTAACCAAGATATAAAACTTTAATCTAAATCAATGTGGTAAACTTGCAGCAAAGCATCATTGTTTTGGAATGCTAATAGGCATCATCATTTTGACTCTATTCAAAAGCATCTAAAAATCGTTCTAAGACAATTGTAACGAACCAAATTTCACCATTTTCCGTTTAGTATCTCAAACTAGTTTTATCTCAACAACTCTGTTACGTTTACTTTCGGCAGCGTGCAGTAGTGCCGCCAGAGGCGCCCCGAACTCAAATTTTTGAGAGACTGGAAATTCTCATTTTTCCGAATGGAGCTCCAAACTTTTCCGAATGATGATTATTTTGCTGAATGGAACTCCAAATTTTGCCGATTAGAACTCTAAATTTTGCCGAATGGCTGTAATTTTGCCGAGTAATTATAATTTTGCCGAATACGATTACAGTTTTCCCGAATCGTCAGACAAAATTTGACTAATAAGAAAATTTTTGGGAAGGTCGAAACGGTGACCTCCTTCGAGGCGCCCCTGAATGCCACTGTACAGAGCCATAGAAGAACAAGGGCTAGCTCGTTCCTTTGATCTTTTCATCCGCCGCGAAGTGGACAGCGAGAGGAGAAAACTCGTTTTTGACGTCATCGGGTACACTCCGCGGGACAATATCCACAGCGTATGCCGAAAGAACTGTAGTATGCCTTAGCTAAAATACAATTTAAGAATTTTTACTCTGTACAAGGGTTGTTTAAGAGGCAGTTGAAGGGGCCGAGGTCACTCCCAGACAAGGCTAAAAATCACTCATTATGAATAAGGATATGAATATTGTTTTCAAGGTTTAATTTTAATTTGGAAATGTTTTATAACATTTGACTAGGGTTTCTTCAGAAATAAGCACCTGCTCCTGCGCTAAATCTGTTGGCAGGTTATTTTTCCTTCATGTTATGCTAAAGTAGACATAAAAGTCACATTTTTTAGAATCGAAAATTTTTGTGTGTAATTATATTTGAAAGTATTGAAAACGCCTTCACGTGCTGATGGCCTAGTTACTGAAAAAGTTCTGGAAACTTAAGCTTTCCCTCAAGATTTTCAAAGAGCTCAAAACACATCCAAAAAATTAGGAATACAACCTTCCTTTCTGTTTTTTAATGCTTTTTTTTTATGGAATACTAACTTTGAAGCTGCTTCAATAAATACTTGGGGGAAGAATTTTAAAAAGTTAAGGTAAAGAGCAAGACAAATTTCATAAAATGTGGTGTACGAAGTTATTTTTTAATGTAGGATTTGGTTCAACCCTGTCACAATGCAACTTAATATTATATATAATGATATTTAATTAGCTTAGTAATGGCACTGTGAGACCGTAATAAATTTCCTTTAACCGTAAAATTACAATGCATTTAGATGCAATGCATGAAATTTCTTTGTAAATATTATTCAATAGATTTAACTTAATTTCTTGAAAACTGTATCCCCATGCTTAAAATAATTAATAATTCGCATTGATGTGACAATGACGTAAAGATGGGAGAGGGGAGATGGAAAATGAGCACTATATCTTGATTATCTCAATCGTATATCTATTTTTGTATAGGAGCTTTTTTTTTTGTGATCATTTAAAGCTTTTAAATCAGATACATTAGAGTTTTTATGATTGTACAAAAGCTAGGCCATTTAATTGTTCTTCTGTATTGAAAGACCAATTTCCTGACCCATATAAAAATGCTATTGAACTTTTTTTTCGAGTAAGAACATTTGGAAGAATTCGATATTTGAATGAAAAACTTTCTGAGGACAAAAGGTAAGCCGGCAAAAATATTTTTTTTTAATGGACTTTATCACAGAAAAAAACTTTGTAGAATATTCGGAAAGATTTCATTTATTACTGTAACGTAATGATTTGTAGAATTCAGACGTGAAGAAATTTTTCAGTCTACAAATAAGTTAGCTTTATAAATTTGGTGATAATCATTGAAGATTTAAATTTGGTTTACGTTGCTAAATTTCAATATGTTATTTTTAAATTGAAATGATTAAAATGCTGATTAACAATTTCAGTAAACACCTATTAATCTAAACTTCGCTTTATAAATAAAGAACGCGTTAGCGTAATAACGTATTTTTGTAAGGCTGTATTTTTATTTTTTTAACTTTTTCTAATGCAACTTTATATTTCATTCTCTTGAATTCAAAATACAATTTTTACTGTGTTCAAATATTTTACTTATGAACATTGGTTCAATTTATAGGTTATTTTGCTTAATTCGTTTTAAACAATCTAGATGACATGGATCCTCTATTAGTCCAGGTTAATGAGGTTCTACTTCAGTTTTCAAAAACAACATTTGTTAAGATTCTTGGTCAGAGTTATAGTTACTTCGTAAAAAAAACTTCCTCTAAAAAACATCGGCAGTATTTATATTCAAATAGGGTATCACGAAATTCCAATATGTTTTAGTTATTCCTTATATCTATCTTATCTCTTTCATTTTCTTTGAGACAAGTTGGAAAAAACAATATTATAATTATTTTTTAAAGTCTAAACTGACAAAATTATGTACACACAAGAGGAAACTTGACAAGCACAGTAAATTATTTTCATTTCTTTATAAGCTCAATTTTATTGTGCGAAATTTCCGCTTTCTACCCCTTTAAAACACGCATATTGGATAAAGAATATCCAAAACTACACAAGAGAAACTAAAAATTTGTATTGTGGATTTTAATTATGTTTTTGTTTTTAGTATCGCTTATTAACTTGTCGATGGGACTCAAAACAGTTACCCTTGTATTTCATTTTTTTTTTTTTTTGAAGCTTAACCCTCAAGAAATTTTTAAACATAAAAATCGGAAAAGAGAGTGAAGAATTACGCAAGCAAGCACTATACAAATGTCCCAGATCGAGTGTACCCGGTGACGTCACTGGCACTTCTCCCCTCGTTCCTACTTTCGCGGCGCTAAGACCCAGCCCTTGTTCTTCTATGGCTCTGGCCACTGTATATAATCGAATATTTATACCAAGTCGCCATCGTCGCCATTTTGATGCTAGAAAATATGATCAGTTATGTGAATCGGCCGAGTTATCTATTTTCATATAATTTTCTTTCCGAGTCACACACGCGATACTATAGATGGCAATATTAGTAAAATAGCAAAAAGAAACTAAGAACTGAAGCGTTTAGTATCAAAATCAGTTTAATCCATTTTTAAAAATCTGACAAAAGGGACAGGAAAAAAAATATTTCGCACTCTGCCCATTTATACTATCTAAAGAAATAAATTTTAGTTTGAGTAACATCTGATTTTTTTTTTTTTTTTCAATTTAGAATGTTGTCTGAAAAATTTCAAATTTGAAAAAAAAAAAAACTTTTTTTTTTCTTCATTTTTCATTTAAACTCCAATTAAATTCCTGTGGTATTTGAACTTTATGCCATGTAATTATAGGGTAGGAGCACCAGTAGTCTGCCATTTAAGAGCTCGATTGTTTATTTTTATTAACCCGTGAATTTCAGCCTAATACAACAGCAAAAAAATTGTTGCGAACTTTTCTGACAGTGATTAATTTACTTCTTTCTGAAATAAAAGCATTTTTTATTTTAAAAACTATGCTACTGTTAGTACGAGAAAATGCTCCAGTAGTCGACCATAGAAATCCAGTGCTTGACCATGGACGAACCCAGAAGTCGGCCGTTTCATTTTCATTGATCTTTGGGATATAAGTGAATGAATTTAAAGCGAAACTCGTAGCAGAGATTTCTGCTTATAAAATTAATTATTCAAGTAATTATGAAAGAATTCTGCATCCTTAATGTCTTCAGAACGATTGTCTTTAGATTATCTTTCAAACTGAGACCAGTTTTGATATGCATCACACGCAATACCATTTTTATCATTATCTTCTGCACATCACTTACTAATTTTATAACATATCCTACGAAAGTAATAAGTTATAAGTGGAAAAGACCCGGTTTAAATTGTTTTTTTTTTTTTTTGGAATAGACATTTGAAAACATCCAAAACATGAGAATTTGGATTCTGCCCCCCGCCCCTCCCCTTTGGTGCAAAAGGATTTCTGCATTTATTGTTCATGCTAACATAAAGACGAAATACAAAGTTTGATAGAACTCGTGATCGGTAAAGATCGAATTAATGACCTATATGATTGAAACTTTACTAGTCCATGCTCATTAGAACGAAAGTACAGCATACAGAAGATAAAACTAAAACTAGTTTTGGAAATAATATCAGCTCAACACAATGCAAGTAAAAATCCGTTTTAAAAACTCAAAAAGGATTCTCAATCAAAGCCGCATCTAAAACGGAATTTATCATTAAAAACGAAAGGTGCTTTGTTGTAAACGAACTGGATGAAGCTGAATTCATGAGGTAAATTGAAATTGAGAAGTGGGGGTGAACATAATCTTAGTTTTCAACAAGAACATGAGCAAACAATGAATAAACTTATAAATAAGCCTTCATTGAGTTTGTTGCTACGTCATGTAGTTATGAAACCATGAACCACATAACCATGAAACAAATTCAACATTATTTTAAACAAGAAATAAATTTTGATTTCCTAGTGCAAAAAACCCAAAGATTAAAATATTTAATTAGAAGCAGTGATAAGAAGTAGTACCAATATTTGAAATAATTTGCCGAAATAGAATTTAGGCCTCTTAAGCCTTTGGTAAAGCAAAAAGTTAAGCATAGTGAGCAATAGACGGAATAACCACTGATTTAACGTTTATTGAAATAATTTGAGCTAATGTAACTATTGAAATACTTCATCTTAATCCCTTTAATTGGAATGTTTATTGATTCCCGAATAAATAGCAATGGAAATCAATCCATTAGTTTCATCAATGTAAGATAGTTTGATAAGAAAAACGATAAATTATCCTTTGGTAGTGACAAGTCGAAGTATTATAACTTATATTCTAAAGGCAACGATTGACTGAATTTACAAAACCTGTATTCAAGAATTGAAATTGAAATCGACATTTGAAGCAATTAACAAAGATATGTACCCGCGTTATATCATATAACATTTTAGGGTTGTAGGCGGTAGTTCAATTAGGGTGTTTCTGATTGACCTCTCGCCTGAGATTTCTCGGGTCTCTTCAGAGCATTTTTAGGAGATGCTTTCCACTTGTTCTCTGGAAAAAGTAAGGAGTCATTCATTAATTAAGTAAGGGTTCTGAGGGCGAGATGGGTTAGGAAAAGTTTCCACATACACTTACTTTGGGGGAGCGGGGGTCCAAACCCATTCTTACATATTATTTTCAAAGTCGATATTTTATATCAGAAATGGCGCGGTCAAGGTGTTTTGCAGGGATTATAATTCATTTGCCTCTGGTCGGTAAGAAACGTATTAGGATGAGCTGTTCTTTATTTGTTTTACAAAGAATGAATAGGGTAAAATATAATAAAAGAATCTTACTATGTATGGCATGCTTTATTTTTAAAGTGTTATTGGTTTGTAAATTGTTTAACTAGTTTATGTTTAAGATTATTTAAAACTTACTTTTGACTACTTTGATAAATATATATTCCACAATTTGACGCTGCTTTGTCTATAATATACTATGCTAATAAGCTATTTAAGAAAG
Organism: Uloborus diversus; assembly: GCF_026930045.1. Classification (NCBI taxonomy): domain Eukaryota; kingdom Metazoa; phylum Arthropoda; class Arachnida; order Araneae; family Uloboridae; genus Uloborus; species Uloborus diversus. The sequence continues at coordinate 73,297,088 of NC_072737.1, read as the reverse complement.
AAAAAAACACTCCCAATGAGGTATAAAACCTCTTCAAAACCCGTTTCATTTCAAAACCAGCTCAAATCCATGCTTTTACATATCGCGTAGAAACGTGCGGATAATATCAACAACATGCCTATAATATGTTGCTTAATCAACTTACAGTTTTATTGTGCAGGTTAGTACATTGCATAAAAGTGAGAAAATACATGAATTTAGTCAGAATTTCAGTTTACAATAAAAGCTACATCCAAATTTTTTTTTTTTTTTGTAAATAAAACTAGACAATGCCGACTGTAAAATTCGAAAAGTATTATCTTGTGAGAAGTACGAAAAAAAAGAGAGTAAAATATTTAAAAACATTGTGAAAATTGAATGTGCATTGCATAGTATTTCACCATCAGCATCAGATAATGTTATCAATTTGTAATATCAAAAAAAAAAAATCTTTTGCAAGATCACAGAGGTAGAAGGTTATCTACATTGTGTTTTACTCCATTGACGTAAGCTATGAGGAATAATATCGAAGTTCTAAATATTATTAATAGATGTCGCCACACAAGGTGAGGTGGAAGCACTGAATTAGTAAAAGATTTCCAAGTTTGCATCAAAATGCTCCTCTTAATTAAAAAGTGACTGACATTTTCTAAAAAATTTCAATTTGTTTGCTTTTTATGAATTGCGCGTTCAGAAAAACTTATATCTTAAGTCCTCCAATAGAAAATCGTAATTGATAAATTTTAACTGGTGCTGCTATCTGTTGTCGAGTAAGTAAACTTTTCTATAAATTCTATAGCAATATTGCTTCTTGAAGTAAAATCGCAATAAATTTAAGACACACATTGATTCTGATTTCTTTATACTTTTCTCTTTTCACCATTCAAAAAATTCAAAGAGACGTATTTTTCTGGAATATAACATTATTTTGATATCGTTTCATAAGAAATTCTAAGAATGGATTCTGAAACTAAAATGGGGAATCTTTTCTGTTATGCTGACGGAGCATAATAGGTCGTTAGCAAACTGATGTTTAATTTTTTAAGTGTTCTGACGCAGAATAAAACGTAACTTTAAATGTATCTGCATTTTTTTACCCAATTTTTACAAAACGTACACCGATTTAAAAAGTTCGGTCAAAAAAGTTAAATTAAAAAAGAAAATGAATAACAAAAGCCTAAATCAATAACACTGTGCGGCGAAAAAAAAAAAACCTTCAAAATACTTCTAACATTTCGTCAGCTGATTCTTATGCAAAATGACCCCCTGAATCCGAATATGACCTCCGTTTCCCCCCTATATGTACCAATTTTTTTTAAAGCCCCCCCCCCCCAGTTTTTTTAATTTTCTTTAGTTTCAGAGGGTTTTTTTTTTTTTTTTTTTTTTTTTTTGATGTTAAGGTAGCTTTATATTAACTGCCAACAAAGTTTTGGCGGGCAAGAGAGGTTCAAAGTTCAAGATTATGGGCACCGATAACAAAAGGGGGGACCTGCGGGGGGCATAACCAATTCCCCCCCCCCCCCCCCCAAAAAAAAAAAATAGGAAAAGCACTAAAAACGATCTTTTTATTCTGCTTTTTTAAAAAAGATTTTTGCAAAAAAAAATTTCCGTGCAGAATGAAAATATTAGACTTGTTTCTATGACTCCCATGTCCAAAAAAATTTTCTCGATGTAAAAAAAAAAAAAAACTATCATGTGAATGTCGCACGTTGCATACGAGTTGAATCGCAGGTCTTCATTCAAAAAGACATTCTTCTGGCTGATACGTATGTAAAATGAACCCTTGTTTCCAAATACGACACCTTTCCCCTCTCACGCGCCCTTTTTAGAGCCTCCCCCCTCCTCTGAGAGCCATTTTTTTTTTAATTTGGAGGAGAAAAAGAGCATTACAATAACCGTATACATTATTATGAATCACTAGAGATGTGCAAAGCTCAAAATCTTGTACATATGTAGCAAAAAGGAACACTTGGGGGAGGGGGCACACTGGGGGCGGGCACCCCCTAACACACTGTGCAGCAAAAAAAACTCTCAAATGCTTCTGATGCTATTCCGGCTGATTCTTCTGCAAATTGACCCCCTGAATCTGAATATGATCAAGAAAGGCTCAATGTTCAAAATCATGAACACTGATAACAAAAAGGGAGACTTGGGAAGATTATTTAGGGGGGAGGATATCCATCTCCTAATACAATAAATGGGGACGTGATGAGGGGAAGGGGTCGTATTTCAAAGCAAGGGGTCAATTTATATAAGAATCAGCCAGAAGAATGTCTTTTTGAATGAAGACCTGCGATTCAATTCGTATGCAACGTGCGACATTCACAAGATAGTTTTTTTAATTTTTTTTAAATTTTTTTACATCGCGAAAATTTTTTTGGACATGGGAGTCATAGAAGCAAGTTTTATACTCTCATTCTGCACCGAAAATTTGTTTGCAAACATCGATTTTAAAAAAACAGAATAAAAAGATGATTTTTCCAATATTTTTTTGGGGGGTACCCCTCCAAGTCCCCCCTTTTGCTATCGGTGTCCATGATCTTGAACTTTGAATCTCTCTTTCTCGCCAAAACTATGTTAGCAGTTAATACACAGCTCCTTTAACCTCAAAAAAGAAATAAAATAACTGCTCTGAAGCTAAGGAAAATTGAAAAAAACTTGGGAGGCCTTTAAAAAAATGGTATGTATAGGGAAGAAACGGAGGTCATATTCAGATTCAGGGGGTCATTTTACATAAGCATCAGCCGACGAAACGTCAGAACATTTTAAAGGGTTTTTTTTTCCGCACAGTGTAATTTAACACTTTGTCATATATTTTCCTTTGGACAATGGAACTTAGGACGGAAAAAGTTCCTAAACCCGTCCTTTTTTGAAATCCAGTCCTTGGGGTCGATTACCTATGGCGGCGATAGCTAGGGGGCAGTTGTCCCCCGTCAGAAAGCCCTTTACCCCTTCCCCCTTCCCATGGAAAATACCCAGAATTGTCAGGAACGTGCAAATTCGATTCATGTGATTTCTTTCTCCATTTTAGAATTTTTACACGTTGCTGAATAAATTGCAATAAAATTATCCTGAACATTGAAAAAAAATGTGAAAAGTTGAAAAATTACAGAAACACAATTTAAAATTATCACATTTTTTACTACTCTTTCCTAATAGACTCTTTCTTATCATTAATCTCTGGTTTTTTCTCAAAGAAAATCACCTTTGAAAATTGAACTTAAAATATTATTTGCTTTTCACGTCTTAATAAAAAAAAAGAAAACTTTTTCTTTTTCATCACGCTATATTCCAATATTGCCACGCAAATTGTTTTTCTTCTGAATTGGATGAATAAAATTTTGAAATTTTCCTTAACACAACACAACTACGTACTCAACCCAAAACTTGCAGAAATTTGATGAAAATTAAACAAAGCCCAGCAAGAGGACGTTTTTTCTTTCTTTTTTTAAATAGCAGAATAATATTTTTCAGCTCATCACTGAATTGCTGAAACTTCCTCCATGGTCGTTTCCTTACTACATTAAAGGAAGTTATTCGCAAAATTTGCTAGCGACACATAGTTATTATCCCGGGAGGGGATAACACGCTATCCCTAGAAGAATAACTTCTATTCGCGATAAGATCACACAATCCCACTTGAAAGGCTCGGTTGGAAAACCAACTAACCATGCATACTTGTTAAAAGAACCAACAAAAATAATTCCACGTGCTGTATCAGATGTGGGCACTGTAGACCTTGGATGCAGAGGTTCCAAGATTAGAGTAGAAATTAGTAAATGGAGGGAGCAAGTTCAGTTATTAGCTTAGCAAAAGCTGATTCAAAGATGCCCAGTCACGTGACTCAAGAACGACGAATGGTGGACACGTTTTGCGTGAAACTAGCGGAAGAGACCTGATTTCTTCCAATGATTTGCTTTAAAATCTATCACGTGACTTGGGGTCTGTGGTTCGCGAATGAAAGTCTTCACTCCCTCCCTTTTATCTCTTCTCAATATTTCCAAGCAGTGAACAAGTGGTTAAATACTAATTTGTAACAAGATGTCCAAATATGTAGATCCAAGACGACCTGTGTTCTGAAAGTGCGTCACAGAAATCTTTAGTACAGTCAAACTCTCACATACCGAGACCGGATTTAACGAGGGATTCAGAAATACTTGGTTGGTGCAATGCTGAGTCCATAGAAGAATACTTCGCTTTTAACGAGCGAACTCTGCTTAAAGCGAGCAATGTTTTTGTGATTCATAAAATTTATATTGACTTCCAGCTCAGCTTATCCTTTCTAGAAAAAAATCCTTTAATATTCCGATGTCAGTCGAAAATAGGGAAGTTGCAACCTATTAAATGTTCATATTTTGACTATTGGATATTGTTAATTGACCCTCAAAACTAGAAAATTTCACCATCGCCGAATTTTAAAACACCGTGATTGATTTTTAATGAATTTTTAAAACTCCACGCGCAAAAGTGCGCTCTTCTGAAACGTCACAAGTTTACGTCACAGGGCACTAATGAGCAGCCTTCCGCCGAAATCCCTTGTTTTCGCTACGAACATTTTGAGCGCGCTGATATTTTTATTTTTTAGAAATTCAATAATTCTTTTGAACACACTATGGAGGCCGGATTCGTTAAAGCACAATCTAATAATCTTCCTCAAGTAACATCAATGATGGTATTCGAATATTTTCTACACTCTCAAAAATAATTCCTTCAATTGACGGAAATTCTCTTGGCAGCAGTGCTGCCGGACTTTTCACGATTTTTAACGGATTTCCGTTTTTATTTTCTCCTGTCAAATGAAGGAACGTCCTTCTTATTTCTTTTCGTCATAGGAGGAAAAATTTCCGTCATTTGACGAATTTCCGTTTTTATTTTCTCCTGTCAAATGAAGAAAGTTTCATCCATATTTTTCCCGTTGTGGGAGGAATATTTTCTGTCATTTGACACTTTCCCCGTTTCTTTTCTTCTCCGTTAAATATGGGAAATTTTTCTTTGTTTGAAGAAACGTCCGTTATGGTAGTTTCTGTTACATGAAGTCAACTTTTCGTTATTTGAAGAAATGCTCGTTATTTTTGTTTGTTACATGAATGATTTATTTCGTTGTTTGAAGAACGTCCGTTATGATCGTTTTTGTCAGATGAAAGACAATTTGCGTTATTTGAAGAAACTTTTTTCTTTTTTGTTTCTGTTAATGAGGTTTTTTACAAATATTTTTTTCAGATACTTTGAAGCTGTATTTTTTCTTAGTCCGAAACGTGGATACATCAAACCACCAAAATCCCAAGTAAAATTTTAGACCCCACCCCCTCCCCCGCGAAAAAACTCTCCAAAAATAATTACAAACTTATTTAAAAACAACTTTTAATTTTTTTAGTTTTAGAATATGTTGTCAGTCGAAAATTTTCGGAAACGGCAACCCAAAATTTTCGAATCAAATACGCCTCTGAAAATTCCACAAGAAAGTTCAGAAGTAGATTCCTTATTGCTAAATGTATTTATCAAAAATCTATTTTTGTCACCTGAAAGCAGGTATCTTATTACATAGCGGTTTCAAAATGCAGGTTTCTTTCATGAAAGATGACAAATGGTGTAAGTTTCAAATTTTCATAAACTTCATAAAAATTTTAAGAATATGAAAATTAGTTTGTGAAAAACGGCCATTTCGTGTAATGAGATAACCACTTTCGGAGGCTGAAAACAAAATTATGAAAAATTGATTGTATGCTGATCAACTTGAGATTTACTCACTCTGGTATTTTTCTGAAGTTCTATTTAAATAGGAACCTGAAAAATGCACGCTGTAAAACATATATAATGGATAAAAAATGTGCTTAGTATTGGAAGAAGATAGATTCGTCTAGTATCACTCAGTAAAATACAAAAAGAAAAAGAGTGTAGAAGAATGTAGAATTAACTTTATTTTTATAAGCATTTATACATACAGGTAATATTAACAACATCAGCAATTTCATTCCAATGTAAAATGAATCTTTTGCAAATGAATAAAAAATAAAATCTCTTGAAAATTCAATTAATTTTATTTATATTCTTGCATCAACTACCATCTTTATGGATATGAATAATTGGCTGAAATAAAGAATTGAAATTGACATTATATGATAAAATTTAATTGATTTAATTATGTTAACCATAATTGAGACTAGATAATTTAGAAATAGATTTACACCCCAAATAAGAATATAGTTTCTTTACTTTTTTTTATTTGTTCAAAGAGTATATGATATTTTGAACAAAATATACAACAGTCATTTTACATAGTTTTCCAATCATAAAAAGTACACTAACTAGATAAATAATAAAGCTTGATTTAATTTTTGATATTAGTAATTAAAATTTTAATTTCTGAAATTAAGGTTTGCAACATAAATGTAAGCTTCTATACATAATTTTATGAATAAAGAAACGGGTGAATAGCCACAAGTTTCAAATTAGGACATTCGGAAAATTATGTAAAAATATTACAATTTTGAAAAAAAGACGAGAGCAAAGTATAAAAATTACCAGGCAATTTTTTTCTTTTTGCTTGCTTGTTTGAGCAAATTACTTCTAGTAAGGTACCTTTGATCTATACTTCGGTTTTATATTGTTTTTAGCTTTATAGTGACATGACAACACTGCCCATATAGTTTGAATCTTTATCACCGTACTTTTCAGTGCAACTGAATTTCTTTTTGCGAAGCAACAAATTTGAGATAATACATGTTTAAGAGTAACTTAAAGTATTAAAAGTATTTTACATCCATTAACTTTGAAACAGCAATGTAGATTTAGTTGTAATAGCATGTATAACTAAAAAAAACTAATCCCATAATAAACACTGTAAAGTAATACAGAATTATCGGCAATAATTTCCAATGTAGCAAAATTAGCATTTAGATAGCGACTTTTGACATCAATATGTTTATTCATCCATATTTACTAATTCATTAGCATTTCTTCAATTAAAATTTTTAATCTGTCTTTTAATTTTTAAATGACTAATTTTTTTTAGCCAAATCAATTTTTCTGCCAATTTTATTAGTTTCAGCAGTGAACAAAATGTTTTTCACAGATTGTTTGAGTAAGAAAAACCAATAAAAAACCTTAAGAGTCTTGCCTAAAATCTCAAATATTTTTTTGTGAGTTCTGTGCCACTAAGGATATTTTTTTAATGCAGTAATTTAAAAAAATTGCCACTTTAAATAAAAGTATAATTTTCAAGGATAATTGTATATCAAACCATTGCTGAATGGGGTCGTTTCCTAAATTCGAAAGTATTTTTTTTTTCTGAAAGAGCATGTTTAAAAACGTAGTATTTGATCATTTTTAAAATAATTTGACAAAGTTTACTATTTTTAAAAAATTATTTAAATTTATGCGTAGACTCAATTTTAATTTTTACTCTTCTACCCATGACATAACACATGATGAACTGTCATTCGCACAGAGCATAATATTTAATTCGCTTCTTTACTCACATGTATGGCAAGGATATGGTTGATAGCAAGCGTAGAGTGCAATATTAAATTTGCTTTTTGGTTATCATAACGTGGAATTGTGGTAAACAGCAAGTGTAAGCATTCAGAGTGCCAGTGAAGTATGCGCAAAAGTTGATCATTTGTGACGTCATAAAGACCATGCCTTGTTTGAAAAATCGGACATTAAAAAAATTAATTAAAAAATAACTGCTGGGAAAATGAAAGTATTTTCTGGGTCCATGTTATTATTATTTATTTTGCACATTCTATCAACTCCAGTGACTAAAAGTAGTACTTTTGACTGAAGAAAACAACCCCACTGTTTATTCAATTAAGAACAACATTCCCAATATCAGCTGGTCTTAAAACTTTTACTTAAATTTGCATTGATAAGTTTTTGTTCAATAATGATTAAGTTGCAGAACATTAATGAAGAAACTATTCTTAAAATGTCTCAAATACAGTATACTCTCGATATCACGAAGTCGAAGGGACGGTAAAAAAAGTTTGAGATATCAAGTTTTCGAGATAACAAGGGTATAATCATAATTTAAAATATTTTAAAAATTAGTCACACTAGTTAAAAATAAGTGGAAACATATAATGAAAGCTTAAAAAGGGACACTCTAAAGAAGTAGCAAAATGTAGTGATTTACCACAACTAAACTGATCAAAGATTTGAATTACTAAGTTACAGAATGGTTTCAAACGAGTTTCGAGTGCTCCGGAACAAAAGAAGTTAGACAAAGGATTTCACCATTCCCTGCGTCTCTAAAGGGGTTTTCCGTTCATCTCCCGTTTTCAAGGAGGTGAAAATAGGGTCAAAAGGTCCAACGAAATGGCGTGAGAAGGGGGCAAAAAGTTTTAGGTACGTTTCTTGGACTTAAATTTTCTGAATCCCCTAAGCTGCACAATGAAAGTGACAGAAGATAAGCTTCGCCTAATCATTCGTAACCCTTGAGAGAAATAATGAAGGGGTGTGAAACTTTTGGAAACATTCCTCGAGTGGCTTCAAGACAATAAACTGCGGTTTTTCCGAAAAAGTCATATTTGACTTCGAAAAATATTCCACATAACAAGGTTTTGATTAAAAATGCTTCAACATAAGAATGAAAAATAACATTAGAAAAATATGCAAAAGGGGAGAAATAATTTTTCGTCATATCAAGTTTTTCGAGATATACTGTACTTGAAAGACATAGCACAGAATTAAAATGTAAATGTCAAAGGCACCAAAAACTAAGCCTTTTAGTTTTTGGTGCCTTTGGTTTTAGTTTAACCAAAGGTTTGGTTTGGTTTTAGTTTAGGTTAACACTTTTTTACTCTTGGTTCTTCTTTCCCGGTTTATTTCTGCAAAGACACTGAAAGAAAAGAAAAGAAATTATCACAAGACAATAAAACTAAACAGAGAAGGGTGCAGCAGTATGCCTGCTGTTTAATAAATTCTTGCCCTTTTCCATACCTTGAGTCAATTAAAGGTGAGCATTTTTGAAAATAAGAAGAAAATATTTGAAAAAATTGGCTTCTATTTTAAGTGACTAAAAAAACTTGAAGGTAAAAAATGTTAACATAGCTGCAACTGTCCATAAATAATCAACATTCCAAAAGTGATCTAATTTTGTTGTGTTTACCTATGCATTTTTAAAAAACACTTAAAGTAGGTTACAGTAATTTTAACATTATATGGGAACTGTTCACATGTGCTCTTAGATGTTGTTCATAGGATCCCCACCATTCACCTTAGAACAAATTGCAAAAGTGTAAAATCTAAATTTACTAAAAAAAGGAAACATTTTCATTAATTTACGTGAATGTTCATGTGATCAGACTGGTATTGAGATCACTCAAACAATTTTTTAGATTTTTTGCAAGTTAATTTCGCACTGGCAAAAAATTTGAATTCTGAAGTCTCACATTCGAGGTTTCATATGCTAGTGATTAATCTTTTGAAGTTACATCATACCACATGCAACTTTCGACTGTAAACAAGACTAATAAAAAAGTTTGAACCAATTTAAGCAGGAAATTTTCCTTTTTTTGAAAAAAAGTGAGGTGAAGTTATGAAAATTGTAGGATATTTAGTATAAATTTGAAGGTATTAGGAATTATAGGATTTTTTTTTAATTAGAACAATACCTACACCTGTAATAGTAATAAAGATGTGCTAGGAGATTGAAAAAATGTTCCATAAGAGACAATGACAATAAAGGGCTGGAACAAATAGATAAAATTCTACTGGACAGAAGTTTTTTTTTTCTATCATATTCTTTCAACAAAACAAGATTGCAAATTTCTTTACTAAATAAATGTTAAATGCGTACTTAGAGAATGTGCTTTCTTTTACTAGAAAGGTGTTTATTTTTGTATGGGTCTTGGTAAATACTTCCCAAACAAACATACCCAAATATTAACTATAACTTACTTAAATTATTAAAATTAAGTCACACATGCATGACAATAACATACCGCTGAATGAACTAATTCAGAAAATATATTACTTGCATGTATTGATGCCTTCCATCCAAAAATATTAAAAACTCTTCTGAATTTTAATATTGTTCCCTATAAACAAACAAAAAATGCATTTTGCTAAAATTATGCAAGTAATGATTTCAAAAGTTTTAGGACACAATTTTTATAAAATTTTAGTACATTTTTAAGACAACAAATATCAAGGTTTTTTTTTTGAAATTTAAATGTAATTCATTAGCTTGATTTTCATATTGGATTATAAAACGTTTCAAATTCCTGAAAACTACAACAGAATGCATTCAATCTTTTATTATTTAACACAGTGACACATTATGAAGTAGAAACCTATACCAGTAGAATAAATGTCTGTTCAAGTGCTTCTTTACTTACCTTGTTATTGTTTCATCAAAGTGAATTAAAGAATGAGAAAGAAATATTTAAAGAAATATTAAAGGAAAGATTTAAAGTAGGCTGCAAGCCCAAAATTTTATGTATACTTAACTTTTATTAGATATGTCCCTGTAAATTACAGATAAATCATTAAAAGATGCAAATGAATAATTGTTTATTACCGCAACTAAAACTAAGAAAATCTCCGCTTTCAAAATTTTATCTGGGAGTGAATTTGGCGCAAAAGCTTTGAATTGCTTCATTACAACTAATTTGTTTTCAGTAGAGGACGAAGAACATGGAATTAAAAATACAGCTTGATTTTTCAAGCTACTTTCAACCTCTTATGTCTTGCCACCAGTGGTGTTCCCATTGGGTATGCTCCACATACGCTATATACTCTCAAACATTTTAAAAACATATAGCTTATACCCTCAAGCTTCAAAAATTCTCACATTATGACATATTATGTATATGATCGCATACACATATTGTGCATAACTGATTATTGGGAGTATATCCTCAAAAAATTAATGGGAACATCACTGCTCGCCACATCAGCATGAGACAGTACCTGTAAAAATCCTTGATTATCAATATTGGAAAGATAGTGTATAAACAGAACAAAATGCTTTAAAGTGATCCTTTTCTGAACAGCACCAGTGCTGATCTTGCATACATTTTTGTCTGCTTTTTCCAACCACAAGAAAGAGAAATTTGTTTTCCGTGGCATTTAAATAAAACAAATTACTATTTACAATTTTAAAGCAAAAAGTTAGTGACTAAATTTAAAAAATTATGAGTGCAAGAAATGATTCAACTTCAATGAAGAGAAACACAAAGCAAACTGACTTCTTTGTACTGAAAGAACAAGGTAATGCTCAGACCACAACACAAGATAAGCACTATAAAATAATATTACTTCCCATTTGGGGGCAACCCATTTAAACTTTGATCTAAATATATTTTTTGATCCAAATGTTTATAGTTGGGTTCTAACTCAACTCATTATATTTATTTTATTTCAATGAGCTATAATACTCTTCACTCCCCTCCCCTCGACCACAAAACTGCAATTTGAGAGGAGGGAATACTCCCCCATTTTTCATTTCTTTTGAAAAGAGAAAAATTAAAAATATCATATTCTAATTTTTTGCAGAAGAGAAACTACTGAAAGAGTTACAAAGTATATAGATAAAACAAACAGCTTTATATTGAGCATATGTTTTGGTTAACTGCATCCCCACCCCCCTTCATCAGAAAAAAAAAACAGCAGCAGCATAGGCTTTTCTCTTCTTTTAGAGAAAATTTCTTAGGGTCAACCAAGTTTATTTTATCCTACAATATAGGCATATCATCATGAAAAGTGTCATTTCTGGGTTGATTTTTAGGAGAATTCCTACCCTTGCACTAAGTACTTGCAGAGCAAGATAATACACAGAAAGTAGTATAGGTCCATTCTACATGTCAGGTGCAAGAAAAAAATTATTTCTACTTGGTGATTTATTACCTCAACCTATCTAACAATAAGAATACTTTTTCCTGAGTTACAGCAAAAAGTATCTTATACATATAAAATCTGAGTATCTATCTATCTATCTATGTCCAAGCTTCTTCTCCCGAACGACAGTGAACTGACCATCGAACCAGGTATCGATGGATTCGTCATCTTCCCGTCTTCATGTTTGGCTATTTAACATAATCCTCCGATAATAATTAGCGGAGATATCAATTAAAAACTATTAATTATGACTCTTAGATTTCAAAATCAAATCCCTATTTTTCGAAGGCTTTCCTCCATTCAAATTATTATTCAGTGCTTCAACTCAACTTTCCGGATGAACGCTTTTATTAAAATTTACAGCGTGAAGAAAATCATTGAAAAGAAACATCTGTTGCTATTTTTTTTCTCGAATATAAAGAAATAAAATTAGGCTTTTGTTTTAAGGCTTTTCCTGTAATCAGGGTGTTTAAGTTGTTTACTTTTCGATTATTTTGCCGTAATCTGCAGCAAAATTTTGCAGTTTTTTTTTTTTTTTTTTTTTTTTTTTTGTTCAAGCCTGATTGTTAAATACGCGTCACATGACATAACTTTCATTTTCGAGGAGGACCGTGCACGTCGTAAAGTAAATGAGTGATTTACAAGTTATTTGAGTTCTTTGAGGGTTTGTACCTGGAAAACGGATTGATGTAATTCTTGTACGACCATGTGGATAGAATCCATCCAAATATTTATCTGAGTGGTATGTTGCATTAATAAACACCCGGGCAACGCCGGGTAGTAGACTATTTTATGTAAAAAGCGGATTGTTATTGTGCATAAATATTTCCGATATAGTCTATCAGATGTAATTCAGTTTAACGTGAGTAAAGATTATAGTTGATAATGCATATATTTTCCCCTTTTGTGCTGACTGAAAATGTACTCATAACTTGTATCATTGATAACGATTATTAACGTTGATGAGGTGTTTTGGCAAAAATATGTTTTACTGGTGTTTTGCAAACCTTGCTTTACGCGCATTTATTTATTCCTTAACGCGTTAGAAACTAGTGTCAGTGTACTACAAAAGCATCAACTGGACTGCTCTTACATTTTTTAGGTAGCCCGTGCAACGCCGGGCACGCAGCTAGTATATCTTTAAAAACTGCATGTCATGTAGAGACTCCCAACTGAAGAGATTTTTGTTCAGCAGACTGCATATTACACATGTTCTATCCAGTTCATACAGGGTGTATGAGCGCCGTTTTAAAAAATTTAAGATGCATTAGCAATTATCAGAAAAGAAAGAAAGAAAAGAAAATACATTCACATATTATTTCCTTCTTAAGTCTATCTAGCTTTGAACCGCCATATACATAGGATGAACTCACAACAATGTATATTTATTTCTAACCCTGAATTGAACTCTTTCTTCTTCTTTTTACTGATGTTTAAAATTTTCTCCCTCTTAAATGTATTAAACGGTAAGATTGTTGAAACTGAGAAAAGGGGGAAGGAAATTTTGTACCGGCAAAAAGTATGAAACACCCAATTCTTGGGGAAAATTTCATTGTTCTCATTTGATTCTTAACAATTAGAAGGCTAGTAAAATCGAGCTCAGGTTCTATTGGATTAAAAAAATCACGTACACCATTAAATTACTTTTTTTCTCATTACAGTCAACTCTCAATAACTCAAAGCCCCTAGGGACAGGCTAAAACCTTCAAAGAATCGGTAGTTTGAGTTATCGGAAGTTCCTTTCTCAGTCTTTTAAAGAATAATTTGTATTTTCTTCTTCAGGAACAGTGCATATTGGATAAACTATAACACAGATAGTTGGGACAAAATTAAATATAAGTACAACATAGAAATATTTTTACAGAGAGAATAATTAAAAAGATACTCTGAAAAAGGAAATTAGTTTCGCCTGCTTAGGCTTTTTATTGCATTTTAAAATGTCATTAAATTTGTATGCTGTGGGCTCAATTTTTTTTTCTCTTGATCAATCTTATTGTCTTCAAAAGTCTTTTTGTTCTCAAAGCAGATTCTTTGAGTCATCCAGAAAAAAAACTTTTTTCAATTTTGGCCAAAATTTTAAGTCTCTCTAGGACTAGCCAGCAATAAAATTTGTAACTGTCAGCCACAGCAAAAAATATCCGCTACTTTTCCTTACACAATCTTGCAACACTACGCGCTTTAAGGAGCAGTACTGTATAAATAATCAACCTTAAGCAACTTGATAAGCAAAGCAATGAGTTAAAGAGAATTTTTTTTTTTTTTAATTTCTTACATCGACTGCATTTTTATGCCTAAAATGAAAACTAAATTTTCGTAAAAACTTTTTACGAAATTTTTTTTTTAAGCCATAAAGTTTTCCCAAGAAACGCTCACCAAAGATCCAAATGAAACATTTTATTTTAATTCAAGTATGTATTTGTTCAGAGTGACATGCATTAGCATTTGAATGAATTCAATGTTGTAACCCAATTCTTAAATCCGACAAAGTCCAAAAAAGTAAAAAGTTGCTCATAACACAAATGGATCATTGACAAATGCTATGCTCCAAGTCCAAAATTTTACATTATTTCAGAATTGGTGCATTTGAATTTGATAAATTCCTGATCCGGCAAATGAGTGCTGATCTAAGTCTAATTTTACTCTTGGAAGATTGGGGAAACACATAAGCATTCATAATTGAGACAATAGCGGAAAGGAAAATCAGTATGGATAAGAGAAAAATAAGCAATACATCATCTCTAAGGACTCGAAAAGTAAGAGGTATCAACTATTTGTGACATCAAAATTGAAATTAAAAAAAAAATAACAAGTTGTGGCCCAACCCAGAAACACTTTTGACAAAACTAATGACGAAATTTTTTGAAGTTATTTATTGAGCTCATATGAATTTTGGTCACAGAAGAATAAAATTAGGTCACATTCAGTGGCGAATCCAGGGGGGCGGCTACGAGGCTGCAGCCGCCTCCAGACTATAACTAATTTTTTTTTCTATTAGAATTTTTTTTTATTGTGTATGCATCTTAAGGTAAAATAATAAAATATATAATTTCCTATATTCATCCTATCTTTATCATTTTAATCGTTTTCCCTCAGGTTTATACACTAATTTGCTATAGTAATAGAGATACTTGTTTTCCGAAATTTCCTGTCGAATTTCGGAAATTTTTCCCTGCCTTTTAAAAAAATTTATTTACTCAAAAAGAAGAAAAACAGAAAAAAAAATTCAGACCTCCTTAATTAATGCGCTTAGTGTCAATTCTCAGAATTTTATCTTCGTTTTCCCTTTTTGTAAATATTAGTCCACGATTTTTCTTACTTACATTTAGTGACTTGCATTTGCCATGGACAATTTTCATAATCAACAAGAATTGTTAGTTTTGCCTTCAAATTGCTTAGAAATAATGTCTACAAATTTTATTTTTTAAAATTTCATTTTTTTACTGACATTTAAATTTTAAAATTTTAACACTAAACACCAAATTTTAGATAATTTCAACTGTGACTCCGAAAATTTCATTAGCCCTTGACACCTCCTGAAAAACATATTTTTTTTTCAAACGACTTCGTTTACATCAATGAACTTTTGGTGATGTCAAGGAGACATACATTTTTAATGATCTCAGCCACCCCCAGAACTAAATCCTGAATTCGCCACTGGTCACATTAGAACATATTTTTTCGCTATGGACTATTGGAAATGCTTTTCTAACTGTAAATATTCAATTAACATCATTCAAGCTAAATTTTAACTCATTCCATTCATAGGTTAAGTACCCTAGAGTTAAAAATGACTCTTCTGACATCTATATGGCTTAGAGATGTAAGGAGTATTTCACCTATCTTTTAAATATGAAGTCGGACTTGGGTCACTACTAATTTGCCCGATTGCGAATTAATGAAATTTAAATGCACAAATTCCGAAATTAAATTTTAGAATAGGGTTGTTTCTATCAGTCAAAAGTACTACGTTTCACCACTGAAGTTGATAGAATGAGCAAAAAAATAACATGGAGCAAGCAAAATCTTTTTTTTTTAAATGGATAATTTTCAATTATTTTTTTAAATGTACAATTTTTCAAACAAGGCGTTGTCTTTATGACGTCGCAAATGATCAACTTTGGGCCGTACTCCAGTTAGTGGTGCTGACGCTTGCTGTCTACCACGTTTCCAGGTTATGATAATTCAGAAGCCAATTGAATATTGTTCTCTATGCTTGCTATCAACCATAGCAGTGCCAGCAAATGTGAGTGAACATGCAAACTAAATATTACGCTCTGCGCTAATGGCATTTCATCATTTGTGATGTCATGAGCAGAAAGAAGCAAAAAAAGGAAAAATTGAATCTGCACACCATTAAAATAATTTTTTAAATATTAAACTTTGCAATTATCTATTTAAAAAATGGGCAGATCCTATATTTTTAAGCATGCTTTTATAGAAAAAATTATACTTTTAAAATTTTAGAAGCAACCCCATTGGCATTTACTCATGCTCCATTCATGTTGTGGGCATTTGTTTTCAGACATTGTCCAACTTTGACGCTGGGTTCCAACATAAATATAATATGAACTTACCAAAAAGTCCCGAGAAAGGTGTTAAGAGGACAATTTTACACATCATCAACATCGGGAAAATCTAAAACAGATTATCAATTAATATGTAAATAAGCAATTTTTTAGCACAAATAGTTCTTGATAGTTTCATTTTAATATGAAATTGTTTAAAAAATAACTCATTTTTTCAAGAAAATTATGAGTTTTTAATAGAGATGTACAAAGTACTTGGTCAATTCGCCAAATACTCATACTTGGGCCAAATTTTGATGAGGTACTCAGCTCAGTATAATACATAGATTTCTTTGCCCCCCCCCCCCACGCTTCCGTATGTATTTTTAAAAATTTTAACATAGTGTTATTTTATTTTAGAGTGTGCACCCTCCCTTCGCGAGGATGCTATGTATGCTACTGACTCGGCCAATACCAAGTAGTTGTAAAAAATTAAATATTGTTCAATACACATTTTTCAATTAATAAAAAAGTACAAGTATTTGTAATGACAAAAAGAAAAGGATGTCTACATCCATAAGCTTACATTTTATGACTTGAAAAAGCATTCTTTGTAACGCCAAAACATGTGTCAGGAGTGCTCCTGAACATTTGTGTTTTTAACATTGTTTTATTGCTTAAAAACATTATTCATGTTTGGCGAATGATTAGAACTATAATAGATTCATATAATTCATATTAATTCCAACTTGATTAATCATATTTTTTATTTATTTATTTTTAATTAAAAAAAACTTCTTTGTTAAGTTTTCGACATAAACATAATATTTTAAATAAAATCGAATTTTAGCTGGAACTTGTTTTGAAAACTATTACATGGAGGTCTATATAGCTATTCAATATGAGTTCAAAATTTATCACATGTATGTCAATCGTTCATTTAAAGCATAATTAGTACTTGACGGAGTACTCTCCAGGGTTGGGTTTTTTTGCCGGCAAAAAGGTATTTTTGCCGGGACAGTGGAAAAAACCATGGCAAAAATGGAAAAAACCGGCAAAAATGGAAAGAACGGCAAAAACCTAATTGCAAATAAAGTAGCATTATATTGTTAATCAAGAAATAGTGACAATATAATATAAATAATGCACTTTAATATTTTAGTTATGTCTCTCCATGTTACTTCTAATTTATAAGGTGAAAAATAAATAAATAAATAAATGTTGGGATTGCAAAACTTAAGATTTTAAATGTTTGCTAAAACAATTTTTTCAGAATGATTCAACTTTTATTTCTTTTATTTTATAGTTGCATCTTGATTAAGTATACTTTATATAGATATTTAGTATTTTGTAAAAAATGTTATAAAAATAAGCTAATTACGTTTTCATTGTAAGTAAATTATTTGTCTTAAATGTTACAAACTGAAATTTTATGTTAATGTTTAAAAATTTAAAAGTAAAAATGCTCTATAACTTTAAAAGTAAGTTAAACCTTAATTTTTTTTAAAACTATAAAAATAATTAAATTAAAATTTCATCAAAATCTTTTCATGCTTTTACTTTTGTATAAAAAGGGAAAAAAACTGTCCGTATGTTGTTAATACAAAACCTATTTTTGCCACTTTGGCAAAAACTGGCAAAAACCTATTTTTGCCGGGCAGTAAAAACCGTGGTTTTTTCCACCCCCGGCAAAAACTTGCCAACCCCGCTCTGTACTCTACCAAAACGGTATTTGGTACATCTTTATTTAATATTTCCTATGACTATAAAACTTCAAAAATTAAAATGCTGCAAAATTTAATTCATACTAAGTGTTTCCTTCCATATATTATTGATCACCTTTTCTATTATTTACGAAATGAAAATATGTTTTCGGGAGCATATTTTATAGACAAAATGAGCAGTTAAATCGACTTTTGAACACTTGGTAGGATAATATGAACTTGTATTTTTCTGGTTAATGTTTCATACTTAAATGAATTAGCTACAGTAAGGTTAATATATCAATGTGTTGTAAGACTAAAATCGAGTATTCAGTGCGTCCCTGGTTAAAAATCTATAATGATGCTAAAATTACATATATTCAGTTGATGTTGTTTCAACATTACATTACATGGCTTTTTCATAAATTTGAATATTAAAAAAAGCTAGCAAAGAACTTCAATGCAAAAAGGAATAATCAACACATGGCCTAATGGGGCTGGATATTAACCCCATAAAAATGTTTCCTTAACATTCTGAAAAAATATCACTGACACAAATAGTAAATATTTTATAACAGTGGAATTGTTGGCTGAAATGGATCTTTTCTTAGTGTTTTAGCTACATTTTGATTTTTATTTAAAATGCTATATAATTTTATAATTAGTATTTCTATTCCAATTATCACTTCATTCGTTTACATGAACAATTATCGTTAATTTGAGCTTTCACCTACATATATGCATTATTCGTTTTACACGCAAATTTCTGAAACCAAGTTTTGAAACCAAAAATAATGCTAAATGAAATTTAATTCATTTGGACTGAATTCATTTCAGATTAATATCCTGTTTGATTTCCAACTGCAATTTTACTATGACAAGAAAAATCTTTAGTTGTTATTGAGGAAAAGATATTAAGTGTTGATGGCTTCTAGCTGCGAAAGCGCACCGAAACAAGAATTATATTAATTCTATCTTCCATGAAAAATTTAAAAAACAGAAAGTTTCTCTTGTTAAAGCCTTAATCACAAAACGGTAAAAAGACATTTGTATCAGCTATTCATTTTCAGCAAGTCTAGAAATATTATAGTTGAACACCCTCGCTTGAATTACCTTGCCTACCCTCGCTTGTTAAGGGGGGGGCACCACCGGGGGGGGGCACATCCCAAGAAACCAAATAAATAAAAACAAAATAAATTATTAAAAACTGTGATCAAGTCTTAACAGTTCAATATATTTTTGCAATATTTTGGTACAAATGTGAGAAAAATTTAAAATCATCACATATTACTAAAGCACATAAGCAAGGAATGGGGTGGGGGGGCGGACTCAATGTAAAGTTATGAGACACAGGGCCGTAGATAGGGTGGGGACCGTCGGGACAAATCCTTCCCCGAAATTCTTGGATACATATTTTTTAGATTCTGAATTCCAACTATGCTGCCGTTTAAAAATTAGTCACTAAAACTTTCCTTTGCTTAAGTTTATTTTCCCCATTATGTTTTCGTCCCATACTTTTTATTATGTCCATACGTTTTTATTCTCACTTAACCATTTTCATCTATTCAAATACTCTCTTACTCAGCCTGAAAATAATTTTTAATTAGCCGCCTGTAAGGCGGCTGGAGCATCAAAGAAGTGGGAGATCAAAGCAGCTATTTTGTCTTTTTTTTTAAATCAAAGCATTCGACCTAAATAAAAGATGTGTATATCTGATCTATTTATTTATTTATTTTTTGGATCATTTTTTAAATTTTTTTTTCAAAGAAGTCTTTATTTTTTTTACACCTTGGTCCATCACAGAATGTTAATGACTTATTACGAATAAGACTTTTAAAAGAGGGGAAAAGAAGGACATTTTTAAAACATCAATAAGAAACGCAACAAATTTACATGATCAAAACTCATTTTTAACCCAATAATACTTTTGATTAAATGCTTGATTTTAGTCGATTTTAATAAATTAACAAGTAAAGGATTTATGTTTTTTCATGCAAAAAATTTTACCTTCTAGTTGATGCATTTGTATCCTTTAAGTTTTTTTTTTTTTTTTTTTTTTTTTTTTTTGAGGTGTCAATTGTAGATTACTTTTTAATTGTGACTTTTCATTTTTTTGCCCGAAAGTTATTCTAAGAGGCCCCTTGCAAGCATTTGTAATAGCGAACATGTAATAAACACTGTATGATACATTATAGATATATGTTTACATAGTATGATATATATGTTTACATCCATATAAGTCTTATTTTGTTGAGTTGGGCAGTCATCAGATAGTGGCCTGGCAGTGACAGAGATCTTATACAAAAATATCATTTTTATCTGATGAATAATTCTGGTGTAATATAAATTAATTATTAGACATTAATCAACTAAGTTGTTAATTAAAATAATTATTTGATAATATTTTTTTATTGAGCAATCAAAATTGCTAATTATTTTCATTTCACCGTCCGTGATGTTGTGGTTCCTTTTTCAACCCCACCGTCCTCTGCAGACGTAACTGGCCCCCGGTAGATGCTTCTCCTGATTGGTGGCGTCCATGTCCTAGACACACGCACGCTCATACACATACACACACGCAAACGTGCATACACACAGGTCTATGCACACACAAGTCTACACATATTATACACACGTAACCGTCTAAGAGGAGGGACAGGCTTGGGGGGCCAGGAACCGTATCTAGAAACAAGTGAGTGGGGTAGTAACCAATGAGTAGGGTCCTATCGCAACTCGTGATTGCGAAAAACATGATTTGAATTTAAAATTTCAGAATTCAAATTAATTTTATTTTAGTTTAATTTTTGCAAACAACATAATAAACATATTTTTTTAAAGGCTATTTTCCTCCTGTATTACATGTCTCGAACTACATTTGCCCCCGACCATGTCCCTCCCCGAAAACATATCCTGGCTACGGCCTTGAGACTTGTTTCCTTGCTGATATAACTTATTAATAAAATGAGTTTCTAAAAATCAGGATAAAAACTCCACACAGCTACCCAGAAGCGTTTAAACACGTTAAAAACTTTTAAACAATAATAATAAATAAATAAAACATTGAAATAAATGAATTCAAAATTTAAGTAGAAACATTGAAGCAGTTAAAAACATAAAACAATCCCTCTTTGAGGGGCGGGCAGAGCAACTTAGTGAGCGTTTAGGGGCCCGACTGATTTTTAGCAGGGGGACCCAAAATTTATAGAGCTGGAGCTGTGAATTTAAAATGAAAATAAGAATCAAATTCTATGATAACAGAATATTTTAAATTTCATAACACAAGCAAAATATTTTACATCGATAGAGAAATTTAAAAGGTTCGTTCAAACTACTTATTTATTAATTATTTCAAGTAATATAAACGAAGATTTATTCTTTCATATAGTTAAAGTTTCATAGTCCAGGTTAAAAAGAACATCACTCGACTAGCATACGAATTTGTATTATCATTTTCAACAAAAGCAACTTTGTATTAAAACGAAATTACACTGCTTAATTGAAATTTTTCAACAAAAACCTTTCTCAAGGCTTAATGGAAAGTTTACAAAATGAACATTGTCTCGCTACTGTAAAATCAATTTACGTAAATACTATAATATTGAAATATCGTTTTCTCAACCACAATTTGACTTTCAAACAAGTCCCAAGGTTTATTTCTAACCTTTTTCAGTAAACTCAAATAAAAGTACATTTGTTGGCTTTGCAGAAGCCCTGTTAAGTTCCTGCTCAATATAAATGGAAGCTTTGTTTTGTATACAAATTTAAATATGGCGGCGTTTACTCATCTGCGAAATTAACTTTTTTTCTTTCAAGCTATATTACGTACTGCTTTCCAGTAAAAAGGAACAATACATATTTTTGGAATCAAACTCTAAAATAAGTACTCACTCAATAACTAGATTATTCATATTGAAGGTACTTCTTGAGGTCACAGGACTTCACTTTCACACATGGCCGTTGTCAGGTCTTGATTTTGGCGGGCAGTCGGCACGGCAAGTGTAGAATTTAGAATGGTAAAAATGTCAACTACGCATGCGCGCGCCCATTTGACAGAAAGTTTTCGTTTCACCGGAAAACAATAATTTTTCGTCGAAAAATGAAGGAAAATGTAGCGTAAAAAGAAGGATTTTTTTGACAGTGTAGAGGATGAGAGGTTGAACGTTCCAGAGAAACGCGAGGAGTTAAATGCGAGGAGGTAAGCCTTACGTTTCTTCGTCGAAGCCAATTGCACGTCCTTCGGCTTCTCCCGCGGCGGAAGAGCGCATGACGTCACTTCCTGTGCCATCTGACGTCACAATCGCTTGAACTTTAAAATTTAATTTAAAAAAAACTACTTATCGTATCGCAAAAATTTTTTCACCTATGATGTTCATACATGTTACTCTTTCATATAAAAATAAAATTGAAAAATCAAAAACTTCCCTATTAGTGATGAGTCAAAAATCCTGAAAACAAGTGATGACGATCTATTGTACAAAAAAAAAAATTGATGGAGTGGAGAAGCATTTGAAAAGTATACAACTGTTGACGCCAATTATAGCTTAATTTCGATAGGATACAAATGAAAGAAATATTACAGAAAGTTACAACGATAAATGTGAAGTTAATCTACCCTAATTAGACTCAATATGTTTTGATGTGCAGAAAATTTTCAAGCGTTTTTTGAAGTCGGGTGCAAATGACGATGTTTTTTGGGGTCATGACAAAGACAAGCAAGAAAGAAACAATATTACAGTTCAATGCAAATTAATCAGCTTTTTTTGGTACTGTGCAGAAAAAAGCAAATATGAGTGAATTTTTCAGGTGTTTTCCACAAACCCGTTCATCAACGTTCGAACGTTTTAGTCTCTAAAACTAAAAGATAATATTAATTCAGGATGAAAAAAAAAAGTTTATATTACTTCAAATTGAAAACAAATGAGAAATTAGAACAGAGAGAGAGAGAAGTTTATATTAATTCAGGTTGAAAATTTATAAGAAATAAAAACAGAAGTATTTTTCTCCGAAGAAGAAAGCAATGTAAAACCTGACATTATTTATACAGTCGGATCCCGATTTAACAAACCTCTTTTTAACAAATTTCGCGTTTTAGCGAATGTTTCTTTTGCCCCGACTAAAAAAAGGCAAAAGCCCCTATTTACCGAATAATAAAGCCCGAATTAACGAATTATATTAACAGCCGAAGAAAAAAAAATTTTTTTGTTATTATGTTAAGTTAGGAAACATTGGATTTTTTTTTTTTTCCAAATGATATATTCATCTTGTGCGAAGTAGAAAAAGACTTTTCTTGAACTCAGCATTGTTTGGCGAGCGAGTAGGCCACCAATGAATATCCACCATTCTGTTGCAGAAAGCAATAATGAAACTCTCATTAAAACTAATGCTTTACATGAAATGGAAGCTAAAAACATATCTCATGCAGCAGGCTGTAAATGACACAGTATTTTCTACTCTCCATAAAGTCTAAAGATAACTAATTCAAGTCAAGTACCAAGAAAATAGTCAAAATCTTTTACTCAATACAATAACATTTCAAATTAACTAGTGTGTAATAAGCTGCGGAATACTGAATAAAAAGTGTACACTTTCTAATTATGGATATTTTTGTTAAGTTGCTTATTAGGGCTTTTAGATAAAATAAGCGTTTTTTTTTTTTTTTTTTTCGCAGCCTGATATTACGAATAACCCCGATTTTAAGTATAAAAATGTCGGTCCCGATGAATTCGTTCAATCGGGGTTGGACTGTATGTTTGGCACGTCTCTAAAAGAGGCGACAGAAACTTGGGTGAAACAAAGGATGACTCGCATGATAGTGCAGTAAGTTAAGCTGCTCAAGTTTTTGAATGTATCTTTCTAGTGAGAGGTAAAATGATTGTGAAGTTATCCAAAAACTTTGACTGAGATTATGACTTGGTGAAACCAAGCAGCACTCAGCCCTTGCTTTAATGAATCAAATGCATTGATACAATGACCAACGTTTATAAAACAACAAGGGTATTTATTCTCAACGCAAGTTAAACTGGATACAGCCAAACACACATCCAACACCCATCGTTTTTGTTCAAAATCTGCAGTTCTTGAGCAAAAATCAAGCTAAAAAATAGAAAAATCTATTTCAGAAGGTGATGAAGTTAATGAGGATCTTTTGAAAAATGTCCACAATAATTTAATCTCAGAAAAACCAACTACACTGAAGCCATGGGCACCCATATACAATATTTTAAGGGGGGGGATCAGATATTTTTCCCATGGTAAAGCAGGATATTTTCCCCATACAAAGCGATTTCAGTACAGATTATGTTTATTAAAATTTGATATTTTTAATAACTTATTCATTAATGGCTGGGGTAGAAATGTTTTTACATTTTTGGAAAGAAAAAAGTACTAAAAGCAAGGAAGTTCTTATTTCTACTTCACTTGCACTCCCCCCCCCCCCCTATATGGGCGCCCTTGAAGGGAGTCACAGCTTGTGTTTTCATCAAGCACATTATTTTTTGAGCAAAAATCCTTTCTCATCCCATGCGAGCAATGCTTTGTTAAGACGCATTGAACTTTTTTAGGGCACACTTTTGCATACCAAACAATAATTGCTAATTAGAATCTGACTTTGTAAAGCTCTACAATTGGTGTACGAAATTCAAAAAACTACTAAATCAAGTATAACAAAAACAGTGATCTCCTTCCTAAAAAGCAAAACTTTTTCTATTTTTAGAAGAATAAAGTCGATCCCGCGGGATCTCGGAACTGGCTCCTTACAATTAAAAAATCCCGAGGAACTGAAATCGGCGCGGGATTGGAATCCCTAATTTGAACACAAGGAGAAAATTATTCGCGTTTGTGTTTTTTCACGTGCAATAAGCAATCACTACCAGCGGCTTGGTGCTGGCCAAAAACTTAACATGTTTTAGAATTTACAAAATTTACCTTTTCAATTTTTCACTTGAGTTTTTAGATTTGAGAATACTTTCAATTAATGTTGAATTTTAGTTGCCATTTTATATTGGAATACTTCAATGTGTTACTATACTTTTTTTTCCTGTCTAGAATGTAATGCAACAAGTAGTTTAAATGGTTTCCATTCTTACATTTTTCGGCAATAAAAGTGCACTTTATTGCACAATAGTTTTCCATTAGCTGCTTAGTGATAAAATTAAGCTCTTAGGCCAGCAATTTCTGAGGTGAATGCCATGTTCAACCTTGGAAAGATTATATAATTGCAGCTGAGAAAGAAATGCCTGATATCCTGTGAGATAATGCCTTTTAGGACCTTATCAAAAAGTGTTTTATCTATTTGTAATGAACGAGGTCATTCTTTAGTCGAACAGATCTAAAATAACCTTTTTAGAGAACGATTATACTACAATCTTGTGACTGGAATAAGAAATTTTAAACGTGACTTTAAAGCTTTTAGTTGAAATTCCAAATTATCTACCGTACTAAATCGTTTCAGCTAATAGGTCGAGTACCAGACTTAATAATGCTACTTTTTTTTTCCTCCTTTAAGTGTCACATAATTTTGCTTTTTCTTTCTTTCTTTTTTTTTTTAATGAAAAAAATGGTATTTTGCAGCTTGTAACGAGGATTGAATTGGGTAGTTGTGGGTTTTATAAATTTACTTTTTGTGTATAGAGGACGTTGAGGAAACACTTACTTTTATAAGCCATTTCTCGTAAGTCAGCTCAATATTTAATTGAAAATTAATTAAACTGTTGTGCAGATGAGCTATTCAAAAACAGCACTTCTGTGCAAGACGTTATTTATTGATAACACATAAATAACGTCTGATTCATAATACACATTCTGTGTATTATGAATCAGTATACTACTAAGCAGGCTATCGGAACATAACCACGATAGCTCATTGCTAAAAAAAAGGTGAGGGAAGAAGAAGATGTTGGTGAGCAATTTCAGGTCAGATCAATCATCTTCTTGACCTCACTATTTCTGACTAGTCCCTTCAATTTATAGATTTTTATTTTTAAAATTGTTCAAAATATAAACCTGTAAAAAACTTAAAATTTACGAAATAAATAAAAGTGTGTTCTTACAAATTACAGTAACTTCTTACCTAATTATAGTAGAATGAAAATTCAAAAAACATTGTAGTTCAACTCACTTCGCGTTATTAATACGATGCTCTTAACAGCTGAGCTAATGGGTCCATTGAAAAGAGATAAAATGGAGGGAGTGAAGAATCTCATTCGTGAAGGAAAGACCCCAAGTCACGTGATAGATTTTAACGAAAAGCATTGGAAGAAATCAGATTTCATTCACTAGTTTCACGCAAAACGTGTCAACCATTCGTCGTTGTTGAGACACACGACTTGAGCTATTTGCCCAGCTTTTGCTTAGCCAATCATTGGACTTGCTCCCTCCGTTTTAATTCCTGCTCTATGAATGGGTTTCTGTCTTGGGATGCTATACACTAAAGCAATACGTAATGAAATAGCAAAAACTTTACATTTACATTTATAGTTACATTCGTAACTGTCGAACAGGTTTGATGAGTTCGCATTATGCATCTCGCCTCCGTTACACATAGCAATATCAATTTACTGAGACCGATTTGCATACAGATGGATCTAAATTTAAAAGGGTGGGGGTCCATTATTCAACTGAAAACAAAAAGATCGCTTTGAATTAGAATGTATCCTTAAAAAGAATGCATGGAGAAATTCAAAGGAAGAGAGCATCTCCCTTTTATGTTTTTATGTTTCGAACTATCATATAAATTTTAATGGTCTAGCTTGCTTAGAGGTTTGTTCATACAGATATATTTCTGAACTCTGTTGTTAATACTGCCCTGGGAAGGTTAAGAGCAGTATCTGAAAAGTCATCTTTTCCCCCTTTTTTTTTGCGTTTTTGTCATCTTTTTTTCTTTTACTTCATTGTAAATACTTGTGCATTTGGTTTCCGATGAAAATAAAGCTGTCCAGATTAAAAAACCCGTTTCTTCGAATATACCTGAAAACTATTTTTGTAGACACTGAGGTTTACCTGTCCACTGCAGAAAACCAAGTTGGTCACAATTACAGAACTCTCGCAATGCAATGTCCTAATCATTAACCGAGCCTTTCCCTCCTTATTTTTGCTCATAGTCTATTAGTGTTGTGTTCTCACAGATCTGCGTTTTTCTATTTGATGGTCTAGAGTTGAACCACCGATTCAAATGATCAAGCAAACGCTCTGATATCACGGTTCAACTTAAAAAGGAACATAAAAGTTGATTAAGAGTTTAGACTTATTGCTGAAATAGAAGCTTCTTCTCAGGCTGCTGTTTGATCCGAGCAAACGACAAGACTGTTCTGGTAGCCCTAAAGTTTACTTATATAAAGCTCAGTTTGTCCACAAATATTCTGTTCTCTACAAGAAGCTGATCAGTTTCACTTACATCAGAAAACTGCGAACATAGCACTTTCTCTCTGGACCAATACACAGAAAAGATTTATAAACCAAAGAGAAGGAAATCCGTTTAGGGCAGGGCCGTATCCAGAGGGGGGGGGCCTGACGGGCCCGGGCCCCCCCCCCCCGAAACCCGAAATGTTTTGTACCGTAAAACAGAAGAAAGTTTTTTTTTTTTTTTAATTCTTAATGTCAGAAAAGGAATATGACAAAGTTTTTTTTATTCTTAATTTTGCTACTATTCAAAATTTATATTATTTTGAAGAAATACAGAAAAAGCAGTTCCAGTTCTCATTAGCTGCAAGGCACACTTGAAATTTAGACCTTTAATTAGGCTTTCTTTCCCAATTCAATTCAGGGCAGTCTAGTGTTAAGGCAGGCCCTTTGTCACTTCGGTAGACTTTTCAAGTCTACCAAACTGACTTCTGTGCACTTCCTCCTCCAGGGGCGTGCACAGAAATTTTGGGGCTGTCACAACTGCTTTTTTTGGGCCCCCTCCATATTGTTTATCCATATTTTCAACCCTAGGCTTAAAGATATTGGGCTTCATTTAAGCTCGGGCCCGGGCCAACAGGTGTCCCTTCTCCCCTCTGTGCACGACCCTGCCCTCCTCCCCCTAAAACTCTTATAAAACTTACACTGTACTGATTACGAGCCGGGGACTCCCCAAAGGCTGCGCCCCTAGTTTCCGATCAGGCGAGTATCTTGTTACCAAGATGTGCCAAATTCAGCTCCTTGATACATCCTGAGTAAAAAATGCAAAAATCACGATTCTCGCGTTTTTGTAGCATAATTTTCAAGATCATTTTTGTGACTGATATGTTTTTTGTCTTGCATTTATTTAATGCCGAATTCAGTATCATCGAAGTTCTTTTGTTATTTCTTGTTTTTTTTTTCTTACTTCTACTCTTACTGTTAATACCTTTAGTATGAGAAAAAAAAACACTTACTCTACTCTCTTTCATTTTCTGCACTACTTGTGATTGAAAAAAAAAAGTTTGTTTCCAGAAATATTTCGTTGCTTATATTTTTAACTTAAAACGGGTGTGTCTTACAAAGTTATAATCATTTTGTAAGACTGTGCAATCAACTTCTGAAAAGTGTAAATAAAGAGCTTCAAATAATTTCAACTGTTCGAGAGTCTTTGAAAATTATTTAAGTTTTTGAAATTCCTTGAAAAGTTCTTCAATTTTGTATTTTATCAAGAAAATAAAGTATGAATTGTCCAAATGGCCAGAATATTACTCTTCCGTTCTTATTTTCTGAATGTCTACACCATTTCTTTTAAACTATTTTGTACGATTTTCATACTGTAGGGCATTTAATTAAAAAAAAAAAATGGGGGTAGGGGGAGTGATCAAAAACAAACTTCACTAAAAGCCGATATGAGCAGATGACGAAGTGCTTCTCTTTTCTCCTCTCTCGTTTTTCCTCTCTGTCCATTAAGTTCCATTATTTGTCGAGCAAGCAATTTTTATTTTGTTTGATCTTGATTTGCAAAAGAATGTATAACTTTTAAAAGACTTTGTTTACCTATTTTTTTTTCATATTGTTGTAGTCTTAATTACCTAATATAAGGCCTCAAAATACATATTTTTTTTTTTCGAAAATTTCTCGGGGGAAAACCCCCGGACCCCCTGAAATTATTGATCTTCTACATCCGACTTAAAGGGACACTCTCCTGTTATCCTTACCACTACAAGGTGAATAATAAAAATAATATGAAATTAAAATAACAACAGTCCAAACAGTGGAATCATTAAAAATAGAAACAAAAAGTCTTCTATGTTAACATTTTTATGCGTTTGGTGTGTCTATATATACTATATGTGTGTGTGTGTGTGTGTGCAGTGGCGAGCGAGGAAAAATCCTTAGGGGGAGTTAATTTTTTCTGAAGTTTAAAGCATATATATATATATATATATATATATATATATATATATATATATATATATATATATATATATATATATATATATATATATATATATATATATATATATACGTATCGTCTATACACTGCAGGCAGTCCAATCGTGATAAAACTTTGAGTAAGTCTCAGCTTGTGATATATATATATATATATATATATATATATATATATATATATATATATATATATATATATATATATATTACACTTTATCAATTAAACAACAAAGGATATTATAAACCAATCTCTTCTTTGAAAATACCTTGATCAATACTGCCGTCATAAGAAGGAAAGCCCTGTCTCCAACAGAAAAAATGTTGCGAAAAACAGAAAGACATAAGCTTTTTACCGTCATAAAAGCTATTATATTAAATAAAAATCTTTTAACCCATAAACAGAACCCTTCAAGTTCGACTGAAAAAGGATTATTTGGGGCTCATGGGGGGGGGGTTCTCACCCCCCTATCCCCCCATGGCTACGCCACTGTGTGTGTGTGTTAGGGCAATGTGCTAATCCGGGCCCCACCCGAAAAAAATTTCTGGATACGGCCTTGGTTCAGGGTACCAGTGGGAATTAAACTCACCCACCACAACCTTGTTGCTCTCAAGCAGCTGTCAGAGCAAGCGTTTTCCGCCTCTCGACTTCTGTACATCCCATCATTAGTCCTTTTCATTATTATTTTTTTTTTCCAAGTCATTCCTCCTCACCTCCCAATATGATTTCAATTTATTTTATCATTTGTTATTATTGCAACGAAAGTAGGATATATGGAATAATTCATGAAACTAAAGTACACATTATCTTTACCTTGATGAAACGGAAACAAGAATTATTGGCAATTTTTTGCAAGCATTCGTTGTAGAAAAATTTGAAATCGTCTATACACTGCAGGCAGTCCAATCGTGATAAAACTTTGAGTAAGTCTCAGCTTGTGTTATATTTTACTGGCTTTGAAATGATGCAAAATCTGAAGCAATGCAAAAAAATTTTCTTTAATTCTCAATTAGTGTATGAGAGTGTAAGTTTTGCATGTAATTAAAATTCAAATAAAAATATAGAAAATTCCGGGAAAAATCAGGGCTTGCTTGTTTATATTATGAAAGTGAATTTCGTTCCAAATTTTAATTTAAAATAAAGCAGTCAAATATTGTTGACTCATTGCAAAATACAGACAGACACGGTTTTAGCTCTGTCATAATATAGATTACACTATAAATTTGCACAAAAGATCAATCAAATTTCTAAAAAAAAACTAAATAATCCCTGTAACCTAAATTTTTAGAAAACACATCAAATTATTAACATTTATGACAAAAAATTACAATAAAACGGGAAAATGACTAAGCTTATTTTTACTGTATTGCGTGCTGAAAATAAAATGCGGAAGTGTTTCTAAAACCGTGAAATGATATATGCATTGGTATTGTTCTATTTAACATCTGTTTCAAACGAAAAACTATCATATTCCTTCTTTTACTACACTGACAATTTTATCAACTATATACTGGAACAATTATGTTATCTAGTCAACATGTGTTATTTCTCTCTTGTTTCTGTAATAAAGTGAAGTGAAATGATGGTCTTGTGTGTGTGCTTTTCTACGAAGTTGGGAGGAATAGTACTTTTTACTTAAAAATTTAGCAAAACTGTGCGATCATGGATAAACTTTTTGTTACTTGTTTGTTGATTACTTTGCAGGTATCATGTAAGTAGTTTTGAATTCGTTTTTAATGTGAAAACTGTATTATCTTGTATTTTTGGTGCCGTATTTAGATGGAACTAAAAAAAAATTACATGAAAATAGAGTGTTCTTTTTTGATCCTAAAATGAGTTTACTTGAAAGTACTATAGTTATTAAACAATTTCAGGAAGATGATTTTCATCTTACTTTGTTAATGTTTTTGAAATTATGGATTGATGTATAACTATAGCTCAAAAAGTGTTTGATAAATACAAGCTTTTGCGAATAAAATTATTTTATGGAAACTAAATTCACTGCTACATTTCTAACATTCAATCTAATAGTTACAATTAGAAATTTTCAACAAAATCTAATTTAATCTTATTCTTTGAAACTGAAATTTTTTGATCGATTAAATTTTTAAATTCATGAAACTGGATATAGTCTTTCTTTCTATTGTCTATCTAACACAGTCATACCCAACATTTCTTCTATCTGAGGGCCACACCTCAAATTAAAATGATTCTCGCTGGCAAGACATGTAAACTTTCAAAATGTTTAAAAACTAACTCAATAGCATGGGGAGATATGAAAAAGGAAATAAAATTTAAAAACATCAACTGTTATCAATACCATGCTTCTTTTTTTAAATGCATCTGTTTTACAGAAACCTATTTCTGAATATTTGACTCATAATTTGTAACATTGTCATTAATCTTGCTTAACGATTTGTTACGGGTCACAAAGATCAGCTAAGCGGACCGGATGTGACTCGCGGGTCGTAGGTTGAGCACCACTGGATTAACCATTTCGAAGTAAAAGTCAATCTAACTCAGTGATTCCCAACCTGGGGGCAATCGCCCCCAAAGGGGCAATCGAACTCTTCTAGGGAGAGATAAATTTCTGGGGGGCGATAGGGGGGCGACCGGTATTCGAACTGTTAATGGGAAATTCTTGACCTTTCAAAAACTATATTTATTAAAACAAATCGGTACACAATTCAGAAATATCTTCAATTATTTTTTATTTTATTTTTTAAATGTCCGATTTTGGAAATAAGGCGTGGTCTTTATGACGTCACAAGTGATTTACTTTGCCGCGCTCCATCATTGCCGTGCTAAATGTTTACGCTTTGCTGTCAACCGCGTTACCAGGTTATGATAATTTGAGCTGTGCGCTAATGGCATTAGTGAATGGCATTTCATCACTTGTGATGTCATGTGCAGAAGCGTAAAAAATGAATTTCAATCTGCTCATCGATTAAAATAATTGTTAAAAAATATTAAACTTTGTCAACTTTCTTATAAAAAGATTAAACCTGTGTTTTTAAGCATGCTCTTTCAGAAAAAAATACTTTTAAAATTTCGGAAGTAACCCCATTACTTTTGCACTTGAGCTTGTGCGAAACTAAACTATCAAATTTGGTGAGATTTTATTCGAGGTAAAATTCTCAATAAAACTTAAAATGACGTTGAAGATAAATTTTTAAGAACTTGAAACTTAGTTCAATGTAAAGGTATAAAGAAGTATTGAAAACTTATTAAGATGATAATGTTTTTAATATTTATATTTTGTTACAGGGGTCTCTTCAAAGAATTGTAAATGGAGATTCTATCAGCATTATGCACAGAAAAACTGCAAGCCAATTTTGGATCAAGATAATTGCCCGATCCGATTTGCGTGTGATTCAATGACAAGTGAACTGCGTAAAAGTAAGAATTCAAACATTCAACTAATATGACACCTAACTCAAACCAGAGAAACATACGAATTGTGTAAGAATGAAAAAAAATAATTAAATTAGTAGCAGGATAGCAATTGAAAAATCTTTGTCTCTGCAGTTTTGCCGACAAAAAAAAAAAAAAAAATCCCCCCCCCCCCCCTCCCTTTGTTTTTCAAACGGGGAGGAAATTTGAAAGATCGGCGAAGCTTGGAACAAATCGAAAATCATAGTGATTTTTATTTACTTATTTTTTTAATTTTATTATTTTATTTATATTATTTTTTTATGCATCAATTAGTTGCCCTTGCCTCACCATTTTCGAAATATAAGGTCTTTAAGTCATCCGTAACTTTTTTGAAAAGTTGCCAAATTTAATAACTTGGAGAGAGATGGAAGATACCACGCGATTTCACTGTCTTCATGTGCCAGGACATTCATCTGCAAAGCGTGTGGCAGATATCTGACATTTTTCACCAAAACTCGCTATTGGCGACTTTTTAAAAAAATTTGGCAGAGTTTTAGAACTCATATTTCTATAACGGGGAGACGAAGACAAACAATTTTTGCGACCAAAAACATATCTTACTATGCTCTTTCGACTGCTACTTAGTAAGATTTTTTTCATTATTACACTACCTCAGCGATTCCCAAAGTGTGTATCGCGAATCCCTGGGTTCCGCCGAAGGATGAGAAAGGTTCCGCCACGAGTTGCATGAAATTATTATTTTCTACAGTAATTTCAGAAAAAGAGAAACTTTCAGAGATAAAAAGTGCAGCTCTAAATTGAAATAGTAGGCGTTATTTCGTTATGCCAGCATAAAAAAGTTACAAAATAATAATAATAATAACACCATCTGTTTTTAAGAAACAAATTTTTCTGAAATTTTTCTTAATAAAGCTTCAGAAGTAGTTTTTTTTTCTTCAAATTTTGATGCCTCCAGTCAACACTATTGAACAAGATTAATGAAGATATGAACAATTATCACAAATCTCTACCTTTCAGTACAAAATACGCTGGCTGTCCGAAATCAACACGTTTGTCAGATTGTATGAACTTAGAGATGAATTGAGGGTTTTTTCAGTTGAAGCAAAAGACAATAATATCTTTAGCAGTTTTCAATGTTTTGCATGACGTCTGTTGATATAATCAGCCTATTTGTTGCCTATATTTTTGGTAAACTGAACAAAGTCTCGATTTTCATTTCAGGAGAAATTTACTTCTTTTGTTGTGAGGGACAAAATAACACAGCAAAATGATGAGTTTTTGTATTCGCTGCTAAAAGAGACGACATATAATATTCTCACGTAGAAAAATCTCTCTCAACGTAGAATATTTTCCTCTCTTAAAGGGAAGTTCTGCGAGAAACCACCTCTATGACGAAAACGCAGTGCAAATATTTCATGGATTTTAAAAAAGCATTACTAGTCTTTCGAGAAACCCTTTAAAATCCTTGAGAAGGAATACTCCCCGCCCACTCATAACGACTTTGAATCGACGGCACAAAATCCGTTCACCAAATGACACTGATTTCGGATATCATCTGCATTAAAAAAAGCTCATTTGATTCTGTTCCACTCAATGAACTTTGAGTTAGTGTTGAAGAAGAAGACTAGTTATTGTCTAAGAAAGCTCTAAACTTTATATTTTAAAGGCTTAAAGTAGCTTCGGCATATAACAAATTATCAAAGCAGCTGAAGCTTTCCAGCCAATGTGTACTAAAAATAAAGTCAGTTCTAAAAGGGTCTCTCCTCTGTCATGGGATAACTTTAGTTCTATTTTGAGGTGCTCTAAAGTAATAATCTTTCCGATTTACTGCGTTATACTGATCTCCAAAAGATTTCAGACTGACATAGAATGAAAGCAGTAGCAAAATTCCACCTTGCTACTGGCCATGACTGCTTTGCTAAGTATTAACATCGCATTAATGTATTTAACGTTGTACTGCAATACTTAATGGGAACGATACTGGGGTAGCAAGATACCAAATGGGCTATAGACATCTTTTTACTGTCATTCTTTTGTTATTCCTTATTTTTTATTTATTTATTTTTTCATTAGTTAATTTGCTTCGGCTGTCCGTATTATCTTTTGTACTTGACATTGGAAATAATTTTTTAAAAAATAATATTTTCTCACCATGCAAATGACGAAACTCGACCATCTGTTTGTAGCATGTGTCCACAACGGTGAAATATACCATGATGGTCAAATCATTAAAGGCCTCAATAAATGCGACAGCTGCACCTGCTATGTTGACAGTCATGGGGATGCCGCGGTAGAATGTGCATCGACTGATTGTCCTGATTGGGAACCGCAAGACAAAGCGTGCTACATGGGATATTTGCCGGATGAGTGCTGTCCGGAAGAACTTTGCCGTGAGTAACAATGACTTTTCTGCTAATCAATAACATGTCATAGCGATAAAGTAGAGTATGTTTTAATGTTTGCGAAAAGTAATTGTGAGGTTCAAATAACAAGCCTGCTATTGTTGCTTGTTTTAGCTTCTAAGTCTTTTGCTCTCCCTCGGATCGAATTCGAGGAATACGAGGGGGTGTAGCGGACCAGTTCTACACTTAGGAGATGAGGGCTCTTGGTTTCTAATTTGAATTTTAATTCTTCTGCGTTTTTAAGCCCTAAATCTAAAAATGATCATAATTCTCCCCCCCCCCCTCCCCGTATCTGATCAAGATTTGCAGAAAATCATTAATTTCAAAATTTGCAAAATGTCTGTAAATTGCGACATTCAATGCACGTAAAGTATTGTTTCCTTACAGTTTACTTATTTATCAGTATATGGTCGACAGTAAATAAACAGGAAAAAAAGTGAGAAGGAGAGAGACTCAATAACTTTGTATGTTTTAATGAAAACAACACGAAACAAGTCAAAATTCTCTTTTTTAATGAAACTTTAAATTAATAAAATTGTTTTTTTGGGGATGTATCGGTTTGTCATAAGTAAGGCAATCTATTTCTTCACGTACCCTTTAAGGACGAAATATATGAAATAAATTCAACTTGGTTCCTTACGTTGAATTTTCTTTCTGACAATTTATTTCGCAATTTTCATTTTTATGATCTTTTTTGGGATGCCTTTTCTTTAGTTTTTACTAAAGCGTTTTTTGTTTGGATTTTCACGAATGCGCTTTTTGGTTTACTCATGAGCAGTTCGCTTTTTAAGCCATTCACCTTTTTTCGTAAAGATTGCCGCCTTCATCGGCTGCTTGAATAAATTTGGCAATGATATTTATCAATATTTATTTATTTATTCAAACATTAATTTAAAAAAATCTATACCTACCTCTTTCTGGATCTATTTATCGATCTGTACAATCTACGCATGTACGTATATCTCTATATTTATCTGTGTACCTATTAATCTATACGTAACTACCTATCTATCTTCATTTATTTGAACCGAACCTCCAAACCTATTCCCTAAGAAAAACAAAAATTTGTCAAAAAACCGCCACTTTTTTATTTAATTAAGATTGCAAAAAAAAAATGCCTATATTTGTGTTCCCCGTAGTAAGTAAGAAAGTAGCGGTTGCAAAAGAAAAAAAATTACTGCTTTTATTGGATTAAAATGCACACAACTATTTAACATAAAAGAAATTTAGCAAAACGTCCAAAACAAATAGTTCAAAAAAGAAAGAAATGAAATCACTAAATGTAAAAGAAAAAGTAAAGAACATTTTGTTCACAGAATGAAAAGAAACCACTTGGGGTTGACGTCATGAGGAAAGATCTGAAAGCTTCTTTGGCAATGCGTAGAGCTTGTCTTGTTCTGCAGTTAAAAAACTGTTTAAAAACATCAATTGCACATTTTTAGTTTTTTATGATGATTTTCCAAGTATAGGGTAAGATCACCAGTAACAGACATGCTTAAAACATTGCTCTCGGTTTAACTCAATTTTCTGAGCCTTTTAATGTATTTAAACTTTTTAAACTAATTTCCTCTCCTGCAACTACATCTCATCTAACATTTGGCTGCTTCTGGATCCTTTGAACTTGTTAATTCTATTTTCATATACTCAATTTCGAAAAAAGGTCCGATCCCCAGTAACAAACACCGATAAATCTGATGATATCCAGTAACAGATGGACGCAATTTTCGTCCGGACGAAAAGAAAAGGACGAGGAAAGGATGTGTAATGGGAAAAATTCCCTTGTATCTTCGAAATGTGCTCAAGTTCTCTATTTTTAAAACTAAATCCTTATTAAATTTAAATGTACGTTAAACACCGGCAGACCTCGTGGTAGCTGTTCATAACCTTCCACCACTGCCCTGTAAATACCAACTGGCTCATAAAATTCACTCTGATAACACTAGATGGTTGCACCGTATTCATGGGCCACGGCAACATCAGTTTCACCCGCCTAAAATTCTTATTATTACAATCCAAACTTACGACAGTCTGTTGTTATTGGACCCTTGTCTGTTACTGGTGCCGATATCCTATCGATTTTTTTTTTTTTTTTTCTGACGGAAGATCATCTTGTTCCGTACCAAGAAGTATAAGAAAACATTGAACATTTTGGGGTGCAACAAGAGTGCATAAAACTCTTCCGGGAGACATATAGTAAAACATGAAACGAAATCGTAACAAATAGTGTTTGAACTTCTATCTCTCACTCTCTATTAGGGTTCCCGATCCCGAACTCCGCGGGATCCCGCATTTTTTTCCCAAGTAAACGTCTTCCAACATTTGCAGCTCGTGAAACGATTATTTTCACAAGCATCATCTGAAATTTGAATCACTTCGTATATCGTTGTGTCTCATATATGATGAACCGGGGATTTACCATTAAAAACACAATAAAAGTCGAGTACATGTTTTTGAGATTGAATTGGTATTCTCAGTCGAGGTCTCAATTTTCGTAAGTTCAACAATTGAGAAAATTTGTAAAATTTATAAAAATTTTCAAAAACTATTACTTAAAATCCAGAAAATTACGCTTTAAAAAAAAACGGAAAAAGTGTATTACAAGTTGCAAAATCCGCTGGAGTAGTCAGAATGCAATGCCAGAGCACTTCTGTAAGTTTAAGGAATGCGCGCAAAACCTTAAACTTACAAAAAGTGCACAATAATTTTCTCCAAAGAAGAAAGCAATGAAAATCCTGAAACTGTTTATATATTCGGCACAACCCTAAAACAGGCGACAGAAACTTGGATGAAAAATAGGATGACTAGCCTGACAGTGCAGTAAGTTAAACTGCTCAAGTTTTTGAATGCTTCTTGAAAGTGAGAGGTAAATTAGCGAAGTTATCCAAAAACTTTTACTGAGACTGCGACTCGGTATAACCAACCAGCATTCACCCCCTGCTGTAATGAATCAAATGCACTGATACAATAACCAAAAACATTAACGAAAGAAAAAGGGTATTCTCCATTCAATTTAAATTTGAGACAGCAAAACTAATGTGCTGTAGAGTAGACATCGTTTTTGTTCGAAATTTGCAGTTCTTCTGCAAAAACCTAGTATAAGAAAAGAATTTATTTCAGAAGGTGATTAAGTTAATGGGGATCTTTTGGTAAATGTCCACAATAATTTAATCTCAGTAAAACCAACTGCTGTAAAGCAACAGCACTGGTTTTCATCAAGCGCATCATTATTTTGAGCTAAAATTCTTTCAAATTCCATACGAGCTTTGTCAAGACGCATTGGACATTTTTAGGGCGCAATTTTGCGTACTAAACGGTAATGGTTAATAGTTGTCTTTGTAGTCCGAAACACTTGATGTACGGGATTCAAGAAAACTAATAATTCAAGTAACAAAAGCAGTCCTTCCTAAAAAAAACAACTTTTTCTTCTTGATATTAAAATTTAATTAATCAATTAATCCCGCGGGATCCCGGGGGATTGGCTCCTTACAATCCCGAAATCCCGCGGGACTGAATTTGGCACGGGATTGGAAACCCTACTCTCTATGTGGAATCTCCGCTTCAAAAAACAAAAAAAAATATGAGAATCCATCGTTAAAGGTTAAAACGTGTGAAAAAATCCAAATTTTGCAAGATTGCATAATTTTTTTAAACTATATTAAAATTTTCGCATATTCGTAGACTTGAGTCGATGCGCAGGCTAGTGGTTGAAATACACTAAATTAAATCGTTTTGAATGAGACTGAAACATAATTTTCATTTATATGTCTAATCTCAGTTAAGAAATCAAGGACAGTTTCGATTTTACAGAAAGGAAAGAAACTTCTCCTTCTGTACATTTTAATTTAACAATTGTTTTATAAATTTATTATTGTGTGTTGTTGTTTTAATTTTCTTGTTCTTTCATGTATATCAATAGAAAGATATGCTAAAAAGCTGATTATAACTATTACACATTTCTTTCATTTCAGCCCACAAAAATGAAAAATTACGTAAGTATAAAGATTTATCCTTTTTTTAACCAGAAGTTTTAAACAGGAATCTGTTTTAAGTTAAGTAAATGCAACTTATTAAGAATATTTTTGAAAATGATTGAGAAATTAGACTCTTATACCCGAGAAATAACTTTTATTTCTATAAAATCCACATATGAGGCAGTGAGAAGCAAAGGGATGCAAGTGGACATTTTCAAGTTTTGAGTAAAACGCGTTTAAAGATTAGCTCTTAGGTAGGGCTTTCATAGAAATTTTTTTCTAAATCATGCTGTATAGCAGCAACTATCAGGGCTACCAGTACCATCTCTTGCCCCAAGACAGAGCAGAGGTTCACCTACCATGTGTACTGGTTATCTCCAAATTTTTAATTTTGCCACTTACATCCGTTTGCTTCTCACTGCCTCATATGATATGAATAATATCATTAGCTCATTCTGAAATCAGTTTCTAATAGTACATACTCGTTTATCTGGATTAATGGGACAAAATACAATCTGGATGATCGAAAATCCGGATAATCCATGAAGAATGAGTAATAAACAAAGTAAATCCTTAAATAAGCAAATTTAATGACAACAAACATAAGTTGCAGCAACGCGCTTTATCATTATAGTGCAACGTAACCACGGAACGCTTTATCATTGTAGCCGAGCTGCAGTGGTGTTAGTTAGATCACCATAAATTAATCAAAATAAAAAGCGAATGTACTTATAACGTTCTTGGTTAACGTAATTTAAGATTATCTACGTGAACAAAAAAATTTCAAGCTACAAACTTAATCTGGATAATCCGGAGGGCCTGACAAACGAGGTTTTACTGCACTGGAAATATTAGATGAACGAAAAAGTTCTGTCGGATTATGAAAAGGTATAAAATGATGCAATTTTAATACATTCAATAATACCTGCTGCAGTTGCGTCACGACGGGGAGCGGGGGAGCGGTCCGCCACGGGTGTCACTCGCCGGGGGTGACGCCCTAAGTGAAATTGCAAGTTTTTGAAAAATATGAAGTTAAAATGCATTTTTAAGACTACAAATTTGAAAAATTTCCGAAAATTTGACCCCTGCCCCCCCCCCCCTTCCCCTTTTCCCCACTTTTATTTTATTTTTTTATTTTTTTGTACATTAACCCATTTAAAATTTCGTTATAACATAAATGTAGTTATTCTGAAAATTGCATAAATTTCATGTTTACATAGATTTTTTTTTTCTTTTGCGTCTCAAGAGGGGGGGGGGGGGGTTGTCATCACAAATTACTGGCCCGGGTTTCACCCTGGTAATCGCCGTCAATGCTTATGAATTCTTGCTATCGCGATGGCTGTAAATCCAATTTCAAAAAAACCCCTTGTATTTGTAGTAGATGAATTTAAGGTCGTCTTTACATGTTCCTCATTTCTGAATTTTTTCCTAGAAAAAAGTGAGAGATAAGTAAAAACCGGTGAGTGCAATTTCTGTGGAGTGTGATGAATGTTAAAGAGTTTTCTAGTCTAGCTCTGCCATTTTCTGGTATTTCACCAAAGCTTCGTTGTCGTGATTTGCTTTCTGTTGAACATTGCTGGTCTCTTGGTACACAACTCAGACCTTGCACCATCCGATTTTCACATATTTCTCTCTCTCTCTCTCTTCCCTCCCCCCCCCCCTCCCCCAATTGAAATATTCGAAAATGAAGAAAATGTTAAGCATCACTACTTGTGTGAGTTCTTCGCCTCTAAAAACAAGCTCTTCAAAAATTGAACTTCTAAATGGCCATCACGATAGCAAGAAGTCAAAAGTAACGATGAAAATTTTATCTTAAACTAAATAGTTTTAAATATATCTCTTTCTTTTCGTAATCGGAAATGACTTTTCGTAGACCTATATATGTTGTACAATTCGACTAAATACAACTACTTCACTCAATGGAAATTTCAATTAAGATTTTGAAGGCAAAAGTTAATAATTTGCATTTGATACCGAACGACCTAAAATTACGCAGTAGTCTGGATATGATTTAAAAAGAGAACGGTTGAGGGGATTTCCGAGGATTAGGTCACTACATATCTTCCACCGAATAATTAACAATAGCGTTACGCGGTATACGTCATTCTGTTGTGCTAAAGTGGTAGGAGAAAATAATACCGCCGTATCACAAGAGTGAGTTGATATCATGAAAAATTTCTTAATGTATTCGTATAACAGCCGATTCCGTTTTATACAAAATTTACATTAAATTTCAAATGAATATTACCCATAGGCAGGGACTAAGACTTTTGAGGATACTGGGTAAGAACTTCATTCGGTGCCTCCCCCCCCCCCTACTTATACTATATGTAAAATATTTTGATACTTAAGTATTTTACTGCATCCACGCCAAATGTGGTAATGTCTTATATCACGTTATAAATTATGAACACATTATAATATTATGTAATGTTGTCAAACTTTTGTCTGGTAGCAATCTAAATACTAAAAATATATCTTATATAGCATTTAAAATGCAAAAAAACATAATATTAAGCTTGAAGTGACTTTGTCAGGTAAGAGGTTGTAGTTTTAAGTAGATGTTTTTTTTTTAGACTTAATATTTGCTTTTGTCATTGTACGATTTTGATTTGTCCTAATTAAAAAAAAAATAGCAGCAGATTTGGGGCCCCCAAATGTTAGTGCCCTAGGCCCGTGCCCAAGCCTTAATCAGGCGCTGACCATAGATACTTACCAGGGGCGTAGCTAAGGGGGGGGGTTTGGGGACAACCCCCCCCCCCCCCCGAAACGTTAGTCTCAAAAAAAAGGGAAAAAGAAGAGAGAAAAGAAAGAAAAAAAAGAAGAAAGAGAAAAAAATCAAAACGACTTTTTTCTGAGTAACAAAGGTCACAAATTCACTTCGCCCCCCCCCCCCCCCCAATTCCATTGAAAATCTGCTCCATGTGTGACCCTCAAGCATAAAGACGCCTCCCTCTGCTGCGACAATTTTTTGATAATTGAGTGAAATTTGACACTTCGCTTTAGAAATGAGATTGATTTATTAAATCCACGTACATGCAGCCTTTCTTTGTCGTAGATTCTGCAAATTGTTAAATATGTTTAATTTTATGAGCCGCGCAGTGGGAATATTGCATACAGTCGAATCTATATATATTGAATTTCACATTAAAGAAAAAAAATCGAGATAAAGAGATTTTGAGATACGGGGGCTTTAAGAAACTTTTTATAGAAGTTTGAAATATGATGGGGAAAATTTGAAATCGATACTAAAGACAATATGGGCTCTTGATTAAAATTCCTCTTTATTAGTTTTGTTAGGTATTTATTCTATTATTACATTATTAAGTGCTTTATTGCGAGTTTAAGGCATCATTTTGACGGTAAAAGAAACTTTAATCATATCTTTTTCAAGAAAAAATCTTTTACTGCTTTTTGGTCCCTGATTTTTTTTTTTTTTTTTTTTTTTGGATTCATTATTTATCCTCTTGAGGTTAGCAATTGCTGCAAATCTAATTTGGCCATTTCATCACTTGAAAAAAACTCATACACTGTAACAAATTTCGGAAACGTTTCTGAATATATCGGAAACGTTTCCGAAATAGTAGGAATCCTTCATCCAATAGCGAATTCCTCAATATTCAGAAAGCTTTTTGTTATTTCAAGATATCTAGAAGCGGAAGTGATGACGCAACGCTTCGAAACCTATTTCATCCTTCCAACACAGGCGCCAATGAGTCGGAAATAACGAGAACTTCTTTTTTTCTTATCTATGGTTGCTGCAGAAGCATTGGATTGCTTGTTATTTCATGTCTAGAGAGTAGTAAAATGTGTCGAAACTAATTTTACGCCTTTGCATTTTGGACTGCCCTTGATTTTTTAGACGATGTACGCAGCTATTAAGTTAGTTAATAACCATTTGCTTCTTTACAATTTCCAATGCGACCATAATTAGATATATATTGTGTGTTCAAGCGTGAATAGTTTCAACATCCGTGTTTATACTTAAGGAAACGAAACCCTTTGGATTACTTATTCAGTTGTAATGGAGGTACTTAGATTTTCTTCCGCTCATGTTCACTTGTAAGTATTAATGAATATTTTAAAACATGTTGTTATATACATTTATATTTTTGTTGATTTGCATTTGATGAGGCTCCAATTGTAACTGTTTTTGGGTTTATCGAATTAATTTAAAGTTATCCTACATACCTATGTGCGCGGTGTACTATTTGTTGTAACTAACTGAAACTGATTAATTACGCAAAAGAAGTAAGATTTATATTTGAGAAGCAATCACAGAAAAGTTATTTCGAAATACTTGGATGTACATACATTTTGGTTCAAAAAGAAAAAAAAAATCAATTGTTTAATTCATTAGAAATATGGTAATGCAAATATTTTCTAGTATTGTATTATGCTTCACAAAAAATGTGCCGGTATAATTTATCTTTTTTTATTATAATTTATTCATTCATTTAAAAATATTTATACCATTAGAAAATGACCATGTTATCTATTAGTAAGAACATAGTTATGAAATTAATTCATCTGCTTATTCATTTTGTTAAATGTGGTTAACAATAAAAAAAATTCCTTGACATTAGTTCCGAAAATAACATTTCCTTCGTGGATATACTAGTTTAATGTAGGACAGTCAGGAAAAATGAGTCAGTGGCAAAAATGGAACAGCTGCATTTACATGCTGAAATAAAAAGTAATATTATTTCATGTCATCGTTTTAAAAGTGATCAGTTTTTAAATACTATGTTATTAATATGCAATGCACATATGGTGAGAAGACGAGGGGCGTTCACCACGCAGACTGTGCCATTGACATTTTCAAGGGGTTGCTTTTTTTAAGGTGGGGGGCGCTTTATATCATTTTATGGGTGCA
This sequence comes from Uloborus diversus, assembly GCF_026930045.1. Lineage (NCBI taxonomy): Eukaryota > Metazoa > Arthropoda > Arachnida > Araneae > Uloboridae > Uloborus > Uloborus diversus. The sequence goes on along the minus strand of NC_072737.1, from coordinate 73,253,086 downwards.
CCATCACTCTTATGGTGTGGGGGGGGGGAGCTCTCGTATATATGAAATGGAATAATCATGTAATAGAGTTCAATGTTTTAATAAATAAAATATATAATGCATTTTGCGCACACTCTAAATCAGTAACCTATTTTGATTAAGTATCTATATTTGTGATAAACTGGAAAAGGGCAAGAACAGAGGAATAAACCCGAATGGTTCCAGCAGGGGGACTTTGGTGTCATATTTAAATTCATCAATTTCTCTGTTGGTACTTTTCGGTACACTTTGTTCGTCAAAGAAATTGACTTGACGTGAAATAATTTCGGAACGAAAAGTGTAGGTAAGTTCTGTCAAATTTTATCCGAAAATAAAAGCTATCAAGTTTGATACAAGATATGTTTTTAAGTTCTGCATTAAAAATACAATATGTTGATAATTTTGTCTTGAAAATATTGAGAGAAAAACTGAAGTTTAATATTGTTTAACAAACAATCCCACTTTTGAGAAAGTGCTCCCCTTCCCTCCCCCGACGATTTTGTGATTATGAATGAAACTACTATATTATTTCAGAAATTTTCAAAAATTTATAACTGTGCATATGTTATGCTGTTAACCATGCTATTTGTCATTAGAAATTCAGAAAAAAAAAATCCACGAATGATTCTAAAATTGCTTGTTTCATTGCTCTTAGATATCAAAGAATTGAAACTGATATGGCATGCAATACTATTAAAAAAGAATTATTTTTTAGAAAAAATCACGGAAAAAGGATTCCGAAATTCTCAGAAACGTTTTTGAAAATTGTTTGGAGAATTCCGAAATACTCGGAAACGTTTTCGAAACTTTCATGAACCACAGCTGCACAGAATACTCAGAAACATTTCTGGAAATTACGGAAAGAGGATTCCGAAATACTCAGAAACGTTTCTGAAAATTACAGAAAGAGGATTCCAAAATACTCAGAAACATTTCTGGAAATTATAGAAAGAGGATTCCGAAATACTCAGACACGTTTCTGGACATTACAGAAAGAGGATTCCGAAATACTCAGACACGTTTCCGGACATTACAGAAAGAGAATTCCGAAATACTCAGAAACGTTTTTGAAAATTTCATGAACCGCAGCTGCACGATATACTCAGAAACGTTTCCGAATTTTTTTTACAGTGTACTTTCTTTTCACTCCAATCATTTCGGTTTTCTGAGGAATCACAATTTTAAGAAAGAGAGCAACCGAAGAACAGTACTAATCCAGATAACAGAGCGAAATGGCTTTTAACTTGAATGACCTTTAACCATGAACTTGAAATGTTCATTTTTTTACATGTCAAACCTGTGAATTTCACCCCCTTTACTCTTCTGCCAAGAAAGTGCGCGAAACGACTGTCCTTTGATTAATCTTCCTGGAAAGCCTATTCGTGGAATGCATTTCTCCTTTTTTCCATGCCTCCGCAGCTCTTGAAGACAATTCCTCTGTTTCTGAGTTGAAGAAAATGTTTTTGTTTGCTGCTTTAAAGATCATTGGGCTCCGAATTCAAAAATGATAGCATAACCGGAATTCGAAGCGATAGAGGTTTTTGTTGGTCTGGTCTCGTGTGTGTCATAGATCATAGTCAAAACGACCTTTGCTAACTAGAGTATCCATTGCAATCACATTGATTTTTCAGCCAGTATTTACTGCATATTCTTTTGAAAACGTACAGTCTGTTTAAAATAGTACATTCTAAGTGAAAGTTGTTGCAAAAGCGATAACAGGCTTTTTTAAACCCAAAGAAAAAAATTAAAATGACGAAAAGGATTGCTCTAAAAAGAGAAAGTTAACGTCATCTGAAGAAAACGAAGTACAGTCTGCAAAGCAGCATTAGTCCCATCGGACCCTTCAGAAGGGTCCGATGGGTTTTCAGAAGACCCTTCTTTATTTTAATTCAAAAGAAAAACTGCATAGCATTACATGAATAAAATGTTTAAAAACGAAATGAATCTAGATTATTTCTATTAGCTTGGTTCGCATTAAAAGGTAGAAAATAAAAAAGACTTCTGTTTATAATACACGAAAATTGCTGTTGCTCTCCCAAATAGATATTTATGTAAATTCTAAAGCAGCTAATAAAATTAAAAATAAAGACTTGAGAGGAGAACAGATGGTATGCATTTGAGCGAATAACTTTCTACCGCCTATATTTCTTCCCTAACTTTTTTCGTTCAAATTTTATTAGCTGCTTTAGAATTAGCATAAATATAAATACATAAAAAGCAACATATAAATATAACAATATGAAAAGCAATTTCATTTTTTGCGGGTTATAATTCAAGAAGTCTTTTTTTTATTTTATTTCATACTTTTAGTGCAAACCAAGTTAGTAAAAATAGTCTTTATAGTCTGACCACGGATGAGTTTGAAAGTCAAACATCCAGTTTACAGGCGAAAATGGAAGTATCTATTAGTTTTCAGGGTTGCCAGCTTTTGTAGATGTGTGTTAGCCGCTAAATTAAGCAGTCACACTGAAATGAACGGAACACGCTCATCAGATATTTGATTTTCCCCCTGATTTAGATAGACTGGTTTTGACAAGACCGTTGCTAGAAAATTTCACTTTAAATTAAATGGAGGAAAAAGAAAAAAAAGTTGAATTTTCCATAACATAAAAAAAAATCTTTGCTTTTGTTTTGTTTGACACAAGTATTGGAATTGGGGCACCCCATTCCAAAGTATGTAAGATTTACCTCCTCCCTCTTATTTTCTTTAATACTAAAAAAAAATTACACACACACACACACACACACATATATATATATATATATATATATATATATATATATATATATATATATATATATATATATATATATATATATATATAATATATATATATATATATATATATAAAGAAGTAACCCCCCCCCCCCCCCCCCCGAAAGTCGGGTCTAGCTACGCCTCTGATACTTACCATGAAGACGGAAATGCAATGATTTTTAATTAAATCGAGACTTGAAATGGTTTAGAATGGGGAGAGGGAGAGCTTCCTACCCCAAAAAAATAAATTCTGACTACGGCTTTGAACGAAATTAGAAAGATCAGGAAATATGCCAAGTGTTAGTACGGTGTTGATTGGCCACCGTCTAAAAGAGAAATCTATGATGCTCCCCAAAAATTCCTTAATATCCTACTCAGCGGATTATTTTAAAAGTGTTGATCCATCTTTGCTTTCTATCAGCAAGTTGCAGAGGAAAATTCGCTTGTTCTGCTATCCAACAAATGAATGCATTGAGTAAAACTGGGTTTTAAAATCATTTAAGTATTAAAAGTTTTTAAAAACCCTAAAAGCTGAAGGGACTTCAACAAAAAAATTGTTACCTTTTTTAATAGGTAATACAGTCTTGAAATTCATAGATTCCTGTAAAACAGTGGATATTCTTTTCAGGCAATGCTTGTGTAAGAAATGGAAAGTCTTACGATATCGGTAGGTTTATTCCGACAGAGGACCCTTGTCGATCATGCATCTGCACAGGAGACTGGAACGGAAAGGAGAATGGACCTGGGTGCAAAAAAGTTGACTGCTTAATACTTAGTATCTACGCAAAGGATATTCGCAATGGTTGTCTGCTCATCTACGGAGAGAACTCCTGCTGCCCAACAGGGACGGAATGCGGTAAGCTTTTTTATAAAGAAAAAATCAGTTTTGTTTTCAGATGTTTCTGAATTGCTTTTATTTTACCCAGTGGCGGATTTAGGGGGCGATGGAAGCGATCGCCCCCTCCGTAACCGTCGTTTTCTGAAACCAATAATATGAAATTGAAGAAATTACTAGCAATAGTTCCTACAGTGAAATCTGTGTAAGTTGACCACTTACGGTGCATTACTTTAGTGGTCAACTTTAACAGGTGGTCAACTTATAGAGGTTGAATTATGTGACACAGATCTAATTCTGTGCCTGAAAATAGCGGTCAACTTAGACAGGTGGCCAACTTACAAGGGTGGTCAACTTTACAGGTTTTACTGTATTATAATCAAGTAAATTCTATAAATTTGCTTTTAACTAGTTTTAGACAGTAATGTAGTCGAAAATGGTCGGCGCTACACACTTTTTAAATTTAATCCAAGATCGATCTCTCCACTCTTTTTTAACAGCACTGTACGGCAAAAAAAAAAAAAGAAAAGAAAACCCTTCAAAGTGCTTTTGACATAATTTTTGCTGATTCTTGAGTAAAATGACCCTCTGAATCCAAATATATTACTGCCGTTTTTTCCTTACACGCCCCACTCTTTAGAAATGGCTCTCAACTGTTTTCAGTTTCATATAGCCATTATTTTCATTTGGAGATAAAGGACCATTTTTTAGCGATTAACACTCTTCTGAGAGGCTGAGAGGTGCGAAGTTCAAAAGCATGAACATTTGGAACAAGTTGGGAGACCAGGGGTCTGTCCAGGATTTTTCACAGGGTCCATTTTTTGTGAAAAATCAAATAATTTTGTGAAAAATGAATTAATTTTGTGAAAAATCAAAAAATTTTTCAAAAAAAAAATTTTTTTTTTGTTAAAAACGAAATTTTAGAATTTAGAGATGGCACAAACTGCATCAATTAAACTTAAAGTTGAGTGTTTTCCTCTTCTATGATGAGAAAATCATTCTGGATTTTTTTCTGATATTTGGCGGGGGGGGGGGGGGCATCGCTCTTTCAAGTATCAATATTTATCTACTATTCTGCATTATGCTAAGTTATACTAGATATATTTCTGTACAGTATTTAAAATAATTGTAACAAAAATATAAATAAATAAAACATAATTCAGAATAGGGTTCAGCATTCAACTTTTTGACCCAAGACTCTTAAAAAGCACAGAATTTCGTTTAAAACTTATAAATTCCGTGATTTTAACGAAAATAAAAAGATATTTCAATTGTTTACCTCTTAACAAAGCGTAATAATCATCAAAAATTCGAAAAATCGGATTCCCATAGCGGATGCAAAGAGATCGCAATTCTCAAAGTGAAGGCATCAAAAGTATAAAAACGGCTTGTAAAAGAAATATTTTTGATAAAAATATTTTTAAATTGCATTTTAGAGTCCTATGATAACATATCATTAATATCTGTGGACACAGTTGACCCCCCCCCCCCCAAAAAAATAATAATAAAATAAAATAAACCATCTATTCAGCATTTTAATTTTTGACTCATAACAGAAAATGGAATGTTGCTTTAAAAACTTGAAATGAGAGTTCTAACAGAAATAAAGAGACTTTTCATTTATTTGAATCCTAATAAAGCGAAGTTAGCTTGAAAAAAGATTAAAATATGATTCTCATATTGGATGTTAAAAGATTGCATTTTTCAAAATGTAGACATCTAAAGAAAAAAAAAACGGTAATTAAAAGAGTTTATTTAAAGTTAATCATCCTTGTTAGCATCGAAAAATCAAAACCCATATAATTTTCTCCCAAAATAACAATTAAACATCGCACCGCACCCATAAAAACGCAAATATTGACAAGCCAAGCGGACAAAATGATGAGAATATTTTCTAACCAAGTCATTATAAAGGTTCAACGCCAGACGCTAAGTGGTGATAGTTTTGAAGTTGGTAACCCTATCTGAAGCGATCATATTTTTTCCTCACCCTTACTATCCCTTTGCAGTTCTAAGTTCATTTCGCAGATATATATTATTATTGTTTATTAAATCATGAGCGGAGAAAAGTGCTTACCAATGCCTCTTCAGAAAAGTTTACAATAACACCGCTGCTAATTAGCTGTGATAAAACAAACAACCATTATATTTATTTGGCAGTAGCAATTATTTATCGCTTGCAGGAGAATCGGAGAATCGCAAGAGTGCCGATTTTTCTTTCTTTTTTTCGAAATTAGCCGATTTTGTATAAGCTGATCAATCTAATTTGACTTAAAAAAAGGTTCCAAAAATTATCGGTTTATACACAGAAATATGCGTTATTTTGCTTTCAGATTTGCTCTTTCAATAAACAATTTGTGACAGATCCCATTTTGTTTATCAGAATTTCATGAAGGGTCTGTTTTGTTTGATCGGGATTTTGTGAAATGTCCGTTTTGTTTGATCGGGATTTTGTGAAAGGTCCGTTTTGGTTGATCGGATTTTTGTGAAGGGTCCGTTAACGGACCCAAATATCCTCTGGCCAGACCCCTGGAGACTCATGGGTGCACTCCTTCTTAAATATTTAAAAAATCATTAAAACCGATCTTTTTTTCCTAGGGGCTTGTTTTACAATGTTTTCACTTATTTTCGGCATAAAACCGGAGTGTAGAACTCACATTCTATGAGCCCCGTTCGAAAAATGTTCACTTTGTAATAAAAAAAAAAAGCTCTAGGGGGGAGAAAGTAATCGACTCCCTACCGCCCCCCCTCCTATGTTACGGGAATGGTGGCATTTACGATTTTTAGCCCCCCCCCCCCCCTGAAGCGACTATAAATCCGTCCCTGATTTTACCTCCTCAAAGAGTTGTACAGTCAAACTCGATTATAGCGGATATAGAATCCCTGATTTAATGAAACACTTATTACCGGGATTAAGCGAGGAACTCAGAAATACTTGGATGGTGCAATGTTAAACCTATGGGAGCAGAACTCGGTTTTAACGAGCAAACCCCACTTAAAGCGAGCAACATTTTTGTGATTAATGAAATTTCTATTGACTTCCAGCTCAGCTTTACTTTTTTTTTTTTTTGGTAAATTTTCTTTAACGTAAAAAAGTCAACCAAAGTTAGCAATAAATTATAAATCCCGAGAACAAGAGATGACAGCACTTTTTTAATTTGTGTTGTAAAGAAACAGTAAAAAATCATATATGTGTGCATAATACTTGTATTTCTCAAAAACAGTGACACGAGAGACACTCAGACAGTTGAAAGCAAAGTAACCAACTTCTTTCCTGCGCAGTGATTAAGAAGAAGGAAAAGAGCAACTATGATGAAATTTTGTGATTTTTTTTTTTTTTTTTCACAAATTCATTTTTTACGAGCACTAGGTTATAACGAGTAAATATCGTGGTCCCTTTGCGCTCTTTATAAGCGAGTTCGACTGTAGTCAGTGATATGATATGAAGCAATGGAGAAATGAATGCATTGCTCATTTTCAAGGATCGAAGTATCACAAAAATGAGTCTGAAAGTATGCATTACATAGTGGTTAAGAACCAGGTTTCAGATTCAGCTATTGACAAACTCCGCAAAATCATTAGCATTGTTGAAGGCAAACATTTATCTACAAAACTAGAATGAAGAACCTTTTTTCTGTAAGTATTGTCAAAATTGAAGTGGATACAGTAATAAAATAAAAATTGATAACCCTGGTTAAAATATCAGCCTGAAACCAGCAAATCTCAGCTCAAAGTGAGACAAAAGAAACAAAGGCACCCATATAGGGGGGCAAGGTGGCCCGAGCCCCCTCCCCCCTTGAAAATTAGAAATTTCTTGCTTTTAATACATTTTTCTTTGCAAAAATATAAAAATATTTCTTCTCCAGCCATTAATGAATGAATAAATAAAAATGTCAAACTTTAATGACTCTAATCTGTTCTAAAATCTGTCTCCAAGGGGAAAATATCCTGCTAAACCACGGTTAAAATTTCTGAGCCCCCCCCCCCCCCCCTTACAATTTTGCATATGGGCGCCCATGAAAAGAAATTGATTGTTATATTTCCTAGAACCGTTATTTGAAAGAAGTAAATGATCCTAAAGTTATGAGAACTGAATTCCCTAATGCCTAATCTATTCTAAGTAAATGTATATCTAAACAACTGTCTTTTTTTTAACTTAACTTTTTTAAAGAACTTCGTAACAAATCGTAAAGTTTTTTTTTTTTTTAACTGAGAAAAACGTGTGTGTTTTTTCCACGTATTCCGTGAAAATCTAGAATACAGGGCAATCAATCGCAATTCATAGAGATTTTCTGGAAAGAGTTGCAGCTCTTGAAGTCATGAAATTCAGTTCAAAGTAGAGGTGGGCAATGTCGTTCTTTTTAATGATCCGTTCATCAGAGGATCGTTCATTCTTTTGATCCATTCATTCAACTCGTTCATTTGAAAAAGTTGCAGTTGGTCTTTTAGCAAGATATAATCACGTATATTCGAAGTGTTTCATTGGATCAGTAATATTCCTTGAAGGAAAAATAGCTAAAATGATCTAAATGTAAGAAAATATGCCTATGGTAAACAAATCCAAACAATCTTTGCTCGGGTTTAGATGTACAAAACAATTATAATTCATTTAGTAAGACATTTCTCAGCTTCCGAGTAGTGAGATATTTTTTCCATTCCAAAAATCAGCATGCCGAAAAATGAAGTTGTTAAATTTTTCCAGCTACAGCACTGTATATATACATATAGTATTTTAAGAGACCATGAACAACGAAAAAAGTAACAACAAATATATCGGTAGCTCAGGCAAACTACCAGATAACTTAATAAAAAAAACCCACCTAAAAATATTAGGGAGCTTCAAAATTATTGCACAGTACCGATGAGAACAGAAAAAAAAAAACACAACACCTTTTCAAATGGGGAAAATAAATTTGACTGTAATAATCCTTATTAAAAATCTTTGGATATTGAATGTAAAATAACAGACTTGGAAGACGCTAAGCAAGTCTTCTTTATCTTTATCTTCTTTACTAATAATAAAGCTGAAAGTCTCTCTGTCTGGATCTCTGTGACGCGCATATAGCGCCTAGACCGTTCGGCCGATTTTCATGAAATTCGTCATAAAGTTAGTTTGTGGCATGGAGATGTGCACCTCGAAGCGATTTTTCGAAAATTCAATTTTGTTCTTTTTCTATTCCAATTTTAAGAACATTTTCCCGAGCAAAATTATCATAAGAAGGACTATAAATTGCCAAGTTATCATAACGTGGAACCGTAACATGAGCAACAATTGGCGAGAAATTCACCATACATTTTTTGTAAATATACAGGCGAACCAAAAGTCCTTTTAATTTTCTACTACGGGCAAAGCCGTGCGTGTACGACTAGTAAAAAATAAAGCCAAACGAATATAGATAGTAGTTGATAGGGATGTTACAGAATATTGTTTCCCAACCGGTGGTTGACGAACCTCCGGGGTTCGTGAGGTCAATGAAGGGGGTTTGCGAAAAAAAATTTAATGGTGGATTATTAAATATTTTCATAAAAGATAACGGAATATTTAATTTATGCTCATAGTTGCTGCACTTTTTAAATTTCAAAACGAATCAAACTTTTTGGTTCAAAAAAAGTATTTAAAAAATCTTTCAACGGTTTAATAATTTTACGCGGCAAAACAAATTCTTCAAAATGCTGCTGACACCAGTCCTGCTGATTCTTATGTAAAATGATCTCTTTAATCCAAATATGACCTCCGTTTTCCCCCATCACCCAACACTTTTTTCAAATGGCACCCCCCCCCCCTATTTTTTCTAGTTTTCGACAGCTTCATAGCTATTATTTCTATCTGGAGAAGAAGGGAGCATTAAATTAACCATTAACATGCTTCTGTATGGCTAGAGGGGTGAAAAGTTCAAAAGCATGAACATTTGTTATAAATTGGGAGACTCATAATGTTATTCCTGCTAAAATATCTAAACAATCTTCGAAAACGATCTTTTTTTTTCCCTAGAAGTTTGTTTTGCAATGTTTCCACTTATTTTTTTTCAGCATAAAACCAGGTTGGGATCATTTCTATGAGCTTTATTTCCGAGAAAAAAAAAATCCATGCAGGGCAATTCTTCAAAAAATGTTTTGAAAACACCGCATGCTGCATACGCGTCAGCATAATTTAGCTTTTTTTTTACGATTATGTTTATTATGTTTTTGTTTATTGCAATGAACTGCTTTGAAAAAATAAAAAGCAAACATGCTGTTTTTTTTAACGTTTTCTTACATTTTACTAATTTTAACACCAGAGGGTTCGCGAATTTCTTTCAAATGTTACAGGGTGTTCGCAAAGAGAAAAAGGTTGGGAACCTCTGTTACAGAAGACAAAAGGATCGCCAGAAAAATGATAAAATATTTTTTTAGAGATAATTTTGGTGATAGAAAGTGTGAGATGGATTTTAGCGGATGTGTGGGACAGAAAGTGGAATGTCCAAACATTTTGTTAGTAGCCCAAACAAGTTATACAACACATTACTAATGGATACAAAGGAAAATTGCAAATGAACAGAAAAATCAATAATGAATCAGAAAGTAAAAAGGCTCGAATGAATATATTGTACTGCACCGAGAAAAAAGAAATTTGAGAATGATTGAGAATTAAAAATTTGAAGATGAACGCAGAAAAAAATGGTTTTATCATAAGTGCTTTAATACGATGTTTTAAACTGCTCACCGTTCAAAAGAACGGTCGTTCATTTTTTAAGTGAACGAACGGATCCGTTCATTTTGAGGATTCGTTCTTTTTGACCCGTTCCTGCATGAACGACACATCCCTAGTTCAAAGTGTTTAATAGGAATCAAATTAGATACGAGACCTTATTCAAATTAAAAAATGAAACTTAAATAAGGCATGGGACTGTGAGGGAAGTCACTATGACCTCCTAAAAATTTCCTTAATCGGCAAATTTTATCTGACAATTCGGCAAAACTATCATCATTCGGTAAAATTTGGAGTTTCATTCGGCAAAATTTGCAGTTCCAATCATGCAAATTGAGACTTTCTGCCCTCCCAGAAATTTAAGCTTGGAGTGCCCCTGAAAGAAACTCTTATTTCCAATGAGTTTTCATCCATTTTATCTAAACTCGAAGAAGCAATTTCTTCGATACATCTACTCATCCCCTTGCTACTGCTTCAAGGACTTCTTATCTAACAAATGGCGAAAAAAAAAAAGAGTAGTTCTTGTTTGAAAAGCAGAAAGTGAGTATATCCGTTTCCTCAAATCAATGTAACGTCATACGAACGTATTCGACCGCTACACCTTATTTCAACAGTTTTCACCAACGAGCTGATAAAAAGTTATCTCAAAACTTAATCTAAAACAAATGAAAATCGATGTACATTTTACAAGACGATGTACTTTTTGCTACGAAATTATCTTTTGATTTTAATGCAATTTTTACAGCTGCTTCTACTTTTGCTTTTGTTAGTATGTTATCAATTACTTATAACACTGCAATAAACTGAAGTATGCTATACAGGTTTAATATTTTTCATCGTTGATTTCCGAATTTACCTCACCAAAATCACCATCACTACAAGCTCAATGGCTTTGAAAATAGAACAATTTGTTTAATTTAAAGAAAAGAATTTCATATAACAAACAGATGAATGCATTTTCTATTCTCTATCTCTATTTTGCATAATTAATTGGTTTTTGCAAAACTTCTGAAATTTGCACTTTGCAGAAAAAGGGAGTAAAAAATGTTTCAACGCTGCAGCAAAATTATTGACACAAGTTCTCGCCCGTACTTTAATCAACTTGTTTCAAAAAAACAAACTTTAATTTAAGCTTGGGCCTGTCATTTTGACGTTTTCCACGAGGAGTCAAAGGGTGTATACTCAATGCATTTACCGAAAAACAACCAAAACCACGCCCACTTTTTATAAGTACGTTAATTTCCCAAAGTCAGAGCGGTTTAATTGCCCCCTCCTGAAACTCTTTATATGACTAGCCTGTTCAAGCTGTGTAGCTGCTATCACTTTGAATTCCTTCATTAACTCTTACTTCATCCATCTTTCAGTATCAATTACTTTTACTTAATTTAAAATTCTCATGAAACAAAATTCGTAGACTGATATTATTTTTGTGTTCCTATGTGGTTGTAATCTTGTTGAATTTGGCGTTTATTCCATTTGAATTTAATTTAAAATTAATTCACAGTTTTGAAGCTTCACTTGTAAGTTGATCTACTGCTTTAGCTAGCAGTTAGCGTAACTTTCTCTTGGCTTGCCGGGAAATTGACAAGATATCATTAAACTTGCATGACTAATTCTTGACCTCAATTTGACGAGAAATCTTCAAAAGTCGCGAAACTTAACAACTTTCTTTAGTGCAGCATCTCTCATACACGTTTCATGGAATATCAGAGTCGAATAGTACAGTAGAGAGAGTGAACACATTTTCTAAAAACCAAGTTTCAATTTTGAAAATGAATTCATATTTCACACAATCAATCATGTGGATTAATTCGTCACATAGATGTCTAATAACAAACTACACATTCAGTAAAAAGACAAATTTACATTTGATTGGCTTAGTACGATGATACTTCTATAACAAATGTATAAAAGTTGAGTGTTGTTCGAACATTAAAGCAACCAATTCCAAAAGAGACAGAAGAAAAAGCACGGAGAACGAAAACGGCCTTGGTTTACGAAAAAATCGACTTGATGAGTTTTGAAGGACATGAGGAATTGAGGATGCTGTTTGACAAAGCAAGCTTGCATTGTAAAGAGCGGTGTGTTTGATTTTTTTTTTTTTTTAACCCTAAGCTTACAAGTTACGTTTGATATACTGGTTTGTCATATGGCAACACTTTCATACCCTTAGATACCCTACTCTAAGCAAACATTTGTTTTCACTTTCTTTGTCGAGATATTTCTTAACATCCTTCCAAACTTCCTATAGTAAATTCTCGATTATCCATGGAATAGGGTGGCATGGTAACCACGGATAAGCGAAAACCGCGGATAATCCGAATAATAGATAAGAAACGATACTTGTTTGCAATAGCTAAAAAACATAATAACACTCAAACGTACATTTAAATTATAGCTAAAAACGATAAAAAAATAATGCAAAAACATATATATATATAAAAGCTAAAAACGAACAATAACACAATCATAAGTTAGAACACATTTAATGACTATAATATTAGTACATATTAAAAATTTTAACAAAAAAAAGTATTATTGTAAGTCATCACAGGTTTTTAAAAAAAATGTGAAAAAACCGGCGGATAATCCGACCGCCGATAATCGGGAGTTTACTATATATCGTTTGACTCACTTGATGCATTGCCGAATCTGCGATTTTTCGGAGTCAGGGTAAATCTTGAAACCGCAGCCATTACCCACATTTTTTCAAGTTTTTATATCTAGTTTCAATGACAAAAACAAGTTTTCTTTTGATTCTGATTCATTAGTTTAAAACGATAAAGTTGAAAGTTTGGAAATGGGCTCTTATTAACATTGCAGTACCAAAGATACATACCATATTACCCCACATTATACGGCATGCCGCAAAATTCGGGGGTGACCAGATTTTCAGTAACACTTGCCTGGTCCTTTCCGGCATGACGGAAAAATCGAGGTTAGGAAAAAAAATATTTCTGTAAAAAATATATGTTCTGCTTAAAAATGAATATAAGATTTATACATATCTTATTAGTAGTAATAAACAGTTTAATTTTTAAAAATGTTTGCTGACAATGTTATTTGTTATTTTAACAAGTAAAATATTGTTTAATAACGAATAATTTTATAAAAATTAAATTAAAACTAAGTAAGCAAACATTTAAGCAGTAAGTTACCGCCCCCTTAACCAGTGCAACAGAATTTACCATAGCTATTTAAAAAAATAAAAATTAAACTTGCCCCTCTAAAAGGAACCTAAAATAATTTATTTACAAAAATTATGAACAAATCGCAGTAACGATGATTGCTTCTGAATTAATTTCTTTATTGGCATAGGTATAATTAAATCCATTAATAATGACCTGCCATAAATAAAAAGCACATATTATATGCAATTAACACATTTTTTATTATTTATTTATTTATTTTTTGAAAGAAGGTTACTTTTGGGATTTATTCATGCTTTCCGATTGAACTGAATGGGGAAATTTACTTTTATTTTGTTGCAAAATAAACCTCTAATTATCCGGCATGCCGGAAAATGCGAATTCTCCGGCATGCCGGTCAACCTCGCTTTTTTCCGGCATGCCGGATAATGCGGGGTAATACGGTACAACGTTGCAATCCTCCGTTCCTTAAAAATTAATTCCTTAAGACGCCTTTTATTTTCAGCATCTATTTTTTTAATTCGGGAATTCGGGGCATTTGACGCGCTAAAGAGCGTCAGCAGCAACCTTTGAGTATATTTTTCGAAGATTACACAACAATGCTTCACGATTGCTATCTGAGAACCAATCTGAAACAGAAAGAAAAACCACAGAAACAAAAAGTTGACAGATTTTAAAACTTTAAAAAAAAATGTCTTTACAGTAAACTCCCGAATACCCGCGGAATGGGGTTGTTTCCTTCAGTCGAAAGTAGTACTTTTAGTCACTGAAATTGATAAAATAAGCAAAAAAAAAAAAAAACATGGACCCAGAAAATTCTTTCATTTTCCCAACACCTATTTTTTAATTAATTTTTTTAAATGTCCTATTTTGCAAACAAGACGTGGTCTTGATGACGTCACAAATGATGCTCTTTGGTGCATTTTGTACCGCGTTTTCCATGTTATGATAATCAAGAAGCGATTTTTCTCGGCTGTGACTAAATAAAATTTTGTTTTTGTTTTGAGGTAAAAATTTCCACTTTTTATTATTATTTGGCAATTTATCTCCTTTCTTTTATTTTTTCGGTAATTTTTTACTTGTTTCCTTTCTTTAAGAATGATTATTTTGAAGGGAAATTTTACTTTTTTTGTCTAATTGAAGCTTGATTGTTGAACATGAGTCACTTGACATAACTTTTATTTTCGAGGTAGACCGTGCGAAGTGGAGCAATGCAGCAGTAAATAAATAAAACAAAAACAAATGAGTTTAAATTAATATTAACTACTTTTTACAAAAAAAAAGCCATTGGTGTTTTTTTTTGCTACGAAAATACGTGTTCCACCTTGTTAAATGACTCGTGGGTAATCGGAGTTACTGTACTTTTTTTAGCAATGAAAAAATAAACAGTACATTGAATTTCGAGTTTTGTTAGTTTGTGAAAAAATCACGGGGAAAATTCTTGAAGTTAGGACAATAACCACTTTGCTTTCTTTATAAACAACAGCTGTTACATGCAAGATACCAATAGCACAGCTTTCATATCCACAGACTGCAGTTTCATCCTGCAGTTATGGACTCATCAAGGGCGGTAACTTACTGCTGAACAACAGTGTTGTTACTTGCAAAAATATTGAAGTGTTTTAAGGTATTTTCACTTAGACCAATCATTTAGGATGGGGTTACGGTAGCACATTGTTTCCATCTCTGAGAAGATGCATTCAAAAGGGGTGTTTCACTGTTTTTTTCCACAATACATATAAGGCATACACCCTTGATCCCTCTCTCAAGAAAAGATGAAATATATGGTCTATGCTACTGTGGGTGTCCCATCTCTCTCTTTTGAACACTGAGGGAAAATGTCATATATTTTTGTCTAAATTTTTTTTTTTTTTTTGCAGAAAAAGTGGCACATAATCAGAGTTAATGCTAAAACGTATTATTTATTTGTTGATTCAATTATTTGCCGAGATTTATTTCTTTATATTCTTAATAGGAAAAATATATGGAGCAACTCCTGTAGATTCTCCAAAAGAAAAAGGTAATTATCTATTTATATCTTTGCTTTCGCGATATTAAAATTGAGTAGAATAAAGAATTCAAAACCTATAGGATGCTTTTTTCCTCCATAAAAAATTCCACTATTTTAAACTGTTAAATACTTAAACAAGAGCAAATCAAACCTAGAAATGGCACTAAAAAGAAAAAAATTTTCCCGGAGAATTTTATAATATCTATTTTATATTTTTCTATAATAGTAGAAAATGTATTCTCAAAATTATGATGATTCCGATATTAGATCAAACCTCCCTACTGAACCAGTATCCACACTTGTTCTTAATTTGAATTTCAATATATGAACAATTTATATATAGTTATGATGTAACATTTTTTTAATACATATTAAGTATACAGGGTGTTCCGTTTTAACCTGCAAGACCTTTATTTTCGCAACCATTAGTCCTAGACTTATGCTTCCAATTGCAAAAACGTTCAAAATCAGATGCAGAGTTAAGATATTTTCAGTAAGTTACCACCCTATAGCCAGGGTTAAGGCAAAAATACATGAAATGTAACTTATTGAAAATACCATGCCTTGCTTTCAATCTTCGAGTTGAACTGAACCATTGCTTCCGTCACTCGTCTGGTCAGTGGTCAGTGCTAATTCTATATGAGCTACCAGTTTGTTTGGCTCTCTTGGCTTCCTTAAGAGGTTTTCCACCTCCTTGCTCACTCACTTCCTATGCCAGGCTGATGAGTGCTAATAAGCACGAAACTGCAGTCCTCGGCTGGAATGACTGAGCTGGCGGTGAATTTCAAAGATATTGAAAGTTTGAAGCAAAAATAAAAATGAGTCAAAAAATACTAAATTTAACTTTCTATATGGGCCCTAGGTTCCCTAACTAATATTTAGAGAAATAATCTCCATTGAAAACACTAACACAAAAAACTTGACAATTGTGCGACTAAAATTTGAGTCATCCCAGTTTCAAATTTTAAGGGACCATACAGTAGATGAGATTGGAACTTATCGCTATTTCAGAAGAATGACATGTCGTCCAAGTAAGAGAAACAAGGTATTGATATTTTTCATTGCTATTCAAAAATAAATGCAAGTGTTATGCCATGATGCGCAAAAACACTACAAAAACTCAAATTTGAAAAATCACACTATATGCACACATGTAATTTTAAACACTTGTTAACCACTATATTTCCCCCCAAAAGGTATTGACGGCGAGTGAAAACTGGTGTAAGTCACAAAACGTTGTGTTTCATATCTCCGTGAATATTGGCCATACTAATTACAAACTTTTGTGTTGGAATTATTTTTCAATGGAGATTATTTTCCTAAATATAAGTTAGGGGACCTGGGGCCCGTATAAAAAGTGGCATTTTGTATTTTTTGACTCATTTTTATTTCCACTGCAAACTTTCAATACCCTGCATCTGATTTTGAACATTTTTGTACTTGGAAGTATACATCTAGGACTAACCGTTGCGAAAATAAGTCTTGCAGATTAAAACAGAACACCCTGTATGTAACAAAATGTAGTTTTTTTTTTTAACCTTTGAAATCATAGAAAGAATATCAAATTGAGAAAATGACTTCATTTTGATTCAAAATTAACCCTTATATAATCGATTCTGTAGTTGGGGGAGACACAAGAGAATGACGTCTGTCAAAATATTTGGTATTTTATTGTAAAAACAACTCAAATATGTATGGTTTCAAACTATCTAACCTATTGGTAGTTCCTCAAACATTTTTTCCAACTGCATTACTGGA
This sequence comes from Uloborus diversus, assembly GCF_026930045.1. NCBI lineage: Eukaryota > Metazoa > Arthropoda > Arachnida > Araneae > Uloboridae > Uloborus > Uloborus diversus. Next base: position 73,235,869 of record NC_072737.1, on the reverse strand, counting down.
TATAAGAGCTGTTATTTTCCTTTGAAACTATAAAACAATTATCAACTTGAGAAACTATTGCAATTCTAATGTGATGCAACAAGGCGTTGATACTTTGATTCAATATTACTATCTCCATTAGGGTGGTTCAAAAATACATGTAAAAAAAAAATTCTCCTAGATAATAGGACACCCCTTGATATTTTTAAACTTGTGAATAGTAATATACTGGAAGAATTTTAGCTTCCTATTTCAACTGAAAGAGGGTGCTCAACCCCCTCCCCCAAATTTCATTAGTATGGGGAGGAGGGTTAAAAAATAGATTGAACTGAAAAAAACAATGCTACATATTATCATATACACTAACAATATGCATATACATTGTAATAAAATGATTATTTACAAAAAAAAAAAAAACAGCTGGGAAAATTAAATGTTTTCAAATTTTTGGCATTTTCTATGGTATGGCTAATGTTAAATTAAGGGGTCATTGAGTACCCTCTTAAAATTTGAGTAAGAAGCTAAAACTTTCACAGCATAATACTATTAGTAAGTCTAAAAAAATTAGGATGTGTCCTGGACTCTAGTAGAAAAAATTTTTTTGAACCACCCAAATCTCCATATAACATCAAATCAGTACGGTATTAATGAAAAGTTCAGGGAGGTAGGCAGTGTCAGAACATGACTAACAGGCTCTCTGCAAAAAAGAAAAAGGAAAAAATTTTTGGAGAATTCCTTATAAAGAAGTAACTAAAATTAAAAAAAAAACCTCCGGCTGAGTCGCAAATGTAGAATCAAGAAGGAAAATTTAAAATCCTTATACTATTAAAAATCAATTACAAGTATTTTATTTGTTAACAAATAGAAACTGGCAACAGATAACAGTTTTAAATTTTCTTTCCTTGCCGGCCAACAATGAATTTGAATACTAATCATGTGAATAAAGGCTTAGTTGTATTTGAAATCTGCTTTAAAAAACGTTATAATTGAGTTTCAAACACATTCTATCAGACGCAGAAAAAATTATTTTTAATTTTGGTACTAAATTTTAAAAACTTTTAATGTTTTGGCAGCAGAAATCGAGAAAACTTATATTATAGATTTTTAATTGATGCCTTGGTTAATTTTTGCCATCTGAAGATGTAACCTAGCTGAGAACACTCTCGATCAATTCTCCTTTTGAATTTTTTTTTTCAAAATCAGTCCATCTTTTTAGGCGCTAGAGTGCCACAGACAGATACAGACACACACATGTCAAAGTTATAACCCCCTTCCTTTGTGTGTCGGGGGTTACAAACAGTGGAGGTTGATCAGCAAAAAAATAAAATTCACTTTTAACAACTTTTTTTTCTTTTGCTAAAATAAAAGTAATTTATCAGACATTAGAATTAAATTTTAAAAGGAAATGAATCTACTTAATGTGATCCAAATTAAGAACGTTGTTGGCACTTGTAATGTTACCGCTGATGCATGACACTTATTTAATTTATCTTATAATGATCTTTTATTTTTCAGATGATCTGTGTTATTACCAAGGAAAGCATTACGCACGTGGATCTGTAGTTTTCCTTAACTCTGACACCAGTCAAAGAATCAGTTGCAAGTGTTTAGTTCCTCCTGATTTTACTTGCATTAGAAAGCAGCTTTAAAATCTTTTTGTCTATTAAGAATGAATATGTACTTTTTAAATAAATAATTTTAATCATAGTTTAGAAGATGGTAATCACTTTTCTTTTTGTTTTTTGACATTATAATGTTATTTCCTTGTGTTTAATTTTGCTCATACAACAAAGGAAAGCTTTAAAAACATTTAATAAATAAATGAAGGGCTTGGGGCAAGAATGATATGCCACATGATGTGAATTTTTTAGTCGGCCAATTTTCAACTTTTTTCAAAGGTATTATACATTCTATATTCTGCAATGCTAAAAGTAGATATGTTTTTCTCGAAATGACATATTCCATTGTCATGTTTATTTCAATTTTAGTTACGAGAAACAAAAAATTTGATCGAAAAGTCACTCTTAGTGGCTTGTCAGAGTTCCCTTCAAATGTGTCAAGTTAGCTATAAAATTGTTTCACACTAATTATTTATTTGAATAATGCGCCAAAAGTTCTTTGATATTATTATATTGAAAATGTAGTATCAAAGAAGAAATAGTGTAGTATCGCTTAGTATCAGTTTGGATTTAAAAGTAAATTGTGGAACATTAGTGTAGTTTTATTGGAATGAAGTGAAAGGGGGGAAAGCAAAACTCCAAATGTGAAATTTTAAAATATTAAAATACAAAAAATGTTATAGTAATCAAATAATGTAAATGCAACTAATTTTATAACCGATAAGAATGTATTTTAAAATTCCAAAAGTTTCTTTCAAATATGCTCAGTTCCTCCTGATATTCTGAAAAAAATCTCTGAATTACAAAAAAAAAAAAAAAATCACGTCTTTTGAAATTTTAAAAAAAGTCTAATTGGTTGTCAAATACGATAATAAATAGGGACATGTATTATAAGACTACATAGTTTTCTGTTGTTCTTTCAGTGTATGTGTTTTTTTTTTTTTTTTTTTTTTTTGCCACCTTAAATCCCTTGAGTTATTCAAATGAATTTCATGATCATAATATTTTTTATAAGATATAACTGGAGCTTTTTTCATAAAAACAAGAAAATATTTCCCCCAATTACAAAGGCAAAACCGAACATTTATTATTATCCACTATTTTAAGTGTTTGAATGTTAATCCTTTTCACCACCTTGACTTAAACTCACCTTTATATCATTTTGCAGTCAAATTTAAAATAATTAGCAAATTCAAAATCGAAAATACGCAGCATGTGAGCATAAAAAATATGTAAAGCAAATATTATCAAAAATGTTACTTATAAACTTAAATAATAAAAATAGCAAATTAAAACAATTAACGCTTAAAAAAAAGCCTTGTATAACTTGTATTAATAAAAAAAGAAATGCTCTGACAGCCTTTTTTAAAAAAAAAAACACATACAACTACTGGAATTTAATTATCATAATACAATAGATAAAAAACATCATTTAATATTATCAACATCAACCAAATTTAAACAAGAAACTTTGATACCAAGAAATATGTTGTACATTCAAAAAAAAAAAAAAGAAAGAAAGAAAAAACTACATGTATACTGCATACATTTCAAATGTTATGATATATAAGAATAATAGTAATAAACTTTAATTCAAAACTAATTTTTAATTATACAATTTTGAAATAGATGTTAGGATAGCATTTATTTTAAAATTCATGGCTTCAACTTTTGATTCAGTTACCATTTTCATACTAAATTCAGATGACAAAAAACAAAATTAATCGGTAAAAATGTTCACATTTCCAATCACCACTAATTACCGCAAAAACCAAATTAGTTTTGATTTGAACGAAATTGCAACACAAAACTTAACTATTCAATAACTATTAATATTAAAATGTATAATAAATATTAAATAAGCACATTATGTATTTATTGGTATTCTTTCTGTAAAATTTTGGGCTATGTTTTACCTGAATATTTACACATTTTTTATAGCATTTAGATAGTACAGTCGACGCTCATTATAACGACCACACATTATAAAGACCGTCCCATTATAACGACCAGTGGTAGAAGTCCCAACTTTGTTCCTATAAACTCTATGTTAATTTGCTTTCGTTATAACGACCGTTCTGTATCGTCTAATCTAATACAGGGACCGAATCAGCGGACGCTATTTCTTGTGTTCTTTCCAATAAAACAAATTTGTAGCTTAAAATGACATTGACTATTGTTTACGGACATCTGCCTGAAGTTTTCAATGTCAAATCCAACTTTAAGAGGGGGTGGGGGGGGGGAGATTACCATTCACCACAGCTAACACAGAAAAAATAATGGGAGGAAAAAATAATGGGAGGAAAAATCGAGAAAATTCCAGAATCCTAAGAAAAGGGAGTTGACAGATGTATTGGTAGTTTGGTGTTTGAATTTAGTGGTTTTAAAGTTTGGGGTTCTCGAGGGACTTTTAAATGTTTCTTTGGAAAGCAAGAGAAACACAATTTATCACCTATATCTGAAACAGAAAATAATGTTTTTCAAAAATCACGTCCGCTAAAAAGGCAGACCTCTGTTTCTGGTTTTATCTTCAGAAATTGTTGTGGTAGTAGTAGTAGTAGTAGATCTGAAAGTGTGTAACATTTTCCTCCCTATATTTTCTACTTTAAAACTTGTTTAATATTCTGTCATAATATTTTGCACACGACTTTTCTAAAAATTCCTATGATAAAAAACATTTGTGCATTTACTTGGGCAAGCATGATGATGGTGTACATTTTTTAAATTTATACCTCTTATAACAACCACTCGTTATAAAGACCTTTTTCTCTGGGACGGAGATGGTCGTTATATCGAGCGTCGACTGTATAAAAATAGTTTTGAATGCTAAGTGCTATAAACAACTTGTCTTAAAACGCACATATTTTTTACACACATTTACACTTTACAGAATTCATGCAAGACCCATTATTTTATTTTTTTATCAAAAATACTAAAATAGAAATATGACTGAATATTTCAACAGTCATAAACGATATACCCTCCTTAGTACACAACAGTTTTCCAAAATATAAATTCATTTATTTTAACATGATGATCATGACATTTAAAAAATGCATCTTTTGACTTTGATAAGGCCAAACATAACTGCAATAAATAAATCAATTTTGAGAATTGACTAAATTTCAGAATTCAATTCCTTACTTGTATCATCTCATCCGTTTTTAAATTGTTGCCAAGAACTGCACTGCTCACAATATACTTGATTTGCGAAATTTTTTAGGCTATTTATTACGGAAGAAATTTTTCTTTATTTATCATACAAGTTTAATAAACCTCAAAATTTTGCATTGAGTGAAATTCTTCTTTTCACATAAGAACATAAATAAAACTTAAAACAGGAAACTGTATTTCAAGTTAGAGTTAAATGTTATTGCATACAGACAATTTACTAAATGTACAAAATAAATTTTCTTAACAACATATTTACATAAATCATTTAATAAAAAACTGAAAAACAATCAAAGAATTAATTCATTACCAGCTCTAAAATTAGTAATTTGTAAATTTTATACATTATAATTTTGCATTTGTATATTTTTCCCCTTCACTAAAATTGCTCACTTTTAAAAAGTACAGCAATGAAATAATAGTTAATACAATAAAGTCAAAATATAGCAAAATGAGATATATCACTTTAAAATTTACTCAATTTTGTGAACAAAAATAATTTAAATAATATTTTTGGGCATAAAGGAAAATGATTGAGTTTGAAACTTTTAATATAACAATGTAGGTAAAAAAGTTACTGCCCGCTTTGTTTTTCGGTTTCTGATACAAACGGAAGTTCTCTCTGATCCTTTACAATTTCGGGAACTGTCACAGTAAGGCCAGACATATCTTTAGTAACTGTTATTTGGCACCCTAATCTAGACCTGAAACAAACACATTATAAATATCAAAAATTAGTATCTTAACTTAGATAGGTAACTACTACAGTTGGCTCTCTGTTTAACGACTTTCAAGGGACCACAAAAAATCGTCCTTAAGTAGAAAGCATCCCTTAAATAGAATGCTTTTAACACTACAGTAGACTATCTGGGACCATGAAAAGCTGTCATTAAATAGAGCGTCGTTAAACAGAGAGTCGACTGTATTTCTATTGGTAAGTAGAAAGAGGCTCCTTTTAAAATAGAGCTTCACTGTGAACTTGAAGAAAAAGAAATCAAATCTTTATATATACTTCTAGATGAAAATCTTCAAACATAAAATATTTTTGCAAACTGTATAATTACCATTATTTTGCATGTTTTAAAATGATTTCTTAAATTATTCATAACATAACATTTTATAAACTATTTTTTGCATCAAAAAAAAACATAAAAATTTTTTAGAAGAGGACAGGGAGTCTTTTTTTTTTTTTTTTTTCAAAATCTTAATAATATCCTTTAAATGAAGATTAATTTTAATAAAAAAGATAAGTCCTGAAAGGTTTAAGCTCCTTGCTCAGTCCATTTGCATAGCTGTGACATTTTTAAGCGTATATTTGCTTTTTTTCCCCAAATTATAAACTTGAACATCTTTTTATTAATTTTGATATATTAAAATACAAGGAATAATTTTGTGTCAAAATAAAAAATATCAACTTTGTAGAAAAAAATGGATTTTAAAAAATAATCATTTGTATATGTTGGGGGCGAGGGATAAAGATGCACAATTTAATGAGCACAACCACAACAGGTACAATTGAAAGTATCACTTCAGCTGCATCTGCTGGGTGCCACTGAAAAGAAAAGCAAGATTAGGGCTTTCACATTGTCACAATAATGTCGCGTCTGCCGGGATTGGACTGCAACCACATGGATCTATTTCATCTTCAGCAACAAATTCAAATTGGGCAAAGATGAGTCAAGTACGCTTGTGAAGGCTCAATTGTGAACACCCAAATAGTTGAAATACACCCAAATAGTACCTCTGCTTTCTCAGCACACATCACCATTTTGCATTCATCAACTTCTGGCTTTGTGTGCATGTAGCATGTAAGCATTGCATTTGCAACCAATGTTCCTACATATTTTTTGCTTCCTCTCGTCCCCTCTATCCCCCCTTAAAGCTTTGCCCAAGAGTTCAGAAGCACCCTGTATAAAGTGCACCCATGCAAATGGATTGATCATCATACTTTTATTTAAAAGGAAAAAATCAGACCTAACTTTAAATAGAGGTTCCTTAGCAAAACCTTGACAAAATAATTCTACACTTTACACGCATTTAAAATAACTTACGTCGAACAAGCTCCAGGAGCTAAATCTAACATATCCAATTCTTCATCAGTCGCTATTTGATGTTCATCTTTTAATTTTTGAAAATCTTCTTCTTTAAAGATAACATGGCAGGTGGAACATGAAAGAGTTCCTTCACATGCACCTGAAATACAGAACAAGCAAAAAAGCAATGAAATTCACCAGATTTTATAAATCTTTTTTTCTTTTTTTGAAGACTTCAAAATTTAAAACCTATGCCACAGGTTCGAAATTTTAGGTAAAGAAATGCAGAATTTTCAATAAAGAAGGGAGATACAGTATCAACTGAAACAAGACAGCTTTTTTGGGACTTTCACTGGGCTAGAATCATACATGTGATTGCTCAAAAACAAATTTAAAAAAAAAAGGATTTAAATCAAGTGTTTAAAAAACACATAAATCATGTTAATTAAAATTACATTAAAAAAAACATTGATTGAAATTATTTAAAAAGTGATTTCATAGTTTTAGAATGTATTTTTATTTTAAATGGTTCATTCTCACAGAAATGGTCATTTTCATGTTGCAGTTATAATTTATGAATGTTTTATGACTCATATATATTTTTAAGGGTTTAAATACTTTTTAGAATAGAGTTTAACAAGATAACTTTAATTATTAAAGTAAAATTTCTACATTTTATTTTAGATGGTTACTACTTTTAATGTGAGTCTAAAGTGCCCAAAATTGAAAAATAACAGAAGTTTTTAAAAAATACTAAGCACTTTTCATAATGCACTCAAATGACAAAATAACTTTTCTGGGTCAGAAAGGACAATTTAAGTATTCCTGTAGTTTCCAATTATTCCAAGAAAAAGACTTCGGTGAAAAAGTGCGGCTCAAGTGGCGTATAGAGAATGTTTTATCATTATCTAGCTTACAATAATAAAGTTGAGTGTTGAAACATGCATATTTTTCTTAATGGGAAAGTTAGTTTGAAATGACTTGAACACACTTTTCTTCGTTTGAGAAGTCTTTTTCTTGGATTAATTGAAAACTACGGGAATACTTAAATTGTCCTTTCTGTCCCAGATAAGTTATTTTGTCATTTTGAGTGCATTACGAAAAGTGTTTAGTACTTTTTTAAAAATTCTGTTATTTTAAAGTTTTTTGTTTTCAAACAAAATTTTTATTTCCAGAGAAGCCTTGATTTAAAATTTTCATTATGATTACTATTAATATTACTGTCGCAAGGCAACAAAATTTGTAACAATGGGTTTTATATTTAAACATTTAATGGGGAAATTAAATGAAAATTGCTGTTTTCCATCCTAAGTGAAATATTAATTTTGTTTTAGAATTTTAAATTTTCAGCGTTAAGTTGTACCTTATGATTAAGCAAATCATTTAATGAAATCCCGAAGTCTCTAAGTGGTCTAGTTGCTGAGATATAAGGAAAACCAGGCCTCAGATTACTCTGTGAAAAACAGGCCAAGTATAATAAAAGTGCTTAAAAAATGCCTTCATTTTCTTAAATGATTCATATATATGTGCATTGAGAACAAAAGATGTTTAAAAGCAATGCAAATTGAAGTAAAGAGAAAAGAAATTGGGCTTACAGCCAGTGGCGGATCTAGCTGATCATTTTGGCAGTTGCAATCCAAAATTTTTTGTCAAACTAGTTTGGGATGTTTGTTCTAATGGTCACACCTCAAACAGTGCGGGATCGTGGATTTTTCCAAAAAACCACCAACACAACACCCCATCTTCAAATTTTTATATTAAGTTTGAACTTAAAGATAACAACAGAAATAGGTTGAATTTATAAAACTTACATAAGGAAGTGGCGTACTTAGCATGGGTGACACCCGGGTCTGTAATTTGGAGTGTCAACTCCCTCCTCCCCAAAGATAATTTTCATATTTGTAGTCTTAAAAATGCATTTTAGCTTCATATTTTTCAAAAACTTGCAATTGTGCTTTGGGTGTCACCTCCCAGATGGGCGACACCCAGGTGCCCTCCCCCCCTCCCTTTGTAGCGATGTCTAGATAAAAGGCATCGTGGGATTTATGTGTAATATTTTGCTTTCAATTAAAACATATCAAAAGTTTAAAATTCAAATTTAACCTGTCTTTGGTTTTGCCATCGGGAGGACGGAGATAAGGTTTCAACTACAGTCGCATTTTTTGAAAAATGCGAAAATACTATTCAAACTGCAAAAATGGAACAAGGCATTTTTGCTTTTTTGTTCCAATATAATAAGAAAAAGAAGGGGGGAAAAGATGCTCAATCCGAGAGAGGAAGCAAGCATGGTGTTATTAATCTTAATCTTATTTATAAATCTTAGCTAACATGTGTAAACTGCTATCAAGTTCAACAATATTTTGTCTTAATGAGCACTATGTCCCCCCCAATAAATGCATTACTGAGATTTTTTAAATAAAGTTTGCTCTCTCAATACTAAGAACAATTTTGAATTTTTCATTTCCAATTTTTTAAAAAAATATTACCTGTTGTGCATTTATTCCTTTAAAGATGTCAAAGCTGATTTTTAACATTTTGCGAAAGACTTTTCCCCAATTTTTGCTTTTTTGCTAAAGAATTTTTAAACTCAACTTAAACTCTGATGGAGAGGAAGAAGAATTCTGTCGAAAATCTTTCGAAATGCAAGTCTGAAACAGTTTTAGATTTTTGGTGGCAAGGAAAAGAAGGTTGGGAGTCACAGATATTTTTTATAAAAGGAAGTAAAGAATGGTAATTTTTTGCAATTTTAGGGGAAAAGGGGGGGCTGATGTTACTTTCCGATTTTTTCAAAAATGAAGTCATTTTTACTGTTTTTAAAGACGCCGGCAGCAAGGGGGCCTGACTCTGAAATTTTTAAAACACTATCTTAGGCTAAGTGTACTAAAAATCAGTGAAGGCCAGGAAAGGAAGTAAGCTCACATTTTTTTTTAAATTCAAAACTGAAGTTGATTAGTTGTTTTAAGTAAGCATCAAGAAATGATGTAAGTGAGAGAGCAAAATTTTAGGACGAAAACAGTTGCTTCAAGGAATATAATTCCTCACCCAATTAAAAACTAAATTTCTTTGAAAGTAAAATGCATGTATTATTTGCTTTTTTTTTTCCTCAAAAAATTTTTCTTATTTTTATTTTTTCAAAAAAAAAAATTCCTAAACTCACAAGATTTTGAGAGGAGCTATGGTCCCCCTCCAGATATATGCCCCTGCTGACAACAGAAACAGCAGTAAAAAACTGCTTTAACTGCTTTTGTTTTTATTTACATCAATGACAACAAAGCTAAAAAGACAGACGATCGTATGATCGACTAATTCGATCATTTTGAACCTTTGCTGTTAAACCATATTTTTAAAAATAAAATCCAATTGAAATTTAAAAAATGTATACAAGATTTAAATTAAAAAAATATATTTTTTTTACATTTAAAAAGAAGTATGATTTTTTTTTACATACCTATTAGTAATGGAATTGTATTGAAACTTCTACTTTTTAAACATCTGATTAGTCAAATTTCTTCCTCCTGTGTCCCGGACTTTTAACAAAAAAAAAAGGACAAAATAATAGCAACTAAGGACGGCGGGAAGGGGAGGGGGTATAATCATTATGGAAAAAAATAAATAAAGATGAAAACATTATTTTTTTTCCAGTTGAAACTCACCGTAGCCAGACAAATCTAACTCATTGTTAACTATTACATCTAGCAGAGATTCTCCTTCTTTTCCAATGCCAGTCAGTTGAGTACCATCAACTTTGACAAATGTGATAGGAACTCTAAAAGGACAAAAATATTGCACATAAGAAAACATCAGTAACACTCATACAATAAGCTTTATATTTTTACATCATTTTAAGCACATCACAGAATAGCCAGCTGAGAAAAAAATTTATTCATAATCATTTCAAAGTTTACAAACAGTTTTGCTTCTTTTTTTTTTTTTTTTTAATTTTTAACACAGTTGAACTTGCTTATAATGAGCCCTGATTTAATGAGCCATTAGTTTTAGCAAAGAGGATTTGGAAGGTACATTGTTAAGTCCATAAGAGTATAACATGGGTTTTAACAAATAAATTCTGCTTAAAGAGAGCAATATTTTTGAGATTCATAAAATTTCTGTTGATTTTCAGCTCAGTTCTTATTTAGAGCAATTACAAATTAATTATTGTTTTCATTTGACTGCTGAAGGAGGCTGTCTCCGTTTTTGATTTTTGGACATGGGCTCTACCTACTGACCGGCCCCTTGCGATGCTTTTCCTCCAACGAGCAGCAGAGTGCTGCCCACTGGAATTGGCTCCTGCTGAGCAGTTGCATCCATATCCTACACACGCTCTTGCACACAAAAATGCTCATGATTGTAAAAAATATAATTTTAATTCAAAATTTCAAATTTTTGTAAAAACATGTCACATGCAGCAGGCTGTAAATGACACAGTATTTTCTTCTCTCCATAAAGTCGAAAAAGAACAGTTTCGAGTCAAGTATCAAGGAAATTCTCAAACATGTATTACTCAGTATTTTAAAATTTTGAATTAGTGTAATAAGTCACGGAATACTGAATAAAGAGTGTAGGGGAAGGTGGGAACACCTTGGGATACTTTTTAGACAATGATTTTTAGAAAATCAATTTTCAACAAACTTACTGAACATGTGATTTGGACGTATTTGCTTCAATTAAATTTTATTTTACTCCATTATTTCATCACATTAAATTTTCATAATAAAATATAAAAAGTCATTATAACATCCCAACCTGCCCCACTTACCTTGGGACACGACCAAAAAAACTTAAATAAATAAAAAATACTAATGTTAATTGATTAAAAAATCTTTGTTTCCAAACTTACAGCCTAACAAATTTCATTAGGTAGGTTCTATATTCATTTTAAATTTACTTATACAATATACCATCTTAAGAGCTCTTTTATGCAATCCTATGTTTTAGCAGCCTCTCCAATTGAAATCTTATTACTAAGAACATTTTCTGCAGCAGGTTTTAAGAGTAGAAGCCGTTTTTTCAATATTAGTTCATTTAAACCCTTCATCAAATTTATTAAGTACAATGAAATAGGCTTTTCCTGTACTATACACTGATGAGACATTGTCCCAACGTGCCCCACCACTGTGTGTCCCAACCTGCCCCACTTAGGTTGTTATCATGTATCAAATTTTTAAAAGCTAGGTTTAGCAGTACAATACATTTTTTAATCTTTAATTTATTATGAAAGGACATGTTTTAATTTCCATATATGCTTTGATTTTTATTATTTAATTTTCTACTTGAAAATTTCAATAATGAAACCACCCATTGAATGCAACTCTGAACCTCTGAAAACAGAGAAAATTAGATTGGTGCTTAACCGTTGATGTGAGAAATTCCAAAGAACACTGAAGAGTTGATCCTGCTGTCATGATGTCCTAAGAAAACCAATTTCTGTTTACAAAATTTAAGCTGAAATGTATGGTGTCCCAAGGTGGGCCATGTCCCAAGGTGTCCACCCTCCCTTACACTTTCTAATTATGGATATTTTTGTGCAGTTGCTTATTAGGGTTTTTGGATAAGGTATGTGCATTTTTTTTTCTCACACCGATAGTATAAATAGCTCCCATTTAGAACATAAAAATTTCCATCCTGATGAATTCGTTAAATCAGGGTCCCTATGTATGAATTTTTATGGCTTTTTTTTTCAAACTTTCTTTTTTAAACACTATAGCAAGCAAATATCATAGTCCCTTTGCACTTGCAAAAGCAAGCTAGACTCTTTTTCTCCTTACTGAATAGAAAAAAAAACCATTGAACTAAGAAAATTTCTTTTGTGTAAACATAATTAACAAATTCATTAATCATCAGTGGTGCCCACAGGAGGTCCGGACCACACCCATTGCCCTTTAGTTTATTTGATTGACTATAATCCTATGTATGTATTACATAAAATAATTCCAAGCTAATGTAAAAATAATTTCAGATTTAATTACTGTAAAATAAAAATTTATTTTCCCCCTTCATTCCCCTAGGAAATTGAACTGCATGTGAACATAAATTGTTCTATAAATGATGATTTTGCTTCTCTGTTTTTATTTTTAACTATGACAAAAATACATTCATTCTTGTTCTTTCTGGAATTTTAACTAAGTATTTATCATTAATAAATTTATTTTATTAACTAATGCTGAGTAGTTATTCACTATTTTTTCTTTACTTATCGTTTTTTGATCTCAGTAGTTATTAAAAGCAAAAGAATTTCTGTTTAGGTACAAGTTGCAGTATGATATCGGGATGGTGGGCCTTCAATTTTGGAACCCCCCTCCCCTGCCCTTGAAATATTTCTGTGTGTATCACTATTAATCATGATACTATCACAATAACGTTGGTTCCATAATTGCACACCACTTGCATTAACTTTACATATATGCTGTTATTAACAATATAAAAAGCATCATAATACAGGACTCTATAAGCCCATATGATTTTTCTTTTTTTTTTTTTTTTGGCAGTTTTGCATTTCATCCAGGATTCAGGCCTGTTAATAACAGGCTACTGCAAATCTTGTTTTCCCCCAATGATATTTGAAAACTTATTAAATAGATTAAATTTGCTTCAACTCCAAATTTGCCGATAATTATGTTACAAAACATCACTAACTGATAGGAAAATACAAGAGGTATTATTTCAAACAAGATTTTTTGAAGTAAATGGTTATGTGAGGCGAAATGAATGAAATTAAAGTTCATGAGCAGAGTAATTGTGCTCACAAGTGCAACAAAAAGTTAAGTGAAACTTAAACACCAGAAAAAAAACGTCGATGCAAAACTGAATCAATTGTGAAAATAAGGTTCCTTCATGAAACAAAATATATTTTATTCCAAAAAGCATATTTAAAGGAATTTTAACCAAATGCTTTTGACAAATAATACATTACAAATGGGGGATTCCGAATGAGTCAGTGCTAGAATAAAAAAAAATTTATATCTCTTCTTGATCAAAAAGGAAGTAGTTTATAGACACTAGAGTTTATAGAGCAAGATATTCAGCATTTGTAGAGAGTGAAATGAACTAAAGAAATACTTACCGAGCTTTTTTCATTAATGTAAACGATGTGGATATAAATCGGTATGAGTTATAACAAGAATGTGCAAAACATTTACACTTCAACTTGGATTGTAACAATTTTGAAGTAACATTTTTGTTAACTGCAACAAGGTTTTTGATAACTTGAGATGACTTTAACATTTTGAAATAGATTATAAGAAAATTTCTTGAAAACAATTGATCTCCAACAGCGAAGTGCGCTGTTATTTCAATCCGTACAATCGCACACCTCTCTGATTATGTATTGGTTTTTACATGTGTTGATAAAAACAAAAAAAGCCTGTGGCCAATTTCTCTTTACCCGTCATGCTCTTTTTTGTGCTAGTTGTAACAATTACCGAAAATTGTGGTAGTGCGCTGTTTCCTCAAAATTTCGAAAGGTAGCGCTGCTCACAGAATAGCGCTGCTTTTCCGGCGCATTTCTCCTATTTGCAGAAATCTTCACACCGGCACTCCTTTCAGTACTGTTTTTACCAGGAAAAAGTTCTTTATTCATTTAGAATTTGCCTTATTTATTATTGTGTTTTTATAAATGCTGCAATTATTTTTAAATAATTCAAAAAAACGCTTGTGTATGACTGCACGAAACTCATCATGATTAAGTTTATTGCACAGAGGACTCAATGTTTTATAAATATTAGAATGCCTGGCGTTTCTGCCTTCAGTCGCATTGCGCTCCATGCTACTTTTTCAATAAAGCTTCTTTTTATCCCTCTGATTTCTCTTTTAGTAAGTGTTGCTTGCATTACACATGTCCTTACGTATTGGGGATCTTACGGTATTAAATGTGTTGATTTGGAAAGCTTTTGTACAAAGTTATATTGAAAAAACCGTCTCGTCCTTAATTTTTGCACACCAGTGTACTAATACTTTGGAAAAACTACAAAATATATCAAGGGAAATATGGTTCACTTTCCAGTCCATGAGCACCGGTAGTGGGCTGCTTCAAGAGCTTCACTTTCAACCCTAGGCTTTTAAAATAAAATTAGTTGATTTATAAAAAGTAATATCACTTTTAGATTTTTTTAACATTAAATTCCTTTTACTTATTTTTTACATATTGAAAACCTTTCCTTTACTTAACTTTTTTCGCCGAATAGTTTCAACAAAGCTAAAAATACAACTCACTATTCGCTTTAAAGAAGCCCAGTGGCTCTAAGGGCCGCCATTCACGGGCGCTCCATTCATCCGAATGGCGCGGCACCACTCCAAAATCCGGTCGTGAATGCCGAACGCCTCATCCATTTGGATGGCGTATCGCGGCTCGCTGGATATCCAGCCGAGCTGAAATCCATCGCACCGCGCCGATTTTCGACCGTTCCATCGCATCGTGAATGTGAAAACCCGCTTGGAGTGGGAAGTCGAGATCGTATGTACTTGAAGCGACTAATTGATATCAACCAATGAGATTTGAGCTCCCTGGGTTTGAGAGAGGTAGCAGAGGGGTGAAAATCGTGATGCAATATTTGTTTTTGTTGATGAAATCATGTTCTCTCATGTAATGGATATATTTTTTTCAACTTTTAGCTCTGCAATTGGAAAAGAAAGCAAATTCAATATCAAAATGTTGCCGTTTAAGAAATGCGTCATATGTTCTACATGCATATTGTATTTGTTTTGAATGAAACGCATGAGAATGAATCTGACAAGGGTCAAATATTTTTCAATAATTTTCTCACAACTGAATAATACTTAGGGAATTTTGTATTTAAATTGCAAAATAAAAGCAGTATTATTTAAACCAATTACTGTTTGTGAAAATGCGTTTCGTAAACAGAGGTAGGAGAACAAGAAATTGGAAATGAAAAAGATTAACTCGTAAGATCTCACTACTTTCAAAAATTAGAGCCTATAAAAGTAACAATATGAAATAAATAGGTTTTATTAACAGTTGTTAGGTTCAATAGATTGTACTCAAGGTGAGGTTTTTTTTATATGGCTAAAACCAACTGGTGCAGCACATTATTCATACTTGTCAAAAAAAAAAAGCTAAAAATTTTATACGTATCTGTTCATCAACTTTAGTTAGTAACCACTAAAGCTGACTTTTTTTTACAGCATACTTTAAATATCTTTTTCATAACTGTAATGTAAGCATTTTTTAGTGCTACATAATGCTGCACTAAAAACTGCATATTCTGATATGTTTCAATTTCATCAATTGAAAAAAAAAAAGAAAATCCTACATGCCTAAATTCTTGAATTCAAAGAAAAAAAAAGAAAGTCATTCTAATATTTTGCACACAAACAAAACAATATGAATTCTTTTTTCTTAGTGATAAAGATTTCATTGAAATTAATAGTAAGAGCAGATATTGATGGTTCTTAGCACTCAGCTAAATTTTCTTACGAAGACCTTATTAAGTTCTTGCAATTAAATGAATAATCAAGTGCATATTTTCATGTTAAGAAAAATGTGTGCTATAAATTTTGCACTAGTGCAGATTGATTTTTTTTTTTTTTGGTCATAACAGTTTTGGAATGACAATATATATTAAAACCAAATGTTCCTGGGGGGGGGAGAAGGGGCACGACTTTCTTTGCAGCACTAGTTATGAAAAACCTTACCTGGCAGCAATGAAATGGTTGGATTGAGATTTGCATAGCCTTTACAATACTGCCAGGTTAGGTTTGCCCTAACTGTATGTCTTTAATTGATAGCGATGTGCCAGATATCCAAAAGAAAATAAAGATTTGTATCCATATCATGATTAGTAGATCTTAAATGGATTTTTAGCCATAAACTCTTATTACATATTTGAAATTCTACATGTGGATAACTATAAAATAACATACAATTAAATTTGAATTAGCTTTACATTTTTTAAAGATATTATAAGGTAACATTTCAGCATTTTTTTATACTGATTTAGGAATTGTACTATTCCTCCTATCGACTCTTCCAGCCATTCTTCGAAAAATTGAGACAGAATTCTCCGATTACTCTTCGTAAAAATATTCTTGGCAGTGCTATGTCGGTAAGGGCAGGTCGAGAGGAATGGAACAACAGCATTTATATGCCGAAATATTATTTCTAGCCAGCAGATGTAGCAGCTACTAGTAATAGCTACAGACCAAGCTAGAAATAATTTTTCACATTTTACTTCGTCTTAAATGCAATGCAGTCTCATTCTTACCGACACTCCCCTTCTCTTCGTAGAACTTATTTTCAGAATAAATCAAATTCCTGATTATGTTTCTGCTACGGATTGATTTTTTAAATAAATCGTGCTTTTACCCTTACGGGAATACCTTTCATCTCAAATTTTACACTTGGACAAGGATCAAATTGGGTTAAAAATTCAAGGTCCATATATGTATTTGCGGATCTACATTTTTATGATCCGGCAATTCACTAGTAATTATACACTGTAGCAGTGTTCTATTTTCAGTAGGAGATTTATGGAACCACTGTCAATTTTATAAACAAAATTTAATTTTAGAGAAAACTAGAAACATTAATTGTCAATATTCTGAAAATATTGATGCTAATTATTTGTCTTTTATTCGTTCAAAAACAAATGCTTTTGATTTTTTTTTATTATTTGTGTGTTTATGAAGGTACTGGCTTTACAGAAAAAAACATAGATTGAAATAAGAAAAATTCTCGTAATAACAAAATAAGTTTATTCATACAGCATTTATATACATTAATCTTTTAAAGTGAACATTTATTGCCAGGTGGTGTAAAGTTGCACACATCAAATAAAAGACTATGTTACTAAAATATAAATAGTCGAAAGAATGTTAAAAATATATATATATATTTAGATTTTATCAATAAGGAATTAAATTTCAATTTCCAAATTTTACTGCAGACAATTCTTTACTTAGAAAAAGCAATGGTGTTATTTACTTATACAACATTTTGAAATCGGAACACTCTCATTTTCGCTCAAATTTTGTAGAATTTTCATGACATTGGCTGCGTAGAAAGCTTCATTTTTTAAAAAAGTTTCATGTACTGTGAACAAAGGCAACCAATGCCAACTTGTATCCAAAAGCGTGAATCAGTATGCCTTGTGTACCAGGCTAACCTAGGGTAAACCTTGTGTACTAGGGAAATCGGAATCTTTTTTTTTTTTTTTGAAAATTCGTAATTCCAAGTGGATAAAAAGACGCCCTTTTTGTCCCCACATGTACCATAAAATCATTAATCTCAGAGGCATCTCGTACAAAGCCAAAAATTTATAATTTTTCTTCAAAACCATTGATTATTTCTTCCTTTTTTAAAAAAATCAAACATAAGTCTAAAGAAAATATCAAGCTGAAAAATATATTAGCTAACAAACTTTCGAATCAACATTTGCAAATGAATAATAAAAAAAATAACGTATTCAAAACGAAAAAAAAACAACAGAAACTTACAGAAATCAATATTTTTAAGCACTATGCGGGAGATTTTAGTGATGCATGAGAGCAAAAACTATTTCATATTAATTACCTAACTACAAATAATCAAGATAATCAGTTACTACTTACTATTTTTCTATCTAGCGAATGCTTCCACACTTTCAAAAGTAAAGACGCATTGGTCTCCACTTTTCTAAGTTCACAATTATTAACTAATCGTAAAATAAAAGTACAGATCGACTATTGTGTTTACAGAAAAAAACAGACTTAAATATGTTTTACATTTTTCTCATGTAATTTTATACAAATTGAAATGGAAGGAGGGAGTCTCTACTGTGGCCATCCACCTCGATTTTTGAGATTATGTCCCAAATGTATTTGAGAAGGTCATTTAATTAATAATCACGTTAAAATCCAACATAGTCAAATTTTCATTAAAAGTTGATGATGAAGAGTTTACCCTAATCATCTCTTCCTGCATCTTTTTTGGTGCATCAGCCATCTATAAATCTTTAATGAGCCAACTTATGACTACAGGGCATTAAAAATGTATATAATTTAATTAAATCAAGCCGATTTCTTTCAAAGAACTAGCTGTGTCGAGCGTTTTAACTTTTATGGTTCTTTTAAAATAGTCGTATATCTGTTGTTTAATTATGACCACCTTGCCCCATGTACCACTCCTTTTACCTCACCACATGGGGTAAAGCAGTCATAACTACATATGAAAAAGAAAGTGAATAAAATATATTTTTTTTTCTTCTGAAAACTTAATGCAATGTGTTTGTTCTCTTAATGTAATGTTTCAAAACATATGTGAAGTTTTTACAGGAAGTCTTAAATATTTATTACGTACATAAGTTGAAAAGCAGGATTTTATGACAATTCCCCACCCTTTCCTGACCGTAATAAATGAAACAATATCATAGAGAAAAATAATAAAGTACATACACCAAATCTAATTTTTCTTTTTAAATTAAAACTAAAAATTGCATTGCATAAAAATAGTTTCCATAAATGTCCGATTTTCAATCACAAGTGATCATAGCCCCTACCACAAACTAAAGGAAACATAAAATTATAAGATAATTTTTTGTGC
The DNA here is from genome assembly GCF_026930045.1 of Uloborus diversus. Taxonomy (NCBI): domain Eukaryota; kingdom Metazoa; phylum Arthropoda; class Arachnida; order Araneae; family Uloboridae; genus Uloborus; species Uloborus diversus. Next base: position 73,216,535 of record NC_072737.1, on the reverse strand, counting down.
AGAAATCATTAAACAAAGAAAAACTGTTTTCCTAGAAATTAAAATTGCATAACTTCAACATTTCAAAACAGTAAATATAAAAGTAGTATGAAAGTCAGTGGCACACACAAGGGGGTCCGGACCCCTCCCATAGCTCGTTTTTTTTTTCCTGATTAAATTCCCCGCATGTGAAATAATTTCAAACACAGGTAACAATTGTTTCAGTTCCAATGAGTGAAAAACTAAAATCCTCGTGTTAAAACATTTTTTAAAATATTATGCACTTTTCACATAATGCATTGCCTTTTAGAAGTGCAACGGTGATTATAAATGAATACACTGTAATAACCCTGTTTTTAGTTTTGACATTATAGAAAGAGAATTGAAAAGAGATTCTATGAACTTGAATCTATTTTTTAATTATGAGAAATGTAAAAGTGTAAATTATTTTGCTCTCTGGTTATTTTGTGTATTTCATTCAATGATGCTAATTACTTATTCAAGTTTATTTTTTACTGTTTTCCATTTTCGGGCACTGATAAAATCAAGTCGATATGTTTGACGGCATATTGGTGTATGAGATAGGAATTGCGCTTTCGACCTTGGACCCTCCCCCTTGCAAAATTCCTGTGTGCGCCACTGATGAAAGTGCATGATAAAGCAAAGTCATTATTGCAAAACAAAAATTATACAAACCTTTCTTTTTTTTTTACTTCCACTACTGAGGGATACATCCTAAAAGCCAACAAAAGCGAAAGCCAAATTTGAATTAACAGGCAATCACCATCGTATGACCATTGGGACGAATTCTCTTTATCCCTTTATGTCACTTACCATAAACATGTTATGCGTCCTTTTCAGTTGCATGCATAGTGAACAAAATTGCCATTAAAAATATAATACTGCTGCGGACGAGAAGGTAAAATAATTACTTATTGAAATGAAAAATTTTAATTTAGGGGAGTAACTCAATATTAACAAACTTATATTTTACAGCATTAAAGCAAATGCGACAAGCTGTTTGCTTTTTTTTTTGAGTAATTGTAAATGTATGTACACATGTGTCAGGTTTTTCAAATAGATCATAAAAGAAAGAGACGACTTTTTTTATGAAGTTAAGAGTACACGATAAGGACTTAGAAAATGCTTCTCAGTTAATGGCTCTCTCCTTGTTGGTTGCTATAAAACTAAGAAATAAATTATCTTAAAATGGGCAATGTAAGTTTTTTTACCTTCAAATGTCTGTTAAACAAGGTAGTTTTGCATAGCACATTTCGAGAAACGTCAATCGTTGTGGCGAACGATTAGCGAATTTCAGTAAAAGGTAATCTGATCTATGTTTGCAACGAAAAATCTTGTGAATACAAACATGTGAATACAAATGCTTAACCTCATCTTAGTAAAAAATCAAGACACGTTTACACAAATAAATGAAGAAATTTGGCTGATGAAGCCAGGAGATAAACGTATACAAAGCTATTTGAGGACTAGCTATCATTAAATTGACGTTATTTGACCAAGGACATCCAAATAATTTCAAATAAATGCAGGAATAGCGATTTTCTATTTCAAAACAAACATTGGCACGGTGCGGTGTGGATGCGGTCGTGAATGCGGTTACAATTTTATTCCATTCCAAATGGAACGACTCCGAATGGCTCGGCTCTATTCGGCTCGCTCGTGAATGGCGGCACTAACGCTTAGTACTTTCACGCCACACGTCCGGGTTGAGCTTGGTCGACTCAGCTGTTCATCCCTTCAGTTGGTTGATAAAATGAGTACCAAGCGTGCTTGGGAACTAAACACTGGGGGTCCCACGTTATAGGCTGACCACCTAACCGAAACATCTGCTCTTGCAGTGGCGGGTTTACTAGTGGGGGGCGACTGCTCCTTCCGTGACCGTCATTTTCTGAAACTAATGATATACAATTGAAAGAATTACTAGCAATCGCTACTAATTTTAATCAAGTACATTCCACAATTTGCTTTAAATTAAATTTAGAAAGTTAGTGTAGTCGAGGATGGACAGCGTTACCCACTTTTTAATTTGAACCTAAGCTCGCCTCTTCCCCTTTTTTTGAATTTTGATAATTTCTTTATTCTATATGTGTTTTTCAACCTTTTTCTTCCAGGACAACACTATACTGGTATGATAAGATATTGTTATGATTTAGAACAGTTGTTTCCAACCCTGGTGGGGATCGCCCCCAAAAGGGGTGATTTGACACTACCAAGGGGATGAAAATTCGTTAGAAGCGATTAATATTTAAAAGACAGGATATGGGGGGAGGGCATATAACGAGTCGGGGGGGGGGCTCTCACAGTTTTCAACCGCCACCCCTTTGAATAGACTGTAAATCTGCCCCTGTGCTTTTGCACCCCACAGCCCTTAGTTAGGAAAACTGATATGGGCACATTAGTCTTGGGCCCTCATGGGCTGTCGTTCCACTGGGTATGGTTTATTCGCTTTAAAGTAAATAAATTAATCTATATAAATAAAACAAAGAATATGTGTATATAGTATATGTGTATGTATATATGTGTGTATGTTCTCTATACAAATCCACAGTTTGCGTCGGATCTCGACCAATTTGGCAGGAAGGTACTTGGGCACCCGAAAAAGAACGTAGGGGGGGGGGGGTTCGAACGCCAAAAAAGGACTGAACCGTTCGAGTTTTAATTTTAAAGCCCGAAAATGGCATTAAATGGTTCTTTCCACCTAAAATAGTTATCCGATTTCTTTGATTCAGGTCCCATTCGAAAGTCCGCGAAAAACACCCATAGAGTCACTTCATTTCCTTCGAGTTTCAAAAAAAAAAAAGCTGTAAAATCATCAAACAAAAAAAATTAAAAAGCACTGTGAAGCGTAATGGAACAGAAATTTTAAAGCGGAAAATTATCGTTTGCGTGATCTCATTTTAAATTAGCGTTCAGAAGGTTGCCCCCCCCCTTTTTTTTTTCTCGGTTGTGGCTTAGTAAAATTTTGTTTTTGTTTTAAGGTAAAATTTTCCCCTTTCGATTATTATTTAGCGACTTATCTTCTTTCTTTCTTTTTTTTTTAGGATTTTAGTTGTATTTCTTGGGGGTTGCGTTTAATTTTTTTCGGGAACTTTTGATTTGCCGTTTTCTTTCTTTGAGAATGTATTTTGACGGGAAATTTTATATTATTTTTTTTTCTCTAATTGAAGCATGAATGTTAAACACACGTCACTTGACAAAACTTTTTTTTGTTTCGAGGTAGAACGTGCAAAAAGCGGGACAATGCAGCTAGTTAAAAATAAACAAGAAAAAAAAGTTGATGAAAAAAAATTTTTTTTTGTACGCGATTTGCATGCAAGTGCAACCCCTCCCCCCATACTTGGTTCTGTCGGTGCACATGGGTCTGGTTTACCTCTAATTGTGTCTGATAATAATATTTTTGGAAAAAATATGCATAATACTTTCCTGAAAGTCCAAAAAAAAAAAAAAAATTACTTTTTTAAACACATTTAACGATTTAACCATTCATTTACTAAAATTAATTACTTCACTGTTGTGACTGTCAATTGGCGTGGAAAAAAAAGGGAGCTAAGCGCCACCTAAAGAACTTTTCACCCCCCCCCTTAGGATGTTTCTAAAAAGTTCGTAGAAATTTCGAGAAATATCTTCATTCCTGTCCCCTATCCACCCCCTTTCCCAGTCTTGCCAAATAAAGCTTGAAATTGAGCCTTTAAGACTTCAATTTTGAAAAATCCGAAAAGAGCCCCGTCCCCCTCAGCCCCACCCGTTTGTTTAAACACCATAAATAAATTAAAACTGATTCCTTAGGACATCATCAATTTCGCAAAATTTACGATGGAGAAATCCCGAATCTCCTATTCTTGGTCTAGGAAGATTGGGCGCCGGGTATATTGGGCGCCGAGAACATTGGGGACTGAGCATTTGGGCACCGAGCACATTGTGCCAAATGCTCGTCGCCCAAAGTTCCCGGCGCCCAAAATAGTGCAGTCTGTGAAAAACGGGCTGTCGGTGCATTGCATGTAATTCTGCCTTGGCTCTAGCCTGGTTTATGTGCCAGGGTAACTTACTGTTACCCTGGCACGTACGGGGGGGCCAGGTAAAAAACCCAAGTCAGACTGATGAGTCCATAACGCAGACGAAACTGCCGTCTCTGAAAGTGATTACCGGGCTGTCGGTATATTGCATGTACTTTTAATAATGCTTCTATTAGAAATGTTGAAATTTGCTAAATTTCTAAATCAATAAAATATGTGCAGGTAATTTCAATAGAGAAAAACATAGTGTGCGAATTGTTTTTCTTACAATCTTTAATCTTGTTTTCTTTTCTTTTCTTTTTTTTTTCTTCTGAAAATGAGTTTAATTTGAATAGTCTAGCCAAATTCATTCAAAAAAGTTTAGAAGCGACAACATTTTAAAAGTAGTTTATAATAGCTACATTAAAAATAAAAAAAAAGCAAGTGTAGGTACAGTTGACTACATTTGTAATAAAGTAGTTGTTGTTCACTACAAAAGAAAAAAAAAACGTATTTTTTCCTACTGCTGTCCTTACTTCATTTTACTTCGCTCTGAAAAGTTTGGGAAACTCTCGACACCCAATTACTTCCTAGTATGTACAACGAAAACAGCAGCTTGAATTTCGCTTCGGAAAGCTTTGAGAACAAACTGTACACTGCAAAAAAATTCCGAAACGTCATAGGTTATTTCCGGGCAACGTTCCGGGATTTCACGGGTTTCCACCAGTTTCCTGTGAAAATCAAGCATCTTTGCGCAAAAGTTTCCTGAAATTCTACAAGTTGCATGAATACAGACCTCAGATTGTTTGAAACATTTTTTAGCTGCCGGTGTCAAAATATACTCGGCATTTTTATTAAGGGGGTGTAACGTCATCAGCTCTTCTAAAACCAGTCCAACTCTTCTGAGCCTCGAATGAGGGCGAAATGCAGTCTGTTGATGATGTAGCTTTTGCACGCAAAAAAAGTGTTCAGTAATTGCTTGCAGTTCTGTATGTGCTTTGGCCATATTTGCTGAGATGCTTTGGGGGCATAAATCAAAATGGTGCCAAGCTGCTACATATTCTTAGAAGGTTCCAAATTTATTTCAAAAAAGGCATCGGCTTTTATGAGGAAGGGTTCTTTCTGGATTTTTTCAGAAAGCTGTCAGGAAGCTGTTGACTTTTTTTCAGGACACTTTCATGATTTTTAGATATGTTACGGTCAGAAGGAAGCACATTAGCTCCTTATTATTTTCCAGGAACGTTTTTGAGTATTTTTTACAGTGTAGATGCTTGAATACTCTGCAGACTCCTTGCCTGACACTGCCTCAAAACTTTTCACGAGTTCCAGTTTCAAGTACAAGTACAAATTAGCATTAGTACCATCTGAGGGTATAAGCGACTCCCATTTAATATTATTATGCTTCCGGCTTCCTCACAGTGAACTCACTACTTTTAGACCAATATCATTTAATTGTTAAGTGCTTTAGTATGTGAATTATTAAGTGCTTTAATGTCTATGCCTCCTTGCTATGCCAAAGACAAAGAATGTGCACTCAAAACGACTTTTCGACGATTATATGAAATTAGAAATACTTGTATTTACCCATATAGTAACAAAAGAATAAAAAACGTACAATTTTGAAGCTATGTATAAATACTACTCTGACCATGGCCTGATTACTGAATAGGCGCGGCTTTTTAGAAGCCCTCAAATGCCTAAAGTTCTTTTAGTCAATGGTTAAAATCGTAAGATTCGACGACAGCCCACCCCCCCCCCCCCCCCCAAAAAAAAAGTAAAAGTATTTGACCTAAAGTCTCTCGATATCTTGAGTCAGGGTCGTTATCTGAATCGGGCCCTGACTGTGACATCGTGGCAGCCCATAAGGCAAAGTTTCAATGTTTTAAGTATTTTCTCGTGCAAACTTATTGCTGCTCAATTAAACAGAAAACAATAGCGTTCAACCAGAAGTAGAATTTGTTATTAATTTGTTGCAGAGTAATATTAGACGATATAAACAATGCCTTGTTGAAATGATTTTAAAAGCTCTTTGGGATTTCTTCTCTTGCGTCCTGCATGAATTCAGATTGAAAGCAGTAAACAGTTGACGAGAGTTAGCATCGCGATGGTTATATTATTTGCTGTCATCTGTTCTCTTAAGTTAGCCTTAAGACCAAGGTTTAAAGGAAATCTATTTCTGACACAGAAAATTTTCGCTTTTTTAATAAAAGGTATTTCCATTTTCTTTGTTTGTTTAAATCTGGTGGCATCAATAATATCAACGGTAGCTGCATACCAACAAAGGAAGACTTTTAATTGGCATATATTCGTCTACGGAAAGAGGGCTAAGGTTAAGCTAACCTTTGAATCCACGCTATATTTCCGTGTGTCATACGAAGCACACACTCCTGTTTACTAGTGTATTCCCTAATGCATCTCCGTTCACAGTATAAACTAGGAAAAAAAAATGATAATAACAGTAACAAAAACTGTTGCAAAGGCAAGATCTTCAATGAAATTAATCCGAGATATGGTCATGGTGTCAGCAATACTTACCCTAAGGAGTTGTCCATAAACGATGTCACATTTTCTCCCCACATTTTGACCCCCTCCTCTCCTTTTGTCTCAAAGTGTCACACTTCACCTTTTTTTCTTCCCCCCATTGTCACGTGTCCTTATTTTTCATAAACGTATCGTTGTAAAAAAATGTGTGATGTCGCATTTCTTCTTACCCCTTCCCCCCAACTTATCACAAACTGTCACAACTCCCCCCTCCCTCAAATGCGTATTATTATTTGGGGACAGCCCTTAATAACGCAGTAACTAAAATAGGACTCTTATGGGAAAGACAGATGACAGATACATGAGGGTCCCTGTGGTGAGTTTGCATCACCACGATTTGTTTTGTTTCGATTTCATAAATTTGCCGCTGGCGAATGTGCTGTTCCGAATTGGTTAGCGTTCTACTCGCTCCTTGCAGGTGTTTGGTTCTTTTTGCGTAACTGTTTGTGTTGCTCTTTGGCGGAGCGCCAATTGCTCCGGGTCTGTGACGTCATGATAGCTTTCTCCCCGTATGTGCTCTCTGTGTGGCGGTTAGAATTGGTTTTTGTTTACCATTTCAGATTGTTCTGGAAGCTTTGGTTCGTTGGAACCGTCTTGAAATGTTTTTGCTGTTGCACCCTACGGGGTCTACATAGTGTAAAAGAATGTGGGGACGCTATTGGAATTTGAGAGAGACGAGCTCGGGCTACCGTGCTGTATGGTTGTGTTGTTGACTGGTGGTAGTACCTTTCCATTCTGGATATGCTCGGAACACCAGCTTCGGGAAACGATTATGCCAGGTCAAACGTTGGCCCTAATTGGGAAGACTCTTCGTCCTGAATTCCTACAGATAAGTATTAACTGTTGAACATATTTCCTGGAATGTTTTCTATATTTAAATGTTGGAAATTTTTGCCGTGGAATCGGCTCATGCGATGAAAAAAAAAAGATACTGAAAACTGGTAACCTATCCTATGTTCTTCCGAGTAGTATGTATCTGACAATCTTTGGGCCTTTGCCGGTAATTCTTCAGGATGAAATCAAATGAATATAACATAAAGATAAGTGTTGTTTAAAAAAAAAAGAAACATGCAATATTTTCGGTAATTATCTGAAGTAAACTTGGAATTTTGTTTTGTTTTACAAATCTTTGGGAAACACGCTAATGATGCTGAATTATCACTGGTTGTTGAAATTGAAGTTTTGCATTTTGAAATGCCTCTTTGTTATGTGCTCACGTTTCCCGAACATTAGTAATCTGAATTTATTTTCTATGTATATGGGGCCAGAACTGAAAGTTTGATATCGAAAAATAAGGTATATTTTCTGTGTGGTTTCGTTGGTATGAAGTTCTACTTTTGGCAAGAAATATAATCGGGCACTTGTATTTTTTTTGAATTAAGAAAAGGAATTTGGAAGTATAAATTTTATGAAGTAAGAAAATATTCCGTGTGAAAGATTGGTAGTAATTTTTCTGAATATCAATTGTGAGACACGCCACTGTTTTGTTTTGATTATGAAGATTAATTGGAATTAAAGAAATTGTTTTTTTTTCATGAAAATTCTGACTCCTCATGTTTGAGTTTGGTATTCCTATCACATTACCGTAGTTGTGCATACGGTATTTTTTTTAAAAAAGAAACTGTTCTCATCACCGCGGACTTGGGTTTTTGCGACATATCTTTGAGACAACGCAATGGGGAGGTAAACCAAGAAAATTAGAAACATTCGGGAAGTGTTTGAAAATAATGTTTTGCAAAATGATTTTACTTTCATTTTCAAGTTTTACTGTCTTTATCTTCTTCCCGGAATGCTAGCATCAAGAACATCCTCCGTGAGGACATTTTTGCAAACCTCCTTTACAGTCATGAATGTGAGAGGAATCACGATCCGGCCTTCTTCAAATATCCATTCGTGTATCGATAAGTAACATACCACTTCGTTATCATTTATCTATGAGTCTTTATATCATACACCATATTATGACATCCATGTATTTGTCACCAACCTTCAAGACCAATATTATTCTCTTCTCTTCCCATCCTTCTCACCACTCCTTCACTAATTGAAAAATTATTTTTAATTTAGATTTAAAAATCAGCACACTTGGTGCCGTGAGTACTGCCCCAGCAGTAAAGCTGTTCTCGGTGATTGAGAATTGAAAATTTTGTTTTGCGGTGACGAAGAACTTGTTTTTTTGGTTCACAAGAACTTTGATGATTAATGCGATCAGAACATAGTTTCGATTTATGGTGACAAATGCATGTGAAAAATGATTTTGAGCATTGTCTTTTATATTTATGAATGGCATACAAATTTTTGGGGGATGTGGAGTGTTTATTTTTGAATTAAGTGGCTATTATTTTCATTGTGAATCGGAATAATTGTTGACTTCACACCTGTTGCACATCAACATGGATGTGAATAAGTGCTTTTGATACATGAGTAAAACACAAAGTTGTTTTTTTTTGTTGAAATGTAATAGTATATGTCAAGTGAAATCTCATATTTAAATATGTTACACATGGGGTACATGAATTTTGAAGTGAAATATTATATGCTATTCAGTGATTCTGTGTGGAAGGAATGTTTTGGAACAAATTATTTAAGAGTTGTTGAGAAAATACCTTTGATATTTAATTACAGTTTAGTCATTTTTGAGTTTGATGTTTTTGAGAAGGAATTTGGTATTTGAAAAGTTGTGTTTCTTTTTACTTCAATATGGCACCTAAACGTAATCAAAATTCTGTAAATTCGGTGTCAGCAAATTCGAAATCCCCATCTAATGGTTCCACGTCAGGTACTTCAACCTTTATGGTTCATATTGACCCATTTGAGGGTGATCCGGCATCTTTAGATTTCTTTTGTGAGTCCATTGAGGACATAGTCAGAATTAATAACTGGTCGGGAGACAAAGCAGTTACATTCATCAAAAGTAAATTGAGAAATGCTGCACTTCAGTTTTTCATTGAATCTCCTACTCTGAGACAGGCTAAGGACCACAAGCTTATTCTTGACGCATTAAAAGATTTTTTTAGAAAAGATACCAAATTGTGTATGACAGATTTCCATCAACTTGCAATGAGGCCGAAGGAGTCTATAAAAAATCTTGCACATAGAATTTCAAGAATTTCATCTGCTGTTTTTGATTTACCGGAAGGAGAAGCTTTAAGCAAGATAAAATTACAGAAATTACTGGAATTGGTCCCTCCAGATATTCGAATTAAATTACTTGAGGCCAAAATTGACTCTTTTGACGAAGCTGTAACTCGTGCTGATGAACTTCAGGAATTGTTCATTCAAGCGTCAATGCTCTCTCAAAATGCATCTCAGTCGGTGCAAATTCAGAAGCTTTCGGAACAAGTAACTGTTCTACAGGAAAAATTAAAATTTTGTTCTGAAAAGAACCCCATTCTGACCAATGTAACCCATGAGGATGTTGGCCCAAGTGGCTCGCGCCAGAAAACATGTACTGATCAAAATTTTTCGCAGAGAGGTTTTGAGAAAAATCGTCGTGGGAATTTTAGATCATATTATAATTCGCAAAATAGAAGAACAAACTACTCGAGATCTGATTCGCTTTTCTCAAGAATATGCAGATACTGCAAAAAAAGGGGTCACCTTATCGATCAATGCTTTAAGCTGAAAAATAGAGGTGCAAATAATTTTCGTTTTGGAAATTCGGGTCCCAAACGTTATTTTGAAAATCAGAGATATTCTCGTCATGATGCAAATAACAGAAATAATGGGCAGCACATACATCATGTCAATTCTGAAGCCAAACCATATGTTCAAAATTCGGAGTCTGTTCCTTATTCTTTTGATCCGCAGGGATCTTCGTCTTGGAATAATTATTCTACTCGTCAGGGCACTCTGGACTGTCAGCAGCAGTCAATCAATAATTTGGCTACGTCAAACCATAATTCTTTTCAAACTGCTGGTCATTTATCTAATCGAGGCAATCATTGTGGCACTCATTCGTCTTTTGCCGGCCCTTCTAATTTCTGTGTGCCACCCATTTCTCAATTGAATTCGTGTGCTCCTGTTTTTATACCTCGAAGCAAGGAAAATGCTAACTCGTCTGTATTTTATACCCATCGTGGGAACCCAATCGATGGCATGGGTTTTGTGGATCAACCGGTTATTCCAAATTATGCACCAAATGTGAACTGTGTTCCTCGTAAGCAAATGTCTCCTAAAAAAAATCGACGGGGCGTATTATTTTATCTACTCATTCGGCCACACAGACATCACCTGTGAAACAAAAATCTGTGAAATCATTTGCTCAGAGTCCTTTGAAATTTGCACGACCTCATCAAATCGAAAAGCCTCGACAGATGTCTTTGAATGAGTTTGAATTTTTAATTGCTAATGCAAAGTCTAATGACCCTAATTTGGCGTCTCATCTGCCTCTTGTCAAAGTAAATATCAATGGTTGTATTTTGAACTTTCTTCTGGACACGGGCTCTACAATTTCTTTGGTTGCTTCTGATGTTTTTGAAAAGATTAAAAATAAGGTCCCTTACAGAAATATTGCTCGTCATGTGTCAATTTCCACTTTAAACTCTGTTGTAAAGTTCCGTCAATGTGTTGAACTGTCTTTCAAATTGGAAAATTTGTTTTTCAAAAATACATTATTTATAATTGACCTCAACAGTGAGTCTACATTTCATGGCATTCTTGGGATGGATTTTCTGACAAAAAATAATGTCCAAATTTTCCCTTCACGTAAATGCATTACAATTCAAGAGAAAAATATTCCCATTTTCTATGATAATGACATGGACTTGAATTCTGTGAAAAATGCAGAGCCAGATAATATGTTTGCTGGGCGATTATCATTTGATTGTGTTGATTCGTCTGAAAATTTCTGTGTGGAGGAGTCGAGAAAGAAAAATTGTGGAAATGAAAATACTCTGTGTACTGTTAATGTCCTTTTGACAAGAAAAACAGTGGTGGAAGCTAAATCTTATGTGTATGCTGAAGTGCATACTAACTCGAACATTGATATTGTTGATGAAGAATTGTTGTTTTCTCCATCCTTTTGCAATCCAAATATTGTGTCTGACCCCAGTATTGTAAAATTTGCTTCTGTGGATGATTCGTGTCATTCTGGATCAACTGGCAAGAAGAACACCTTCTTTGTGTTACTCAAAAATGTCTCATCTGAAAAAGTTCATTTTAATAAGGATACTAAAATGGGAGTCGTTGACCCAATTGAACAAATTCAAGAAACCGAATCTCTGTGTGAAAGTCATCATTCTAATTTTATTCAAGCTTCTGAAGAAATAATTAAGTTAAGAAAAGAAGAATTTGATATCAATGACTTTAAACTAGATCATTTGTCCTCTGAACAGTCGGTGAAAATGTCTTCATTGCTGGAGGAGAATTTCAAATGTTTTTCATCTTCATTAAAAGCTATTGGGCATACTGATAGAGTTCCTGTCAAGTTCAGTTTTCTACATGATTATCCGATACGTACCTTACCTTTTCCGTTACCTCAGAGTATGCAAGATGAAGCGTTGAAACAAATTACTCAACTTCAGGAAGCTGGCTTTGTGATTCGAGAGAATTCTGAATGGGCGAGTCCCATGTTGCTTGTACGTAAAAAAGGGGAGGAAGGAAGCAAACCTTCAAAGTTCAGATTGGCATTGGATCTTCGTTTAGTGAACTCATTAATTTGTCATGCTAGCTACCCTTTGCCAAAAATTCAAGCAATCATCAGTGCCATCTCTCAATATCGTTATTTTTCGTGTCTGGATTTGCAAAGTGCATATCATCAGGTACATATGCCAGAAGAATATCGAGACAGATTCTCGTTCATAACTCCGTTTGGAACTTTTAAGTTTACCAGATTGTGTTTCGGATGTCGGACTGCAAGTTCGATTTTCCAGAATCTCGTGGATTCTGTGTTGGAAGAGGTCAATGAACCAGGAATCTTTGCCTATTTGGATGATTTTGTCGTATGTTCCAATTCTTTTGAAGAAATGGTGGGAAAACTAGGAAAACTCTTCTCGGTATTAACAAAATTCAATTTGACCTTATCTGCTAAGAAATGTGACATATTCAAATCATCTATCAATTATTTGGGATTTGAAATTTCCGCACAGAGGGTGAAACCCATTCAAGCGAACATCTCAAAGATTGTTGCTTTTCCTGTGCCCACTACCAAACGTCAGTTAAAGAGATTTTTGGGACTTTGTGCATTTTATCGGAATCTAATACCTAAATATGCTGATTTGGTACACTTTTTAAATCGTCTAACACATCCGAAGACTTCTTTTGAGTGGACTGAGGAATGTAAATCTGCTTTTCAAGAGTTGCAGAACATTTTTTTCAAGGAACCCTTTTTGACCCAACCTAATTGGGAAAAGGATTTCTATCTGAATACTGATGCAAGTGTTGTTGCTGTAGCTGGTGTACTCATGCAGAAAGTCGAGGGTATGTTGAAACCAGTTTCATACTTTTCGAAGACTTTGTCTGACAGTGAAAAAAGGTATCCGGCCATCAAGACAGAGCTAATGGCAATTGTGAAATCTATTCATGCATTCAAGTCTATTCTTTACAATCGTTTATTTTATATTTTGTCTGACAGTGCCCCACTCGAATTTTATAGAAAAACGTCATCTCCGGCTTCACTTACTACTCGTTGGCTTCTGGGCATCAGTGAATATCAATTCAAATTCGTTCACATTCCTGGAAAGGAAAATCGCCTCTCGGATTATATTAGTAGAACCCCGTGCATTCAAAAAGATGTTGAAAATGATCCTAATATATTGAATACTTCGGAAATAATTCCTGTCATTGATTTATCTCCTGATGAAGAAGTCAAAATGCCTGATATCATTCATGTGTCACCAGAACATGCTGGTCTATCAAGTTTTGAAAATCCCTTTCAATGCAATTATAATTTTGGAAAAAATATTCATCATCTTTCTTCATCTGGTGAGTCATCTGGTGTTGAACAATGTCTTGAGGCCAATGTTGAAAGCACTCCTGATTCTGAGTTGGAAGTTTCTGCTGAGACATTGTTGCGTGAAACTTCACTGGACCCGAAGTTGTCCAAAATTTACAATGATATCTTGAATAAGAAAAATTTGGAGAAATGGAAACAATATTGTATTCATCCCGAAATGAAGATTCTTCTCTTTTCAAAAAAACCCATTACTGAAGATTCTGAAGTGAATTTGAAAATGGTTGTGCCCCAAGGACTGAAGTCAAAAGTTCTTTCAATTGCTCATTTAACTCATTTTGGTGTTGCAAAAACCTACCAAATTCTGGAAAAGAAATTTTATTGGGAAAATATGTCTGTAGATGTGATCAATTATGTTGCAAGCTGTCAAATCTGTGTGAAGGCAAAGCATCATAGAATTCCGAATGCTCCTTTTCAGCCCCCTGAGACTCCGGATTCTCCTGGAAAATTAATCACAATCGATTTGGTTGGACCATTCAGCAATGGCAAGACCATCCTTACTGTCATTGACGCCTTTTCAAGACACATTGAACTTTACATCCTGGAAAATACTGCTGCCAATTGTGTCATAAAAAAGATATTTCAATATATCACTACGTTCGGCAGACCTGAAATGATTCTCGCTGATCTTGGTCCACAATTTACTGCTGAAGTCTTTGAAGCTTTCAACAATACTTTTCGAATTCAGTTGAGATACACTTGTTCTTCAAATCCAAAGGCCAACACGCTAAGTGAACGCACCAATTCGTCTCTCAAATCTTCCATTCATGCATTGCTTGCTCAAAATCAATCGTTTGAATATGCCGTAGCCATTCATAAAGCCATTTATAATGCCACTAAACACTCCACAACCGAATACCCCCCTAATCTTCTTCATTTTGGTCGAAATTTATCTCTTTTGACGGATACCGTTGACGCAAATATTGAATTTTCTTTGAATACTGCTTTCGAACTCCACAAAATGATGGCTGAACTTCAGATCATATATAATCAAGCGTATCAAAACACCCTGGATAAGAGAAGACGTCAGAATGAGAGACAAGCACCTAGGGCCAAATTACGAAATTTTAAAGCTGGTGATGTTATATATCTTAAATCGAAGGACAAGCTCAAGCCCTCGTATGGTGGTCCATATGTCATCCTAAAAATGTATTCGAATGTCGTCGCATTAATTCAATTGATGGATAGACCTGATGCACATAAATTCAAGGTCCACATAGATAGACTTCTTCTAGTACCTCCTCGTGCCCCTCATCTAATTTCCCAGCCACATCAAAAATCTTCTTTTTACTCGAAACCTGCTGCTTTTCCGGGCCAAAATTTAAATTCATATAATGATAATAATGATGTTCCTGTCAATTTCAGACAACAGCCAGGTTCTTCTTATGCTCATGTGAGCCCACATATCCAACACAGATATGATCTTCGACATAGGAAGTAAGATGACCCGTGATGTCCGGTCCTGTTCTTCTCTGGCCTCCCATAACTATCCTGCTCCTTGCCTGGTGATGATGATGGTGTCTCCTGGTTGACGTCCTGGGATGTGGTGGACGTGTTCCTGCCGGCTCCTAATTCCTTCGTCTGGCTGATGGTGGATCTCTGCCTGATCAACAGTGATCCCGTCCTGTTGCCTGATGCCATCCTACCTCCTTGGTGGATTCCTGAATTGGTGCTCTGGTCAGTGTGACACTGACACTGCAATGATGCCCGTCCTCTTTTCCTGGCGAGGAGTCTTAATGATGTCGTCCAATGATAAGTCTACTTCCATGTTGTCTGTATGTTTTCTTTTTTCAGTCATTTTGGACTGTCTTTTCTCTGAATGCTGTGTGGAATGCCAACAGGAACCGACTTCATCGACGATGTTTGCCTGTGTGACTGTGCTTCAGTGGGACTGTCTATCTTGTGTTAATTTCTGCAAAAATTCATGGCCATGGTAAAAGGAAAAATTTTTTTTTGTTGGGACTCTCAATTTTAAGAAAATGAAAAATGAAATTTCATATGTTTAAAAGTCTTTGGTGTAAAATTTGTTGTTTTCTTTTGTGCCCAACCGTAACAAGAAATCTGCCATTTTTGTGTCATTTTTCGTATATAAAAGTCCTGTTAATATCTTATTTTGTGACATGAAATTTTTGTTCTCTATATTACAGGCAACATCACTGTTTTGATAATATGTGGCGTATTTACTCATTTTCTTTTACACGTAAAAGTCCATGGCAAAGTCTTTTCTTAAATATTTCATGACTCGATCTGCATATAAAGTGACGTTTCTTTTGGTACCAATATTCATGTCTTTTGTCATTTTCATTTTTAGGGGCACTCACGAAAATGTCTTTGTAATTTTTTTTTTGAGCTCAGGTATGCAGATGTTAATATTGGTTGTCTTTTGATATGTTAACAAAAAAAAATTGCTTGTTTTTTTATTCGATTCCCCTGGGTGCACCCAAATCAAAATTCGTTTATATCTTCCTGTGTGGTTTTTCTGAAAATGTTATCTGGGGAAGTTCTGAATCATCTTTTTATCAGTATCTTTCTGTGGTTGGCCACCACCTTTTTGTATTGTATGTGAAATTTATTTGAGTGAAAATTTTTCTGTGTGGTGAATGAGGTACACAAATTTTTTGAGATGTAGTTGTGCAAAATTTAAAGTTGTAGAATTTTTTTTGTATTCTTGATATTGAATGATGAGAGTTTAAAAATATCTTTCTGTGTGATTTGGCAAAAATTCCTGTGTGGTGAGGTTATTTGATGTAAAAAATTTTTTTTTTTTGAAACAAATGTTTAGTATTTGACAGATGATGTTTTACAGTATCCTTTTCTTTAAACATACATCTTTCTGTACACTAAGATTTTTTTTTTATTGCTGTCATGATTGGAAATGCATATCATGCTTCTTTTTCAGGAAATGAATGTAATTGTAATTGGGGTCTACTGTTAAAATTTCTTTCTTTCTGTGTGATTATGTGAAAATTGCAAATTTTGTTTTATTTTGTATAGTGGCGTGTCAGGAATGATTTTTTTGTGTCTAAAATATCTCGAAATGTCTCTGTTTGAAAACAAAAAAGAATTGATCAAAAAGAAATGGGTTCTCTCAAGTAAAAAGTTTGAAATTTCTGTGAACATAGTGCATGCTATGTCGAAATAGGTATTTTGATATGAAAAAAAGTTATGTTTGTTTTGTGGCTATATGTTTTGACATGTCGTTGAAATTTTTGGAACTGTTTTGGAATGTCATGATTTTGATGCAAATTTTTTTTTTTTTTTGGAAATGTTGGACCCAGTTTGTGCCATTCAAGGTTTGGTAATGTTGGATGTCTGTAGGATACAATTTACCTTTTTCACAGGATTGGCTTTGGAGATTTTGGCAGACAATGCCCCGCCACACATGTCTTGTACTTTGATTGATTTTTTTTTTGTCAACCTTTTCGTGGGGGGGGGGATGTGGTGAGTTTGCATCACCACGATTTGTTTTGTTTCGATTTCATAAATTTGCCGCTGGCGAATGTGCTGTTCCGAATTGGTTAGCGTTCTACTCGCTCCTTGCAGGTGTTTGGTTCTTTTTGCGTAACTGTTTGTGTTGCTCTTTGGCGGAGCGCCAATTGCTCCGGGTCTGTGACGTCATGATAGCTTTCTCCCCGTATGTGCTCTCTGTGTGGCGGTTAGAATTGGTTTTTGTTTACCATTTCAGATTGTTCTGGAAGCTTTGGTTCGTTGGAACCGTCTTGAAATGTTTTTGCTGTTGCACCCTACGGGGTCTACATAGTGTAAAAGAATGTGGGGACGCTATTGGAATTTGAGAGAGACGAGCTCGGGCTACCGTGCTGGATGGTTGTGTTGTTGACTGGTGGTAGTACCTTTCCATTCTGGATATGCTCGGAACACCAGCTTCGGGAAACGATTATGCCAGGTCAAACGTTGGCCCTAATTGGGAAGACTCTTCGTCCTGAATTCCTACAGATAAGTATTAACTGTTGAACATATTTCCTGGAATGTTTTCTATATTTAAATGTTGGACATTTTTGCCGTGGAATCGGCTCATGCGATGAAAAAAAAAAAGATACTGAAAACTGGTAACCTATCCTATGTTCTTCCGAGTAGTATGTATCTGACAATCTTTGGGCCTTTGCCGGTAATTCTTCAGGATGAAATCAAATGAATATAACATAAAGATAAGTGTTGTTTAAAAAAAAAAGAAACATGCAATATTTTCGGTAATTATCTGAAGTAAACTTGGAATTTTGTTTTGTTCTACAAATCTTTGGGAAACACGCTAATGATGCTGAATTATCACTGGTTGTTGAAATTGAAGTTTTGCATTTTGAAATGCCTCTTTGTTATGTGCTCACGTTTCCCGAACATTAGTAATCTGAATTTATTTTCTATGTATATGGGGCCAGAACTGAAAGTTTGATATCGAAAAATAAGGTATATTTTCTGTGTGGTTTCGTTGGTATGAAGTTCTACTTTTGGCAAGAAATATAATCGGGCACTTGTATTTTTTTTTGAATTAAGAAAAGGAATTTGGAAGTATAAATTTTATGAAGTAAGAAAATATTCCGTCTGAAAGATTGGTAGTAATTTTTCTGAATATCAATTGTGAGACACGCCACTGTTTTGTTTTGATTATGAAGATTAATTGGAATTAAAGAAATTGTTTTTTTTTCATGAAAATTCTGACTCCTCATGTTTGAGTTTGGTATTCCTATCACATTACCGTAGTTGTGCATACGGTATTTTTTTTAAAAAAGAAACTGTTCTCATCACCGCGGACTTGCGTTTTTGCGACATATCTTTGAGACAACGCAATGGGAGGTAAACCAAGAAAATTAGAAACATTCGGGAAGTGTTTGAAAATAATGTTTTGCAAAATGATTTTACTTTCATTTTCAAGTTTTACTGTCTTTATCTTCTTCCCGGAATGCTAGCATCAAGAACATCCTCCGTGAGGACATTTTTGCAAACCTCCTTTACAGTCATGAATGTGAGAGGAATCACGATCCGGCCTTCTTCAAATATCCATTCGTGTATCGATAAGTAACATACCACTTCGTTATCATTTATCTATGAGTCTTTATATCATACACCATATTATGACATCCATGTATTTGTCACCAACCTTCAAGACCAATATTATTCTCTTCTCTTCCCATCCTTCTCACCACTCCTTCACTAATTGAAAAATTATTTTTAATTTAGATTTAAAAATCAGCACAGTCCCCTTAACACGACGATCACGAGAGTCTTTTAAAAGTCACTAATAGATTGCAGCAACTAACGAATGTCAATTTAAGGTGACATCTCAAAATGGCGTTGCAATGACGTCGTCATAATGTCACAACGTAACATAAAACAAATTATTTGTAATAGCGACATTACATTGAGGTCACATGAAAGTTATACCAAATATGTCGCAGCGCAACGCCACAATTCTGTCACTTTGAGACAGTGACCATTGCACCTTCGATTCTATAATTTGCTATGGCATGTTGTTCTACGAGGGTGGTTCTCGAGCAAAAATAATTAATCGGAATATTATGAACAAAACAATTTCAATACTGTGATTTGTCTCGAAAAGTCGCACTCCTAAAAATTTATAAACTTTCTTAAAAATTACAATGCTATTTGAAACACCTGTGCTAAATATATTTCATAGTTAAAAAAACAAAAAAGAACGAAAGGAAAATAATGACGATGCTTCCAAGCTCTGAAATAAATGTCAAGGCAAAATATGCAATTTGGGAACTAATTTCCTGTTTCAATCATTAATAACGAAGCAATTACCTTTTTCCTTGAGCATTCATCATTTAAAATGTCCAATTTCTCTCTTATATCTGAACATAAGATGAAAAATTGCTCATAAATTTGTCCACAACGTGTATATATTTCTTTTAAAAAGCTCTACGCTCAAAACCACAAATTAATTTCATGCAGAATGGAAATCTATTTGCTTTAAAGAGCATACTGTGGTTTCAGTTGCTAGCATAAAGCAAAGCTGTATTTTTTCGGTTTTGCAACTCGTATTTTTTCAAACTTCGATCTTGATGATTTTCATGAATACAAAGCAATTTCTCAAGCCTCACCTAGCTGGATGGCTGATGTTACTGCTCCCAAAAATTGCGGGATTTTCTTTGCATGGACATTTGGGCCAATCGGAAGACAGAAGTGATGATCTCACGCATGGTAAGAATTTTGACTCTGCATTTCTAGATACTAGACCTCCGTTTACTTTCAAAAATGCATGGGTTCCTAAATATGAGAAGGCTGATAAAGAAGCAATCGTAAAATCAAGCATGGATATTAAAGATAAAGATAACGTATCACCTCAAAGGCAGTTCCGAGAAGTGGATATTCCGATGAGACAGAATGAAAAAACTGATGATTATTTGAATCGTAAAAATATCCAGAGACGTTTTTCAGAAAAATTAAATATTAAACCCTTTCTCCCTACTGATACTAAGGAACAAAACTCAGAAGAACTAAACAAACCAAAGCAAACTTATGAAAGCAAGATTGAAAATTTCAGTAAAGAGAGAGCAAAAATCAAAAATAAAACTAAATTCAAAGACTCTGTTAATAGAAATGACTACAGGTTGAACGCTGATGATCGAATGTTTATCGACAGAGTATATAAGCAATCAAATACCACAAAACCAAGTGAAGCATTTAGAATAAATGTCTTAAATCCAAACTATGCGGGCGTAAAGGAAAATGTACAAAATCCATCAAGTACTCAAATGCTGAAGCCAAATAGCAAGCAAGTTCAAAATAAACTTTTATTGCCAAAATATAGGTTTCACCCGAAATCTAAAATAGAAACTAGCAACGAAATAAATGAAAACCTCTCAAATAAATTTAGTACGCAAAATAAAAAAAGCCGTAAACCAACAAAACTAAAGAAACATTTAATGTTTAGACTTCCATCAGAAGAATATATCGAAAATAAACAGTCAGAAAACAATTACAAAGAAATTGAAGAACAAAGTTCAAATCTGAGAACTAATTATCCTATTCCAGATGGAAAATCAAAAGACTCAGCCGCAAATAAAATTTTAATGTATATTAAAATGAAAACTCGTTCACTTTTCAAAAATACTAGTGATTTTCTCGACGCAGTAGGAATTGAAAAACTTATTGATAAAATGACATTAAATGCTAAGAACATCAGAGCTATAGTAAGTAGTTTACTTTACTTAATTCCTCAATGCGATGAAGTTTGCCAAGACTTTATAAACTGGTTGATGATGCTCGCATCAAAGTTGGAATCCGAAAACTGGGAAAATAAGGGTAAAGATAGACACAGCAATGAAGAAGAATCAAGCTATGATCCTCATGTTATTAGAAATCATGTTCCAGAGATATTAGAGAACGATGCTACAGCTCCAAAAGAAGCTATCGACGAGAAGACGCAAGAAAATAATAGAGATTACGATAAACAGCGTGAAATCAATGCTAAAAATATTTTTTTGCCCAGATATTCAATCCCAATAGATCCAAAAGCAACTAACATGCATCAAAAGGATGCAGAACATACCGTAGATGTAAACAACTTAAGCCAAGAAGCTACATCTAAAGCAACATACCGAGAATTCAGTGATATTGACAATTCTTTGACATTTTCAGAAAGACAGCAAAATACATTGCTACCTCTAATTCGAAGTCAGACAAAACAAGACAATGAAGATCATCACAGAGACCCCATTTTGAAAACGGGAATTGACGATGAAAGGGGAATTAGTTCAAAAGATGTTAGCCACAGAATTCAGGACATGGGCATACCAATCCAAAGGAAAACAATCAGCCCATTAGGTAACAGAGCTGGAGAAAGGATTCCTGAAAATGAAATAATATTAGATGCAAGAACATTGGAACAGAATATTACCAAAAGTCTCGAGGAAACAAATGAAAATCCTTTAGATGCAGTCAATCAAGGTCTAAGAAATTTTCAAATAAAAAGCAAAATTGATGACGTTGGCAAATTTGTCCTGATCGATAAAAACAAGAGCGATACGCTAAGTAAACCAGAAAATTATTTGACAGAACAAGTTATTCCACATTCTATAGAAAATAAAGTTCACGAAATTTCACATT
The DNA here is from genome assembly GCF_026930045.1 of Uloborus diversus. Lineage (NCBI taxonomy): Eukaryota > Metazoa > Arthropoda > Arachnida > Araneae > Uloboridae > Uloborus > Uloborus diversus. The sequence goes on along the minus strand of NC_072737.1, from coordinate 73,194,965 downwards.
CGTTGCGAGAAATTCAAACCACAACTTTTAAAACAGAGCTCGAAGAAGATTTGAATTACGAAAATTTGAATAGTAAAATACAAAGCAAAACTGAAAACAACAGAAAACAATATCTCACTAGTGTTGCAAAAAAATATGAGGATCAAAATTTAAAACGAAAAGCACCAGAATTTGAAAGTGAAATGATCGAAATGATAACTGTAACAGAAATAATAGATGGAAGGATGAAAATTAATGGCATAAATAGAGAAGAAAATCAAAGTGAAATGGGAGAACATAATAATCCTGTTACAACAGAGGAGAAAGGACAAGGAATGGTGTTGTTCACAGGCCGAGAAAATGAGAATGAGAAACAAGTAGCCTCGGAAGCAATTAACGAAGACGTTGGAAACACCAAGATGCATAACAAAGTTGGAAAGAATTTTCGAAAATATATCATTTCTCCTAATGAAAAACATAAAAATGAAGACATTTTACAAACAGAACTAAGAATTCAAAATGAAATTCCAGGACGGACGATTTCAACAGGATTAAGAGACATAAATATTAAAGATGATGATGCAGTAAATAAAGCACAGTTTGAACCAGCGATATATGTTGAAGATAAAATAGAAAACCAGAATCGTAAAAAAGCGTTTACAGTCTCTGAAGTTCCTAGAAGATCTTTTGCAACACAAGTATCAATCATGGATGATAATACTGCCATTGTAAAAAAGGCAGAAACTGAACCAGGAAAATATGTTATACCTATTCTTTCAGAGGCTGAAGTTGGAAGAATAGCACAGACAAATATTGAAAATCAACTCCAATTTATCGAAAAAATAGACAGAACTGAAGAAAATGAAAGTATAATGAGCAAACCAAAGAATAAACAAGGAGCATATTTTATTCCTGTTATAACAGAGGCTGAAGAGCAGGAAGCAAAAAACACTGTACATGTAAACGAAAGTGAAGTCTTTAAATCATTTACAACAGAAGCAGGCGGCAAAAATATAGAAAATAAACCAAAACGTGCAGAAGAAAATAAGAAAAGAGAATACTTTGTAACTCTTACAAACAAGGCAGAAGACGAACTAGGAAAATATGTTGCTGAAGATGCTGAAACTCGAGAAATAAAAAGGACGATTTTAGAAAATCAACCTCAAATTCTTGAAAGATCATCTGCAAAAGAAAAAGAAGACAGAAATGCGCGAAATGAAAGCCCAGTAAGTAAATCAAGAAATGAACAAGGAGAATACTTTATTCCTGTTGTGACAGAGGCTGTAGTGGAGGAATCAAAGAACTCATTATTAACAAACAAAACTGAAATTCTCGAATTATTTACTGCAGAAATAGGCAACAAAAGTTTAATAAATGAGACAATAAGCACAGAAGAAAGTGAAAAAAGAGAATACATCGTAACTCTTACAAAACCAAGCGATACTCAAGAAACACGACGTCTTGCACTAAAGACTCATAGTGACACATCTCACGAAAAACCCGAAGAAGTCACAATAAACAAAGATAGAGAAAAGTATGAAATGCATGGCACTGAACAGAACTATATAGAAAGTTTTACTGTACCTCTCTCGAAAAAGTATGGAGTTGAAGAAAAAAGTCATACAGCACCGAAAATCCAGGACGCTACTCCTGTTTTTATAGCAAATGAAGTTCCAGAAAATGATTTTAGACTACCTGAATTCCAAGCTCTTCAAAAAGAAATTATAACACCTGAAGCTTATGCTAATCAGTATTTGAAATTTGATGAGACAAAAAGCAAAGACGAAACAGTAGCAAAAGAGTATTTGAATCCCATTACTACACGAGAGGAGATTGAAGAAGAAACTGCGAAAAAAGCGAAAAATCCAATTGAACTTCTGGAAAAAGCAATAATGTCAAATATTATCGACAAGAATAAAAAAGATAATGACTCAACAGACAAGGTGAATTATGATGAAGAAAAATATATTAATCCAACTGTACAAGAAAGTGAAGCTGAAAAAACCAGAAAGAAAGCACCAACTAGAGATGAAAAAGAAGTGACATATATAAGGAATGATTTATTTCCAACGTTTCCATACAAAAAAGAAAATAATGTAAAATCATTAGAAAACATGGCACAAACGGCAACTTCTGTTACGAATGACTTTAATTCTGCACATAATACTACAAAAATTAATCTGATTAATTTCCAGAATAAGCCAAAAACAGATCAAAATGATAGCTTTTATAACAAACTTTTAAGAATTATGGATGCTGAAAGCCTAAGAGATAAAATTTTTCAAGTTTTAAAGAAAAAGATTCCAAAATTATATGAGCATAAAAGCAAAAAATACTTACACAAAGAAAAAGAAAAGAATTTTGGCGGAAGAATACCAACGGAACAGAAAAAACAGGATGAAGATTTTAGACCACGAAACTCTAATGAAGCTAAAGTTGTGCAGCCCATACAAACAGAAGACGTCGGGTTGGATGCGGATAATTATGTTGAGAATCAACAGAAGTTTGAAATTACCCCCAAATCTTACATTTTGAGAGAACTTTTAACAAAAAATAACGCTCAACCACTGCTCAATTATTTAGATGAAAATAACATAAGAGCAAATGAAGCAATCCCCTACTCTACAACTCAGATAGGAGACAACACAAGCCATATAGAATTTTTTGTAACGAGGAGTGATTCAAACCAATTTACTGCTTCTGAACTGCAAGAAGAAAAAAATGTATTTACCCAAGATAGAATTATACAGTTCAGAAGTGATAACGAACAGATATATACTGATCCTGAAAAGACTCCAGAAAGAATTAATGATTATAATGCTCATCGAGTAAGGGAAATTACTCTTCCAACAGAAAACGGCGACGAAAATAATGTTCTCCGAAAAAATGTTTCACTGAATGAAACTCAACAAGTGTTTAAGAACACGGAATTTACTAAACCGGGAAATGATTCTGAAGATATTGACAATAATTTAATACCAGTTTTAGTCCCAAAAATTCATAATACTGATAGAATAGAAAATATGACACCAAACAATAGTGAAAATCAGGATGAAATGGACAAATTTGAGAAGACTTCAGACATAAAACCTATTGATGAAGAGAAAATGACTAACAATGGCAAACCAACTACAGAAACTTTCCAAGTATTTGACAGAGAAGTAAATCAGAAGCAAGGTGTAAATATAATAGACAGAGCTGATTTTGAAGAAAATAAATTAAGAGATGAAAATGAAATAAACACGAATACCTTAAATGCCTTCTCCTTTAATGTAAATAAATTTACCGATTCTACTGAAAGCACTCTAGTTAAAATAAATTCAGAAAATGGAACACTTCTGAACAGAAACTATACAGACAATAGTTTTGAAACTACACCTGCATTATTTACCCCAGAAATTATACTGAATACGATGCTTCCTACTACTGAGTATCCGGAAGAAAGGCATCAGAAGATGGTTATAAATGCTGAAGATAAAGTTCTAATGAGAAATCCCAAAGACTTGATTCAAGAAAAGGTTAATCCTATTTCCGTGTTAAATTATTCTGGAGGCGAAAGAAACCCAATCACAGGTGTTGAAGAAAGATTTACTAAAAATGGAGGAGAAAATTCATACATTGAAGATGATAACAATAAATTTATGCCTGATTTAGTTCAAGAAATTGATACAACTGGTAGAACAGAAAATATGACACCAAACAATGCTGAAAATAGGGATGAAACAAACATCGCAGAGAAGAAGAATTTAGAAATAAAACCTATCATTGAAGAGAAAATGACTAACAATGGTGAAGTGATTTTAGTAACGTTTCAAGCATTCGACACTGATGCAAGTCGGAAAAGAAGCAATAATTCAATAGATAAAAATGATTTTGCCGAAAGTGAAATAAAATCGGACACCTCAAATGCCTTCTCCTCCAATAATGAGGTAAATGAATTTACCGATTCGACCAAAAGCACTCTTACCGAAACAAGTTCAGAAACTGTAACACTTCAAAACAGAAATTATGCAGACAGTATATTTGAAGCTACACCTGCATTATTTAACAAAGAAGTTACACGGAATATGATTCTTCCTACAACTGAGGATCCGCAAGAACGGCAAAAGATGATTGTAAATTTTGACGATGGAGTTCTAACGAGAAAGCTCAACGACTTGCTTCAAGAAAAAGTTCAAAATCCTATTTCTATGTCAAATTATTCTGGAGATGAAGCAAACCCAATCATAGGTGTTGGAGAAAAATTCTTAAAAAGTGGAACAGAAAATATACTTACTGAAGAGATGATGACTACTCAATTTGCAAGCATTTATCCAGAAATTGTGGAGAGGAAATCATATAACCCTGAAATTTCTCTCCACAAAAATTTTGCAAGCAACACTCCACAAATAATTCCATTGAAGACAACCGAAACTGATGCAGACAATACATTTGAAGCTACACCTGCATTATTTAACCAAGAATTTACACTGAATATGATTCCTTCTACTACTGAGCATGCCAAAGAACGGCTACTGACTGACAGTATTGATGATTTACTTGTTGAAAAAAGTACAGAAAACTTGAAGTCAGAGCCAATAGACAGCAAGATTTCAACAATTACTCGTTTAAACGGTCATCAAGTAGCTACCTATTCTGATAGTGACCACAATAAAAAAGGAGAAAACGGAGCACAAAGTCAAACAAATGACACCACCCAACAAAATCATTTCAGGAACCAAATACATACTATTCCTGAAGGCATCCATACAAATATAATCAAGCAAAATTTCCCAAATATTAGTTATCCTTTAAATAGAGAGTATTTGACTGACAGTATTGATGATTTACTTGTTGATGAAAGTACAGAAGACTTGAAGTCAGAGCCAATAGATAGCAAGAGAAATTCATATCAGGCTCTTGAAAGTTATTATGACTTTATCAATCCAAAAAGTTCCAATACTTTTCTTTCAATAATTACTCATACAAAAAGTGAAGAAACCACTGTTGCGACAAATGATATTATTCAAACCGAAATCTTCAAAGAAGGACCAAATAATGATAATACTGCATTCAACTATTTTGAAAATGAAAAAACTGCGAAAATAAAAGGCAATGATTTTGTCTCAGACGAATATGTCATCACTGAAGGAAAAGAAGAAAAAATAAATTATGAGGAAAATACAATTCCATATGTTAGATATTATTATGACAACATCTATGAGACAGCCAATGAAAATGTAAGGCCATCAGGAGAAGACATAGCCACAAAGACGCTGAATTTCACTGACGCTGAATATGAAAAGGGCAATCTTATGAATAAATATCAAGAACTACAACAAGGAAATAATATCCATGATGTAGAAAAGGATTCAATATTTCAACAAGAAGAAGCAGAACCAACAACAAACGGTATTAAAGTAGAAAAAATAAAAATACCTTTTCCAACAAAAATAAGCTCAAAACAACAAGTACCAAATAATGTAACCACAATTTCTTTGCTTGAAGAAGAAAGTGACGAAGTAAAAACGGCCACTTTAAAAACAAGCGAATTCCCCAAGGATTCCGATAAAATACATCAAATAGAAAATGAAAATATGAAACTGATCACTGAAAAACCCAACTATGCAAATAAAGACCAAGAACATGATGACAATCTGGGAAAAAGTTTAGAATTACTCACAGATGAACCTCTAATTTTTAGACAATCCTTAGAGTATGAACAGTCAACAGAGCAAAACCCTCTTCCCATAGACTTAAATCACATATCCCCAAAAGAGAATTTCCACATCAAAAATGAAAATTGTGGATGCAAGCAAGAAGCACATAACGATAAAAATACTTATGGTGACATGGAAAAAGATAGTTCAGTTAGTTTACATAATAGATCAAGTAGTTTTATACACGCACTAACTGCACCTAATCATAAAAAAGTTAGCATGTTGCCTCAAGAAACACTTCACTTGAATGACACGGACTACGTCAAACTTTTCTTCAATATTATTATAAAAAACAACGTCGTTCTTGATAATAAATGCTTGAATGATGATTGCAAAAATGAGCCTAGATTCAATAACACTATGAAAAGTAACTTTTCAAAACCATCATCAGAAGAAATTGCTTCAAGCGAAAAACGCAGATCATTTGGAAAATTTAATGGAACAGCATCTAACACCAATTTGGACATTTCATCTTTGATGAAGAAACTTTTCCCTTCTCTAAGAATACCAAATATTCAGATACATGTGGAAACAGAAGAACAGCGTACAACTTGAAGAAGTTACTACAGACTCGAAACGGAATTATTGACAAATGTTAACAAAAGGACTCTGCACCAAGACTTAATTATAAATGCAAGGCAAAAAAAAAGAAAACTGCTGAAAGGAGTAACAATTGGGTTATTAAGCAGCAAATTATGGTTAATAAATGTACTTTTACTGTAACAGTTTGACCAATTCTCACAGCACAATGCATTTCTCACATGAAGTATATTTCAAAATAAAATGAGAAAATAAAAATTCCTTAATTAATATACACCCAAACCTGTTTTCGTGCGGTTTTTTTTTTTTTTTTTTTTTTTGTGCAGTATATGAAAATTTCAATCAGATTGGGACTCAATTGACGATATTATTTATAAAACAGACAAAATTATTTATAAAACGAACGAACTTTTTTTATGCGATGTTTCTTAATGCAGTCCCTATCCACCGCACAAAAACAGGTTTAAGTGTACTTTAATGCCATTAAATTTTACACAACAAGACACTATTTTAACAAGGGATGTAACGACTATCTGTTCAACATACTGTATCCATTGTAACAAGCCATTATACCAGACAGCTGACTGATAATTACAAATTGCAAACCTAGTACATCTAGCTTAACGTTTTACCGCAAAAATAAGATAAACAAAATGTAGCATTTTAGATGATATGCAATGTGAAATAAGGTGTGTATTATAATGTGAAACAATGTGTTAAAAAAACTCTTAAAAGAAAGATCAAATTTGTTGTTAATATTTTTCATAACAAAGTCTTGTCCTGTACATAAAGGAAATCGAATGACAAACATTTATTGCTGTTTTATACGATCGGCAAGATATAACGTAAGAACTAATATAATTAATAGAAATATAGTTTTGGATTAGGAATAAGTACGGAAAAAAGTTACATTAATTTTCCATCAATTTAATGGAGATGTAATTCTTCAATAATTGGTTTGCCAACTCTTGAAGAAGTGATTCATTAATATCATTAATGCTATGTACATCAATTTTAATTGCAGCAGTAACATATGACATATCTTATGGTTATGAATTAAAAAAGAGTGAAATTCATTATCAGACTAAGATATTGAATACTGAAAATGAAAATTCTAAAGAAAAATTAATGGTAATGAGGAAAATATTCAAAATACAGTTTTAAAAAAAAAAGCTAATTAATCAAAACAGAAAGGGGATAAACGGTCCTTCTGGCATCCTACCGGATATCTGACTGAAACTTTGACCTGGTGCCCGACATTCGGCCAAATTTATATCCGTAATAACATCGAATAAGAGGGGAAAGTTTTCACTTTGGGTAAAAGAATAATTAAAATAATTCCTTAAAGAATATTTTTTCATTTGATTATTTAAAATATTTCTTTCCAAATAAATGAATAAATAAGTCAACAAATGGGTAAGTGAACAAATAATGAAACTATAAACGATCAAATAAAAGGCATGAATAAACAAGTGACTGAATAAAATGGTGAAAGAATAAGATCGGTACTCAAAATGCATACGTGTTTCAATGGATGATCTGTTGATAACCAACAGCTATACTCAACACAGTACACGTAACCACGGACAACCAGAAAGAAAGAAAGCGAGAAGAGCGCATGTGCGATTTTTCGTCACCCAAAACAACTACGTCATTCCGTCACACAAAAGTTTGCCCATCAGAATTTAAAAACCCTCTCATAAAAAACTTCACTTCAATACAGAATTGCTGTACTGGGCATCAGAAGATCTCAATTAGTACTTAAAATGTTCAAAACAAAAATGTTCTCCTTTTGAAATAACAAAAATTATTTTTGATATGCCACTAAATATTACAAAATCAAATTTAAATTTCAGAAATGACATAGGTTATCTTTTACGATCTTTAGAGGTATCTATTTTTTAACTGGAATCAACTGCATGTTTAGTAGCATAGTTGAAATATTACTAAATAGGTGGCGCTAAAAGTTGTGGAAAATATTCTACGACTTCACTTTGCGAAAATTTAATGTACTGGAAATAAAACTTTTACATGCACTTTTTGAAAATAAAAAAAAATTACGAATTATTTCACAAAAATTAAACTAACAAAAACAATTTTAAAAAACGTTACAACCATAATGCATGCAATTTAAAGAAACTAAAGAATGTAGTATTTCTGTAATAATACAAGAACTAAAGAGTTTTTAATTTTTGTAATTTTATTTTCAAACATTAATTGTATAAAAAAAGTAAAAATGTAATAAAAATGTGCAAAAAAAGAAAAGAAAAGAGTGCATTAAAAGTTGTTTGACGTAAAAAAGTTCCAGAGTTCATCACAGCAGAAATTGTAGATTTTTTTAGAGGGTTTTAAGGTACTTGTGTAAAAAAAAGTAAATTATGACACGCAAGTTGCTTTCATGAAATCAACAAACAAAACTAAATAAACTCTTTTTGAGAGAGCTCTGTAACTCAGTTTTCTTTTATGTATATATATATATATATATATATATATATATATATACATAAATACATAACTTAAATCGATACAAAGAATGGGGGAAAAATACTTACAAAAATATGTATGTCAAAATGTATCAAAAAAATAAATAAATAAATAAATAAAACTATCATACACCACCCACTACAGTTAAAATATTTTGAATTTTGGTAAAAGCTATGGCACTATTTTATACCTAAAAAAGGCATGAGCTTTGAGAAAATAGTTTTACAAGGAAATTATTCGGTTTCATGTCAAAGGGACTAAACAATCTGAAAAACAATGCCCACAGGGACCTAATTTTTTTCTCTTACAGACTTAATATCATTATACAGTCGGACCCCAATTTAACGAATTCGTCGGGACCGAAACTTTTATACGTTAAATCGGGATTATTCGTAATATCGGGGTGCGAAAAAAAATACACTTACTTTATCTGAAAGCCCTAATAAGCAACTGCACAAAAATATCCATAATTAGAAAGTGTGCACTTTTTATTCTGCATTCCGCGACTTATTACACACTATTCAATTTGAAATTTTATTGCATCAGAGTATCGGATTTTGACAATTTCCTTGACACTACTTGACTCGAAATAGTTCTCTTTCGACTTTATGGAGAGAAAAAAATACTGTGTCATTTACAGTCTTCTGCATGAGATATGTTTTTAGTTTCCATTCCATATAAAGCATTAGAAAAAGTAAGTTTTAATGAGAGTTCGTTTATTCGAATTATCGCTTTCTGCATCAGAATCAGTGGCGTACTGGGTCGAAAATGCGTACCGGGAGAAAAGCTTGACCGGCGCCTCGTCTTCGTCAGAATTTTAAAACTCCTGGGGGGGGGGAATTTGAGCCCCAAATGCTACGGAGCCCCCCCCCCCAAAAAAAAAATCTAAAAAGACCTAAAACACTTTCCACATATATTAGGAGCGCAGTGTGACCTATGTCCCCCCCCCCCCTGATCTCTTGTTCATTAAAGTTGGGCTTGTTGAAACAGCTGTAAAAACCAGATTTTTGCTAATCTTCATGTTTTGAGGTTACCTGAACACGACGAATTGACCTGTTTTTGAACTTGGAATAATGGCTAGTCAGATTCTTATGGGCTCTGTAGACCATTGCAACAAACAGAAATATTTTTAACACTTCTGCGAGTGTATTTTCAAGCATTGTAAACCGGAAATACGGCTCAAAAGTTTTTAATAAAATTTTCAATTAAAGCGTTTTTGTAAAAAATGTGTGTAATTAAAATGTGTATTTTAAATAAAAACTTAGATTTATTAAAAATAAAAGGGGAAAAAAAACAACTGGAGTACAATGTAATAAAAATACCTGGCGTTGTATGGGAAAGTTACAATAAAAAGAAACAATAGCTATTTTGCTATTTTCATTTGTTCTCACAATAGACAGAACACAAAACATATCGCGCTGACGAAGACGTGTTAACAAATCGAGCTGAATGTCTGCCCTTGATACTAAAATAGTTGTAAGTTTCGAAGAACAAAATATTTCTTTAGAGCCAAAGCACGACTTAATTTCTTCTGAAAAATAATAAATGTGTCATAAATTATAAGTACAGATAGCACAAGGAAAATATATTTATTAATAGCACAAAAACACTTTCCTTTAAATGCGAAATAAAAGGTACTTTTTTCTCTTTCTTTTTTTCTTTTGCTCAGTATCCAAATTGCAAAGCAGCTTCTTTCCAACAATATGAGATGGTAAAACAAAACACAGTAAATCGAAAAATTGAGAGCAGTGAAATAATTCATGTATGAAACTCAAACCAAAAAAAATTACCCTTTTCTGCTTGGCATTATATTATTCACAAACATAGATCTAACATATTCTAAAAACTAAGATCATCAGAACGATTATGCATTCATGAGTGCAGGAAGTTTCCTGCGTACACGGAAAACAATAATATATTAAATATAAATTGCTTGAAGATAATTAATACATTTACTTTAAGGCAAAAAAAGGTACTTATTTTCCTTTTACTATACGAATATCATTCCCATGTACATACTCTGAAAACAAATTTCACAGCATTCAAAAAATAAATAAAATCGTGCAGAGTAGCATAAAAGGATTTTTCTTTCTGTCAATATCACATGGTAAGGTAACATAAAGTAAATCAAAAAGTTGAACACAGTGTACAACGAAAGTGAAATAACGAATAATTCAAACACAAAACATGAAAGTTGACCCCTTTTTGTTTAAAACTGAGTTATTTACTAATTTAAATTTTCAAGCACTCTTAGCCTTTTAAAATGGTTATGCATAGTGCAGGAAGTTTCCTGCTATAAAATAATTTGTATACGGTCCGCAATGGAATATTATATACAAATTGCATGGAGAGCATATATACATTTACTTTTAAGGCAAGGAATGGCATCATTTCTATTTTTCTAAAAGAATAGATTTCATATTTACTTACTCTGAAAATAAATCTTTGTAGTTGTCAACTGCACAGTGAAATAACAAATAACTTATAATTCGAGCACAAATTTACATCTACCATTTTCTAAGCAGTGCAGGATTATCAGAACGATTATGCATAATGAACGTAAGAAGTGTTCTGCTGTAACGCAGTACACAGTGAACAATAAAATATTATGTACAAATTGCTTGAATATAATTAATACATTAACTTATAAACCAGAGAATGTAAGTACGATAATGAAACTTCTGAAAAGTGAGGACTGTGAAATGACTTATAATTTGAATACTAAACAAAAAATGGCCCCTCCCTCTCATTCTGAAAGTAAACTATTTACAAATTTAGATCTAACATTTCGTAAACATTGAAAGATCGTTAGGAAGATTTCATAGTAAGTTACGTGCAGAGTGTATAGTAAGTTTCCTGCCGTGACACAATTAGTACACGGTGAACAATAAAATATTATGTACAAATTGCTTAAATATAATTAATACATTAACTTATAAACCAGATACTGTAAGTACAATAATGAAAACTCTGAAAAGTGAGGACTTGTAGCACTCAAAATACAACACAATAGCAAAATAGCAACACAAATAAGTTGAATACTAAACAAAAATATTTTCTCCTTTCAGTCTGAAAGTAAGCTATTTACAAATTTAGATCTAACATTTCCTAAAAATTGAAAGATCATTAGAAATATTGCATAGTAAGTTAAGTGCAGCAATCTTCCTGCCGTAACACAATTAGTGCTTAGTAGTACACGGTGAACAATAAAAAAGTATGTACAAATGGCTTGAAAACAATTAATACATTAACTTATAAACCAGAAAATGAAAATAACAAAGTAACATAATATAATTTTAAAATATGAGGACTGTGAAATGAATTATAATTCGAGCACAAAACATAAGTAATTGACCCCTTTTAGATTATTTACAAATTTACATCTAACATTTTCTAAGCATTGAAATTAAATATTTGATTAAACATTCGAGTGTTAAATATCAAAATCTATAATAATCAAATATCTCTTCTTTTCCCTGCCATCTACCATTTCCTTTTATTCATTTGAATAAAATGTTTTGAAAACCATGAAGGGGGTTGATCAAATTCTTTCCGGTGCATAAACACATTTATAAATTTTCTTAAAGATAAACAGATCTGCTTAAATTAAATATTATAAATACTATAAATTATGATTTATGAAAATAAGTTGTTCAAATGAAGGTTAGAACGTTAAGCATTTCTTTACAAAAAATTCCAAATAAACGTAAATTTAGAAAACAAAAATTGCATTTTAGTAAAATGCATCTTTTTCATATGCACTAGAATTTTTTTTTACATTATATAAGAGGAAGAAGAGAATAATCAAACGAACTTATTCGTTCTTTTCTAATTGAATCATTCAACGAAGTAACAATTTTCCTTCGCAAAATGTAGCTGTAATTAAATATTATTTGCATCTACTTCCACCTATGTTACAAAAGTATATGAAAATAGAAGAAAAAATTATATATTTTGAGAAAATAGAATTGAAACTTTAAAAAAAAGAAAAAGAAGAAATGAATTATATGCTTAGATGTCTAGCCATCTCTGAGCTTCGACTGCACAAAAAATCTATTATTTCTTCCTCTGAGACATCATCAGTTGCCTTTCTTTCCACGTGCATCAGCAAAAGAGCTTCTAGGTTCTCTTGCGACAAAGAATTTCTTAGCTTTGTTTTTATAATTTTTAAGTGCGAAAATGCTCTTTCGCAGCATACTTGCGTCATTGGCAGTGTTAAAATGTACTTGTATGCTTTGAAGAGTTCGTCATAACATGACAAGTACATTTGTAGTTTTTGAATTGTGTGAAACGCACAAGCTACACATGATTTACAAAAAGAATTTTTTTTTGGATCACACGTAGGAATTGTAGTTTCAAAAATGTCTTCATCCACTTCTTCTGATGCTTTCTCTTTATCTTCTGCACCATAAATTTCCTTAATATCATCACTTAAAGTGCTATTAACTACATTCCATTCACTTGCAAAGTTTTCAAGTTGCTGTTTTAATGTTGGCTGTGCTATGAAAGGGCAAAGTTCACAAATTTTAGCAAGAGCATCAGTAGGAAAACATTGTGCGATATCTCTGAAGTTAGAGGGATCGAAGCACGCTAGGTCTGCATATAGTTTTCCGTGGGCTTCAAATCTTGAAGTTATTGCACTTACAGCTTTGTCCATAACTGCATTAAATACATTTACTTTAAAATTTTCTTCTGGAGAATCATATGATGGTGCTTCATCATCCACAAGTTCTCCGGGCATCCTTTTCTTTTTACTTTTTCGTTTCAAAGTGGAAAAAGTTCCTTCTATTTCATCAATTTCTTCAGCTTGCAGTTTTTCATTCATTGTAAGACAAAATACGTTCGAAATTTGTTTAATGTTCTCAAAATCTCTTTGATAGCTTTTTAACTTTTCTGTTGCAGAACTTATGAGCCTCCAAACTTTTGCATAGTCGAAGCCTTCCCCTTGTATATATGAGGAAGCATTATTAAGAACTGCAAAAATTCGAAGGAAAATGAAAGCAGTTAATATTGTTTCATACTTTAAAAAGTAATTTAAAAGTGATCTTGCTTCATATCGAGCACTAGCATTTATATCCGATGATTCTGAAACATGTTGCAGCACCATGACTGTCTCAAAATAAACGTTTTCAGGTGTTTGTTGTGAAACCGAAGAATCATCTAAAGCAACTGTTCTTTGTCCGATATGCTGAAGCCATTCATCGTACGTTCCAAAAATTTTCACTAGCAAGCGTTCTTTACTTGTCCATCTGGTTGAGTTAATCAAAGTTAACCGAGTTTTTTTGGAAGATCCCGCTCGGTTTTTCATCGCATCTTCCCACTCTCTGATTCTGATATAAGAATCCTTGAAAAATTTTGCTGTCGCTTGTAAAGTTCCAAACAGTGTTACCACTGAAGTTACAGAAGATGTAATGTCACAGATAAATAAATTAAGCACATGCGCTCTGCACCAGACGTGCACGTGGTTGGGGTTTTGTTTAACCATATGCGAAACCATACCATTATACTCTCCCTGCATGTTGCTCGCGCCATCTGAACTGTCTCCAATGCAGTTTTGCGCATTTATCTCAAACTTTTCAAATGTTTGTTTGATTAATTCGTACAGGGATTTTCCTGTTGCCGAAGATACTCTTTGTATAGACAAAACTCGTTCTTTAATGTTACAATGTACGTATCGTATCACAATGGCGCACTGGTCATGACATGTAACATCCTGAGTGGTGTCCATTAAGATGCTGAATATTTTGGCCTCTTTAATTTCTCTGCAAATTTTTCTTTGAATGCATTCTCCTATGTAGGCTATAATGAGGTTGACTGTAGTAGGGCTTAAAAAATGCACTGAAGAGCCTCGTCCTCGTCCTTTGCCCTTTGCCCCCCCTTTAACATATTTCTTGTTTGCATCTTTGCTAACTTCGATAGCTTTGTCAATGTGGTCCCGTAAGACTGGATCGGTTTTCCCAAGGAGCGGCATTAGCTCTACGAAATTTCCATGATTCACTTCAGTATTTTCGAAGGCATGTGCTGCTTCGTTCCTGTGCCCTCTGTATGAAACTCCTTGTTTGCCGATATATTTTACTCCAGCAATTACTAGCTTTATTACATGACGTTTCCTCATGACCTGGCGATGTTGAACGGCTAATTGTTCTGATGTAAGAAGTTTCAACGTGTCTCTTCCATCTTTTAATTGGAGATAATTCATAACAGACAGCTTATGAGTTTTCTCCTATACGTTGGTATACGTGACTCCAGTCTTTTTCGTAGTATCCTTCTTTAGTCGAAAACGCAGTCTTCCCTCTGGCAAAAATCATGCAAAATGCGCAAAATAAGCTCGGAGTGGGTTCTACTTCAGCATCATTCTTTTTATAGCTTAACCATGTTCTTTGCATTTGACTATTGTCTTCAGTTTGTCGGTAAAAAGCTTTTTTTGAATTAAATGGAGTATCCTTCGGCTGCACTGGATGATATTTCAAAAACTCTCTGGCACTCCAGTACTTTTCGTCAAAAATAAAAATGCTTTTTTCTACATTATTTTCAGCATTCGGTTCGGGGCATTGACAGTCCCGCACTACAACAGATGTTGAACTCTGCACAACTTCGACAGGAGATGAATGACTTTTATCGGTGTTATGATCGTCGTCATTCCATTCAAGGTCAACTACATCCATACTATTACATTCAGAGATTTTTTGGGTAAAGTTAGGCATTTCAGAATTTTCCAGGGCAAATGAAGGCATTTCAGAATTTTCAGGGGCAAATGAAGGCATTTCAGAAACTTCTCGGGAAGAAGAGGGTGTAATAGCAGATTTTGGACAAATATCAATAGTTTCGATTGGAGCACTTTGGCATGTCAAACGTTCTTTCACACTGGCTTCCTTACTACTATTTTTTATACGGAAAAAATCTAGAATTTTCTGGGAGGAAACTGCACTTTGTTGCAACTCCACTTTTTTAATTTCTCTCAGTCTTTCTGCGCCTCCTTTCTTTTTCTTTCTGGGAGGTGTTAGTTCATTCATTTTAGAAGTTTGAGTTTGTTACTCTAGAAAGATAAAAAATACATTGTTATTATCGCCAAAGGCTTTTTCAAAACTATGCTTTTTATTATTATTATTATTATTATTATTATTATTACAAATCACATAATTTATGTAAATATTTTTTGTTAATAAAATTTAGACGTTAAAATTTATTCTACTTGGCAATGTAATAAAATACATTGCATTTGAGAACTATTTGCAAAACGAAAATTCGTGAGCAACTCTTTCTCAGAAAGACTAGCGAAGGCCCATTAAATTCTGAAGAGAAGCTGTTCAGAAGACAACAACTCAGGTAAACTTAAATCATAATGTAATCTTTCAATTTTTAATTCAATAATTTTTTGTGTCTAATGTAATCAACATTTCGTATTTTTTTTTTTTTTTTTTTACATAAGTAAAATTAAAATAGAAAGATTTTTTCCCCTCTATGTTCTTTATCACTATTCCTTACGTTAACATCAGTAGTTACTATTTTTTATGCGTAAAAAAGTACTACAAGCACTTAAAAATGAACATTATTATTATTATAATCATTTTGTAAAGATCATGTTTTAGAATGTGTTTGGCTTTTAAAGCTAACTTTTTATAACCATTTAGCTTTTTCCTACTGCTAAAAGAATACACTTACACCAAATATGAATTTTAAAAAGGTTTTCCAGTTTTATGCATTTTTATACTTTCACTACTTTTCGTGATTCGCCACGTTTCTAGTTTAAAAATTTGCTAACTGCGTTAGTAGGGAAATGTGAGGCAGAATGAAATAGTTAGGACGACTGAGCTTTTTTAAAATCAACAAATTGGAAATATATTTTGAAAATTGGAAAACATAAAGAAAGAACAATGAATTTCGTAATAAAACTTGCATTGCAATATTCATTTTTATTTTTGGCAGTGAAAGTGTTCCTTCAAAAAAAAAAAAAAAAAAAAGAAGTGAAAAATGTTTCTTTTGTTTTATGGGGCAAAGTGAAAAATGAAATATTTTTCGAATGGAATAATTTCTATTCGATTGTGGAAAATATTTTTGAACAAATTAATGAGCAAATAAAAGGATAATTGAGTAAATGAAAAAATAACGAAACAATAAACTAATAAGTAAATTAATTAATTAATACATGAGGGAAAAAATGAGTAAATAAAATAGCTAATGAATAAGAAAAGTGAATAAATGAACGAATGAATAAGGAAATTATTAAATGGAGGAATGTAAATAAATTAGTTAATGAATGAATAAGTGATTCAGTAAATGATTGAATAATTAAACAAAATGAACTAGAGACGTACCGAGTAGCACTTTGGCCGAGTAGCCGAGTACCGAGTACTCGGCCTTTTATTACTCGGCCGAGTACCGAGTTACCGAGTACTCGACCTTTCACTACTCGGCCGAGTTCCAAGTACCAATTATGTTTTAAGAAGAACCACCGACACACATGTGATGAATTTTGAACTTATTGGAATAGTAGTATAAACCTCCTTGTCCATATAATAGTTTTTAAAACTAAATTCCTGCTGAAATTTAATTACGCATTATATATATGCAATTTTGTTTGTGTCAAAAATTTTACAAAAAAATAATTTTTTAAATTAAAAATAAATAAATAAAAGGTATGATTAATCAAGTTGGAATTAAAACAAATTACAGTAAAATCCCTCTAATGCAGACACTAACAGGACAAATTTTTTTTCTGCAATATAGAGGTGTCCGCAGGACAGGGGTTAAATAATGTTATTTGCATTGGAACTGGGGAATTAAAAATTGTCCGCATAAGAGGGGTGTCCGCCTTTGAGGGGTGTCCGTTAGGAGGGGTTTCACTGTATACCAATCAATTATAGTTCTAATCTGCCAAACATAAATAATTTTTAAAAGCAGATAAATCAAATGTGCAGGAACACTCCAGACACGTGTTTCGCCCCCCCCCCCCCCCCCCGTTACAAGGAACGTCTTTTTCAGTGCATAACATGTGAGCTAAAGAATGTAAAGACATTCAACAAAAAAATACGACTTTTGTCGGACGCCTTTAAATCTACGAGCCCCCATTTTGTGCATTGAAAAAGGAATTCCTTGTAATGCCAAAACACGTGTCTGCAGAGTTCCTGCACTGTGCTTTTAAGGTTGTTTTATTTTTTAAGCAAAGGTATTTTTACATTTTTTATAACTAATTTTTGTTTGGAGCAAAAATCCATTTTTAATATAAAAATTCCATATTTTCTATACTTACATTTTTTGCGTAATTTTTAATAAATAAGTTTTATTAACTTTGGGGACATTAAAATCAAGATTTATTCCATTGAAGCATTACAAACTTCATTATTCTCAAAATTTAAATTTGACTTATAAATTTTAATTGTAAATGATTGCAAAATATAATGCTTGCTCTTTTTTTATAAATTTTGGTATCTGTCTTGGACAATATTCAATTTTTTGCAACTACTCGGTATTGGCCGAGTATCTGATCAGAATTTGGCCGAGTACCGAGTACTCGGCAAATTGGCCGAGTAGGCCGAGTACCGAGTAGTTACCGAGTACTCGGTACGTCTCTAAAATGAACTAATTTCACTTTGCCCCATCCACTTTGCCTCGCATGCACTTAAATAATTGTGAAAAATATTATAAACAAAAATAAGCTGAATATGAACTAAATTAAAACTGCTCCGAAAATTAGAAGGTCCTAATTAATATTTAAAATGTTAATAACAATAACTTTGTCATTTGATAATATCAAAATAATTTTTAACTTACAACAAAATATTACAATTTGAGAACCATTTTTGAAAATGGCTTGTATTATCATATGCTTTGATTTTCAGAGGTAATGTTTTCTGTACTGGAATAGACTACATACGTTATTGCATAGTTAAAGTATTACTAGGTAAGTGGCACTAAAAGCGGAATAAATATTTCACCATTTCACTTTGCCCCGCTATTTCATTTTGCCCCACATTCCCTACTTGTACAATTACTAGAAATTAAATTATATAAATTGATTAATAACTGCTTTATAATACCAAAAAATAAATTAATTAAATTTCAGAATATAAATGCTATTTATTAAATAAATAAATACGAAGGCTATGCAAAATCCCACTTTTCCCAACCCAGTAGGGATTTCTTAGTGGGCCTGGCCCGTAAAATTGTGTAATATATTTATCATTTTCACTGTTATTTGACAAGCTTCGTCAATGTAAGTAAAGTCAAGTTAACGAGTACTGAAATTGCGAAACAGATCTAAATTCTTTCTAAGCAATCAAGATTGTTTATTGATTTCACTTAATGCACAGTTTTTATTTGCTAATTTGGGATTAGTAAATGGCGAGTCCCATGATGTATAAAAATATGATAGGTAGATAGCGAGTCGAGTCGTATGATTTATGTTTAAAAAGTTAATTTCGGAAATCCCATTTCTGATAATAATTATTGTCTGCATGTAAAAATAGTGTTGGTTTTTCTTTCGTTCTTTTATTTTTCAGTCAAAGGCGGATTCAGGGAAAAGTCCAAGGGTCAGTTGACCTCCCTGTGAAAAAGAATTTTATTCTGATTATTACAATTTTTTAGATCCGAAAAAACACTACTTTTAATCAATGCGAACCTTTTTTGGATTGATTCTGTATGAAATCTTTTCTGATCGCGTCACGATTCAAAAGATTGACCAAGTTCATTTACTACTGGGTCAAACCCCACGTGTGTGTGCTTTTTCCAACCATTTTATAGCCGTAATTAACACATTTTTCAAAGCTTACGGTAATGTGACCAACCGTATGCTTAATAGACTTTTGAAATACTCTAGAAATATGACTTTTGATGAAAAATTGAGGAAATACATTTCATGGCGTAGACTGTGGCGTGGTATTGAAAAATAGGGTGGGGGATTAGAAAGGGTTTTTATCTCATTTGTGGGATGGGGATGCTCGGATGCTCCTATCCGGGGAGCGCCGTCAACACAAGAGGGTATGGGCAGCCCTGCTTAACTAATCCTTCTTCGCGTAGGAGGCTAGGAGGTATAACGCTGGCCAATGGAACTTGACTTGACCCCCCTTACAAAGATTTTTCGATCCGCCCTTGTTATCAGTTTAGAGAATTTCTTTCGGATCGGATATTCTTTGAACTAATTATAATTTCTGTACATTTTTGGGATATTTTTGAATTTCTAAACTCTTAAATGCGGCAATTTTTCTAGATTATTCTGTAAATTCTAACATAGGATAGAGGTGCGACATTGATTACGAAGTATTTTTTTTATTTTTGGCAGTAAATTTGAGTCGTCAAAAAAAAAAAAAAAAAAAAAAGGGAAAATTTCCCCCCTTTTTTTTTATGGGACCAAGTGAAAAATAGAATATTTTCTAATTAAATACTTTCTATTCAATTATAAAACATATTTTTGATGAAAAAAATCAGTCAATGAAATGTTGAATGACTGAATGAAAAGATAATAAAACAATAATCGAATAATTAAATGAATAATCAATTAATATATGAAGAAAAACATGAGCTAATAAAAGAATGAATGAATAAGAAAATAAGTGAATGAAGGAATAAATAAGTGAATTACTAAATATAAAAATGCAAACGAATTAATTAATTAATGAAAATGCTAGTGATTTATATTAAATGGTTAAGTGAGTAAATCAGACAAACTAATTTCACTTTGCCCCATCCATTTTGCTCCGTATGTATACTTGACTAATTGCACAATTTATTTAAAATACAAATAAGCTTAATATCAACTAAATTAACATTGCATTGAATATTAGGAGGTCTCAAACAACATTTAAAATGTTAATAACAAGAACTTTATCTTTTTATATTAGCAAAAATAATTTTTGATCTACAACAAAATGTCACATATGAGTATAATATTTTAAAATTGCTTGTATTACCAAATGCTTTAAATTTCCGTGGTACAGTGAAACCTGTGGTCAACTTAGACAGGTGGTCAACTTCACAGGTTTTCCCGTATTTTTTTCGGACTGTAATGAACTACATATGGTACTATATAGTTAAAATAATACCAGATAGGTGGAGCTAAAAGTACGCTCAACTTAAAAATTAAATGTAAAACTCATTCATTTTCTATAAAAATAATTTTAGGAAAATATTTTTTTTTTAAATGTAATGTATACTACATAAAATTTTTGATTTGCTTTCGAAAGTATAAAATTTTTTTTAAAACTTAATTTCACTTTTTCGAGGAAATAAACAGCATTATATATTAGAGCCTCGTATATACGAAATTATTTTAATCAAAACCACGCTTAACTGAAGTCAGTTCTTTTATTATTCTAATAATTATTATTGCTATTTTGTAAATAAACTGTCACTTAAAAGTCACATAACGTACCCGTAAACTTTAGAAAAATTGTAAATAATTCTAGTTTTTGAAATGCTATTAAATACAAACAATGCAACA
Organism: Uloborus diversus; assembly: GCF_026930045.1. NCBI lineage: Eukaryota > Metazoa > Arthropoda > Arachnida > Araneae > Uloboridae > Uloborus > Uloborus diversus. Next base: position 73,173,827 of record NC_072737.1, on the reverse strand, counting down.
AAAATTTCACAGCGCGGTTGGTGTCAAGAGTATACACATGCATACTTTTAATGACACAAATCAAATTAAATTTCTAAATGCAAAATCGTAACAAACACTTACTCTCAGAAAGATAACTTAGTTTGAGAAATAATACCAAAATTAAAAAGTTTGTAAAACTGCATGATCAAAAACTATTTCAAGTAATTACTATTCCGTAACTTAATGATAATGAAATTAAAATTGAAACGTTTAAAAAACATTAACGACAAAAAGAATATAAAATCATCCTTAGTGAAATCATAAACAAAGAAGCAAATAAGAATTGATGAAGTCAAAGAGAAGTAAAACTAAGTTACTATAGTCAGGATCACATAAAAAGTATTCATTGTATTCAATAAACCAAAAAAGATTAAACTTTGCATTTTGTTTTTAATAATAAAATACAATAGAATAGAACTCCTTTCTGAGAGTAAAAGCAATATTCAAAGGCATTGGGGCTTTTAATAAACGAAAATTATACTCTATGTAAAAATTCTCATATTCGCTAAGTAGAAAATTACCTGATTCAATAACTTACTATACTGTCTTTAAAAAAATGCATAATCAGTCATAGTTCAGTATGTTTAATGAAAACTGCATCACGGAGTCAAAAAAAAAAAAGAAGAGGCTCGAGCCCGGGACCATTTGGTTGAAAGATGAATGCTCTTTTTTCTGACAATAAAAGAGGATACGTATTTGTAATCAATTGAAGGACCCAGGATCTCTTATATGATTTTAAATCGAAAATTTAAAAGAAGCGGTACATGGTTCATCTTTAGACCGTGGGTCTATTTTTCATCATTAGCCATCACGATAAGCTTCGAAATGAGGGGTAAATCATAGAATTTGATAAAAGAATAAGACGATCTCGCGGACCGACAGAAAGACAGATTTAAGAAATATATAAACGTGAAACTTACCGAGAAGCGAATAATTCGTCATATTTGAGTGAAAAATGTTTAACGACTGTTTCTGCAATAAGAAAAAGAAAAAGAAAGAATGAAATTTCAATTCATATTTTACATCACTTTTATTAATATTAAATGCCAATATATATGTATAAAATCAGAAAGACTTACCTGTATTATAGAATCAAAATTCTTCTACTTCATAATTTTCAATCTTTGCTAAAATTTTAAGAAGCTGGATTCTGGATAAGAACCTTAAATATGATGAAGGACTAAACTTTAGCATCTCCAATATTTTTTGCTTTTGTTTGTAGCAGTCTGCCTCCCTCTGCTCGAACTAGCTTGCGGCTAACGTGCTCTATACTTTCAGTATTGAATCTTAGTCGTCTCTTCCTGTCTTTTTCCAATCAAAATTCTAAGTTTGTGCCATCAGCCTGTCCTGGCAGAGGCTTAAGATGAGGGTGTGCATTTTGCAATGAAAGTTTTTTCGATTGGTGGAATACATGTCGCTGCGATCGATGCTCAGACAGGCTAAAAATCCTATTTGCTAACTAACATGAGACAGATAGTCTGCTACACACCTCCTAATTTTGGGGCATACCACACACGTGGATCCTAAATCGTTAAAAGTCAACTTCAATCCGACAAAGGTATTCCGACAACACCGGTATACACAGTAAGAGTTCACGATTAAAGGAATAATCGGACAAAGGTAGACCAACAAAAGTCAAGTATCTTTCGCTTCCCATTCATGAAATAGACATATTGTTTACGGCTTCAATTTTTTCATAAGTGAGTGAAAAAATCGTGGGAAAGGATTAGATAAAGTCCCACCATGAAAGCATTTGGTCAGGCCAAATGCTTCCATGGTGGTCTGATACCTGATATATATAGTGAAAGACTCTAATAATAGCTAATAGCTTCCATAAATAATAAAGAAAGAACAGACTGACAAGATAAGACCCAAGTCCTCGAGTCCTCCTCACAACTTACTTGCTCGCAAGGGACCGTCTCTGACGGTAACTAAAGGCGCCGTCAAATCTCAAAGACCACCTACCTAGGGTTAGCTAAAGCTGCGAAATCAAGGTAATCGGAGCTGTTTTCCTGGCTTCTACTGATTTAAAAACAGAACATTGAATTGACAATTAAAAACATTTACAATTTAAAAAACTAGTATGTTGTGGCCGTCACGAAACTTTCTTCTATATATATATATTTTTTTTTTTCTGATCCCTCCCCATGCTTGACGAGGAAGCAATATTCTCAACAAAAACAAAATTACACATGCAAAAACTTGACGACCATCCCAATGTCTGAATTTTTGCAAAAGCAAAGCAAAGAGCGAAAATTGAAAGTTATTTTAAAAGCCTTGCTTGAATTAATTACAAATATTTTATTTGTTAACAAACATAAGATGGCAACAGTTCAACATTTTAAATCATTGAGATAATATTTCAGATCATTTCCATACAATTAAAATCACGAGAAATACGCAGAAGACAATCTATTACGATTTATCTTTCTTATTGTTGCATTAATAAAGCTATTTTTATTCGCAAAAAAAAAAAAAAAAAAAAAAAAAAAAAAAAAAAAAAAATCAACAACTCTTGGAGTGATTGGCGTCAAAATTGAACCAAAGCCTCTTTACACATGGATTCACATATATTCCAAATTTCAACCAGAACGTAGCATTACTTCTTGAGATAGGGCACTCATAATGGAAAAAAAGAACGGGTGATTGCGCTACCCCCTTTTTAGCTGTTGACACAAAAATAAAATCAGCTCTTATACCCACTAAGGGCTACTTGCCGATATTTTTTTCTTTCATTCCATTCATTATTTCTTGAGATACAGCAGTCACAATTGACGACAAAAAACGTTCTATAGCTCAACCCCCGTTTGAGTTATTGACACCAAAATTGAATCAGCACCTGTTCCTGTTAATGGCAACATATGGACCAAATTTTGTTTGATTCCGCCAGTTACTTCCTGAGGAATAGCAAGCACGCGTAACTCAAAAAATGTCCTATTGCTCCACCCTCTTGGAGGAATTCGTGCCAAAAACCAATGGGCACAAGTTCGCATAGGGGCACATATGTGTACCAAATTTCGTTCGATTTCATGCGGTAGTTTTTGCTGTAGAGCGGCCACAAAAAACTGGTCACACACAGACGTGACACATACACATACACACAGACAGACAGACATTTTCCAAAAATAGTCGAAATGGACTTAGCACACCTCAAAACGTTCGAATCCGTCAAAATTCGAAATCCGAAAATTTTTGCACGAATCCAATACTTTCTTCTATATATTAGATATAGAAGAAAGTAATAAAAATTTCTGAAGTAACAAAAAGGATCTGACCAACATCAGGACGAAAATTTATTTAGTATGTATCACAACATTTATATCACAAAATTAAATAAGTACTTGTTTAAATTTAAAAAAAAAACACGATATTCAAATAAATGATCAAACCAAATTTAAGTCCTAGCTTACACAATTTTATTATTATGCAATTTTTCTCGTTCAAAATAGTTTTCTTTTTAAAAATACTTTTCGTAACATCGTAACATAAATTAAACAAATTCAGTGAGCGCCGGGAAATTGAATTAGCCTCTTTACTGAGTCAAATTCTCAAAAGCAGAACGAAATCAAGTGCTAGTATTATATTACTAACAGGCCCGGATCTATAAATCCCCCCCCCCCTGCAACAAAATCTTTTTAGCCCTTCCCCAAAGGCCAGAGCGATAGTTTTTGCGAGCAAAGTCAAACAAAACTAGTGCGACAGAGAGAGACAATGTCGACAGGACTGCACTCTAGTTTTTGAATAAAATAAAATAAAATAGATGAATATGAAAAATTTGCAGACACTGCGCTTTGCTTTCCCACGTTTGCGCTTTGCGTTTGTATCAACTGCAGTAATGTCGGAGCATTTGAAAACATCTCTGTTTTCTTCATCACAAACAAACAAACAAAAAAAAAAAGTAATTCCTATGTCTGGAAAAAAAATTTACGTGTGTTTTGATGCTCAAAACAGAGTTATATTTTTCGAGAAACAAGAAAAGCACGATACACCCGATTAAGCGATAAAACAAGGTAATATGTAACCAGGAATTTTCGCCATAAAATTTACTCTGTGCCTGAAGACTTTCTATTGCCACGCATAGGACAGTTATACACAAAATTAACTGGTGAAAAAGAGACCATATTTTAGGATGAGTAACGTATCGTGTTCTAATAATGTCGGCATGGATTTGTTTCTGTTTCTCATAAAAAGTATCCTCTTTATAAGTCATCACGTCGTGTAAGTCATCTGAAAGATCATAAAATAAATTCCTATGTCCATTTGATAAAATTAGCACAAGCAAGTAAGTAGGCACCAGCTTAAAAGTGTCTTTCCCTTTCTGTACACTTTGAAAAAACGAGTATTTAAAAAAGCAAAAAATTTGAAACGTACAGGAGTAAATCATTATACAGTGGACACTGGTCAATTGAATCAGTGATTTATTGAATCAGCCGCTTTATGGAATCAAAACTATTTAGGACAAACGTAACTCATATAAGCGGCAGCCACTGTATTTCAAAAATAGATCATTTTTGCCTTGACATGCAGAAAAAAGGATTCCTTTTTGCAATAGAATATCCCCCCCCCCCTCCTTTCCATTCCCATTCACCACCAAGGTAAAGGTTTTGTGGGAACTGGAACGTCAAATGGGAATAAAGATGCGGTAATGGATTTGCGTGCAGGCATTCTTGAATATTTATGCATGGTAATATCAGGACCATCTTATGAGATGACGGCGCCCAGGGCCCAAGGGCGGATTCAGGGGAGGGTCAAAAGGTCAGCTGACCCTCATATGACAAGATTTTTTTGTGACTATTAGCAAACTTTTTAGATCCGGAAAAGGAAAAATAGTACATGTAATCAATATTAACTATTATTTGCTTCGTTCTGCAAGGTATTTTTTCTCAGCGCTTCATAATTCAAAGGATTGACTGGGTTCGTTTACTAAGCTATAGCAATTTTGAGCTTTTTGTTAATTTTTAATTGAACAATCATCTCTAATGAGCTTAACGATTTTGTCAGAGCACTCTTCCATCTCAAACCTTGCGTGTGTACTGTGAAATGTGTATATATCCAACTATTTTATAGCAATTCTTTATATACTCATTGTTGACCATTTTTACGTTTCTTCATTCTCTTAAAATGAGTCTTACCAGTAAAAGAGTTAAGTGACCGGATCTAGATCAGCCTCGTAAAAATGAAGCATTTCCCTGCATGTCAAATATTACCAAAAGTTACTTAAACACGCCGGTTACTTCCTCATCGGCTATTACTTTATGAGGAATACGTATATTCAAAGCTTACGGTAACGTGACCAGTTTGTCTCCCTAAAGAAATATAACTTTTGTTGAAACTTTGTGGGAACATGACGGCGCAAGTTACGCCACTGAAAAGTGGGGGGGGGGGGGGGTTGAAAGTGTTTTGATTTCATTTGGGGAGAAGGGGTACGTGCACTTGGGGGAGGGCGCCATCTCTCTTGGGGGGATGGACACCCATGCTTAACAGATACTTTTCCCGTAAGAGGTATAACATGCTGGCCATTGAAACTTTACCCCCCCCCCCTCCTTTTCTAAAACTTCTGGATCCGCCCCTGCCGAGGACGAATATTTTCTGGCACCCTTGCTCCCAAACACACAGAATAAGGAGCATATAATAGAAAAATGCCAAAAAAAATATTTTTATACTAATTTTTACATGAATAAATATGTAATTTGAAATTTGTGTGTGTCAGAAAAGTAAGGAATTGAATCAAATGTGTTAGATTAAAAAAAAAATATTATGCTTAAAAAAATGCAGCAAAAGTCTAGTTTATGGCGCCCTTTCCTTTCATATCTTGGTGCTCAAGACGATCCCCCCGCTTACCTCCCCCGCAAACCCTATTTCCGACTCCCTAGAAAATTCTTGCAGCGCCAACAACTTAATCCACTCAATAGGACTCAATACAATCCTCAAACAAACCACATTTTTCTCACGGTTCATGTTTACAGAACCGGTTAAAAAAATCGCAGCTTGTGTATCTGTATCTACTGTTTAGCACAGCATTCCCCTTACCCTCCCTTTGTCTGCAGGCCGGAGACGGCGGCGGAGGAAAAGATTGAAAGCAGTTTTATTGCCTTGGCCTTCCCTTGGCCATCCTAATGTATCCATTGGTCCAAATCACAGTCACGGTCACCTCTCCGAATCGGACAGAACGTTAGCCATTCCAACGCCGGTGCCTTCGGCACCTACAAAAAGTTTGTCAAAGCCGAACTTATTAGTCGACCAGCGACCACTGTAGCAATTCCCGAAAGCTATCAGCACTTCCTTTCCAAGGAAATGAGGCATGTGTTGGCCATATGGTTGACACCTGCGCGCAACTCTATAGTTCAGAATATAAAACATATTTTAATATTTCTAGATTTGTTTTTTAATTTTTTTTTTTTGGGGGGGGGGCGAAATGCGATCAAACTTGGAAAAATATTTTAAGAACATTTTAGGAATTTTTCATCCGCCCTTCTTTGGCGCCTACCCCCCCCCCCCCTCCCCTCACCCCCGAGAGTCTACGCGGTAGCATCCTAGACAGCCTCGGACCGGCGCTATATAAAAATAAAGCATCAGACCTGTAATTTTGGTTCCCAAACTGTTTGGGAGGGGGGGGGGTAAATCAGAGAGCGCCGTGAAGTCTTCGTGGGGTGCAGGCGCCCCCCCCCCACAAGTAATTTTTAATTACTTTACTATAATTAGAGAATTATGAAACTTGCAACATTCCGCAGCGTTCCAGAATCATGAATAACAATAAAAGGACTATGCAATGCAGTTATGCCAATTTTATTCCTTTTTTTTGTTTGTTACGATTACTTATATCGTTATTAATTATATTTAGTTCATAATGAGTGGTGATTCAGACCTGTAATTTTGGTTCCCAAACTGTTGGGGGCAGGGGGGTCAGAGCGCCGTAAAGTGTTCATGGGGACGCCGGCGCCACGAAATTTTTAATTACTTTACTATAATTAGAGAATTAAGAAACCGTTGAAATACTCCGCAGCGTTCCTGAAGCATGAATAACAATAAAGGACTATACAATGCAGTTAAAGCAGTTTTATTCATTTTTTTCTGTTAGTTACGATTAGTTATATCGTTATTAAGTGTATTTAGTTTATAATGAGTGGCGATTCAGATCTTCTTTGACTTTAAAAAGTCCTATTCCGTTGTTCTATTATGTCAAGTCGTCTTATTTGTTAATTTCATTTTCATCCAATGAATCTTATGGTGCTCCTTGCCGCCGCAATATCCGGTACAAAAATCCTAAAAAAAAAAAAAAAAAAAAAAAAAAAAAAGACTACGAAACCGGCGCATTAAGGCACCGGCGCACCGGGAATTTTCCCGGTATCCCGGCGGGCCAGTACGCCACTGATCAGAATCGATGTTCTTTGGTTGCCCCTTCGCCTGTCAAACATGGCTGATTCCGAGAAGTCTTTTTCTGCTTCAGACAAGATGGATATGGGTCATTCCGAAGAAAATGGTACATTTCATGTCCGGCACTTTTGGATTTTTTACAGAAAATTTGATAGTTAATATAAATTAATCATATTTTTTTCTTTATTCTTCATGCAATTTTGTATCATGAGGTATTTTTTGTTTTTAATATTTTGATTTAGGAATTCTTTTTAAAAAAATTACGTTAGCCAAAAAGGCAAAATCTTAATGTCCCAGCTTCAAAACAGTGACAGTTAAAAAGTGATTTAAGTAATTGCTTAGATGCAATAACAAAAAAAAAAAAAAAATCCAATTATATTGCAACATCTTTATTGTAACAATTTAAACAATAAAATTTTTTTAGAAAAATATTTTTTTAATGAAAATACAGCGAATTTACAATTGTCCCTACAGTTTACAAATTTTGAAATGTCCACTCTGTTAGTCATTAAAGAATACAAAAATATTTTTACAAAAAAACTAGCAATATTTTTGAGATGACCAAATGGTAAAAACTCCATGTTTAGCTAACCCTAGTGGATTCAACAGTCAACAAGCCAAATTGATGATTCATTCTTTGTCTCTGATAGTAAATTTGAGTAACAAAATGTCCACTATGTTACATTAATTTTACTAATCAAAATTTTTAAAAAAAAAATCTGAATTTCATATAAAATAGTAATTTTAGAGTTACTCTTTGCTTTTGCATTACTATTTTAACTGTTACTTTATGTTTTGGTTTAGAAAAAAAAATTTAACTACTCATTTGTCCACTCTGTTACATGTCCACTCTGTTGTACTTCTTGTGTATAACAGAGTGGACAATATTTATGGAAATAGTAAACAAGTCCCATATGCTATTGATGTTTTTCAAAAAGCTTAGCTTAACAAATTTATAGAAAAATTGAATTAAATACAAAATTTTAAAAAATGAAACATTGTGTATTTTCTCTGCTTAAACATAGAGATTACTTCTATCTTCAATAATAGTGTCCACTCTGTTAGAGGTATGCCACTCTGTTACAGGAATATTTTAACTGATTTGATTGTAATTTTTTTTAAATATTTAATTTAAAGGTTAACTTGCATAAAACTACACAATTACTAACTAGAATAATCCAACTTCAATCTTTTTTCAAGTTTGTTTCATGCAATAATCTAACTTTTGCAAATGATTTTTTAAATTTTTGTATTTTTGAGTAAGATAATTAGCAAAAAAACTAAAATGTGCCTTTTACAATGATATTTTAAGCATTTGTATGAAAGATATGTTTCATTTGCTTATATTAAACAAAAAATATTTAAAAAATAATTGAAAATTTGAATTTGTTGTTGTTTTTAAATGTGTAACAGGGTGGACAAAATTATTCATTTCTGATAAAAGAACTGAGAAAATTGGAAATTAATATCAAGTTGAGCTAATTAATTTTTATAGTTTAGTTAAATTAAACTCTTTTGCCATTATTTGACATTATTTTTTGTTGGATTAGATGACTTTGAAAAAAAAAAAGTTTTGAAAACTGAAATGTACCATGTTCACCGGAATGACCCACATATTATTTGAAAACAATCTAATATTTCCTAACTCAAATTAGAGAAAAAAAAAAATTTCAGCTGTTAAAATAATTCGTTAATTTGGGGTTCATTATTCAGTAAATCGAGGAAATTGCCTTCATTTTAGTAGGGGAAAAAGAATAATTCGCTAAATCGCGAAATTCGTTAAATAGAGGTTCGTTAAATCAAGGTCATCTGCACTATGAATTAAAGGGACTAAATCTCATGAAAAATAGGAACAGTAGAATTAAAACCTTGTTTCGTCGGCACCATGCTAAATTAACGAATGTGAAAATGGACACTTTTCAAGGAGAGTCAAAATAATATTTTTTTTCCTCCTGATGCGTTAAGTTACTTTCAATGTTTTAATTTTTAATTTTAACTTTAAATGTAAAACTACCGTAGCCCTTTTTGAGCACTACGGCAAGCTAATATGTAAAGAATAAAATATTGCCGACATCAAGATTTTTTCACAACAAAACACTGAATTACATAGTAGGGAAGATACTGTCTTCCAATTGTGTACAAAACGAAATCGTTATAAAGACAAAACAATAATTCTCAGGAAAAAAAAAAAGAAAAGAAAGAAAGAAGGAAAAAAAAAGCTGCATTTTGTTTCTGACAAATTCAAGTTTTCCCATTCAATAGTTGCAGTCAGGTTTTCAATCCCCCCCCCCCCCCCCGAAAATATAGGCTCTCTGGTTTTGCGTTTCTGAAAGATTTGAGATTTTAGATAAATTTGAGTCTACCATTTTCAGTTTCTGATCCCCATATATATAATAGCGAATTTACTGATCGAGTAACGCTCCTAACGTCATCAACATAGAAATTCGCGTCACATCATGATAGTTTGCTTATATTGTTTGGTAATGTTTGAAATGCAAGGAGATGCTTTATTTTGACAAGGCTGAACTGGATTCGGTAACTTCGGTTTCAATTGTTTTACTGGTAAGGGGCCATTCATTAATTACGTAAGGGTCCCGAGGGGGAGGAAGGTTGAAAAAATCTCGACATGCCCTTACTTGGGGGGGGGGGGGGTTCGACCGATTCTTTCGTAATATTTTCCAAGTCGATATTTTTAAATTAGAAATCACGCGGTTAAGTAGATTAGCAGAGATCGTATTCCATTTGCTTCTGGAAAGTAAAAAACGCATTAGGATGAGCTGTTTTTTACTTTTTTTGTTCCAAGAATAAATAGTGTAAAATATAATAAAAGAATCACGCTGTGTATCTGCATGGTATGCTTTATTTTTAATAAGTATCGCATTACATACAAAAAATTTTGTCGAAAAACATTGTCTAGATTCTTTATAGTAAATATTTCTTCACACAAAAAGGTTTTTAAAGAAAGTTCAATAGGAGCGAATTTAAGAACGATTCCAGTGATGTAGGATTCGTAATTTTAATATTTTGAAAAAACGAAATGGAATCTTACGTAAGATGGGGGGGGGGGGGGGTGAAAATCTTACTTACCCTTACATGGGGGAGGGGGGATCGAAAATTGCCAAAATCATCCTTACGTAATTAATGAATGGCCCCCTAAGACTCATTTCAGGAGAGTGAAGAAACGAAAACAATTAACGCTATCTACTGGAGTTTAGGGTTAATCCTCTAAAGTTAGGGTTAAACTTTCAACTATCAAAATTGTATCACCAAACAGGCACTTGCTTCGTTCAAATGTAGAAGCAATTTTTCCCCCTCATACCTTGTTTCCCCCATCATACCTCCCATTTTCTAGTTTATACAACAAATGTCAAACGAGAAAAACACGAAATCGTCAAATTTTAAAAGGTTTACCATAACACATGAAGCAGTCAGTCATCAAAAAATAAATTAACTGTGCAGCAAGACCATAGCCAGGATTTCGTTTCGGGGGGAAAGGGGCAGGCTCAAAAATTTTCGACAAAAAGATGAGAAAGTCACATGTTGCTGTAATTTTTGAAGCATATTACGCATCGGAAGACATATGGCAATAAGGAAGGGAGGCGGGAACAAAACAGAAAAGTAGAAATTTTTTTGGAAAAGCCGGGGTTGGGGTTTTGCGGTACTATTGGTTGTTTCAATTTTTTCTTTTGAACAGTAACTGCACTCAATTACCAAGAGTTAAAGTTACTTTATCAAAATGTGAGCAACTGTTTTCTCAGATAATTTTAATTTGTTATTTTAATATCATTTAATCATAATTCAATAATGTACAAGTTTTGTTGGTTCAAAAAAAAAAAAAAAAAAATATGTGTGGCGTCATAAATGCAAAAGATACCAATGACATAAGAACCTTTAATTGGCCCTCAATCACTTTTTATGAACTCTTGACTGTCAGGAGAGAGCCAAATGACTGTTTGTAAGGGAGGAGCAGACCTAGGAGCATTTTTAATATTTTGAAATGCATACCGAACTGACACTGGGTTCGGTATCTCATTTCAGAAGCAATTTCAAAAGTCATTTTTTTTAAAAACGCAAGTGCAGGCTATATTTGCCAGTTACACTTGGGAAAAGGTTTGGTTTTGCGGACGCTCTCCTGGAAATTTTTGAAACGTTAAAAACGCATTTGGGACCGCCGAAAATGTTGTTATTGAAATTATAAAAACACAGTTTTGGGGTACATGTTGACATATTAGGTGGTTGATCTGACTCGGAACTTTTTTGAAATTATAAGGCCTACACTTGGTGACGCTGAGGGAGAAGAGAAAGTTCAGGGGGTTCTCAAAGTTTTGACAATAAGACTTTAAAAACGCCATTGCGAATTTTCTTTGGATGAGTTTAAGGGAAAGGGATTGAAACTTAGGAGCTTTCCCTCCGTAAAACGCATTCTAAATTTCTCTTCAGCAACGTTAGACAATGCAAAGAGGTTCCCCAGGGGAAATTGTTTGCAATCAAAGTCTAAGAAACATGATTTTCGTTTATGTTTGGAATGATAGCATAAGGAGCGGGTAATCGACTGCTGTCCTCCCGTAAATTTTAGCAATCGAAATTCCAAAAATGCAATTTAAAGTTACCTTTAGTGATACAAGGGAGGATGGCAGGGATAAGGTGCTCCCCCAACATTTTCCCAAATTAAGGTTCTAAAAATGAAAGTTTGGACTCTCTTTAGTCTTGTCAAAGGGGTTAAAACCCTGCGTTGGACAATCGGTAAGAGTTTTTAACTCAACACTTAAACTTGCTGCCCTTTGTCAGAAGTTGCAGCTACGGGATGATCTGATTCTCAGGATCGTTCCGAGGTCAAAAAGTGAATAGGAGATGCATAAAATTAAAGGCCTCCTTTTTTTATATCACATGTTTCTTAAATACAGGGGCTTCTCCTCCAGAAAGTTTAAGGGTTCTTAGTTCTGAAAATGCATTTTTGATTGGTAATGTTAGAGGGTTAAAGGTTTGATGTCCCTTGTTCATTTTTCGAAACTGCAATTGAAAACCCGCAATTGTTAAGGGCGGTTTGAAATCTCACCAACGTAATTTTTTTTACATTACAGTTCTAAAATCCAGATCCAAGGGCTCAACCCCGGAAATTTTCTTAATTTGTTCTTTTAGAAATGCTTTTTATACAATTTTTGGAAATGTAAAAGGGGGGGAGGAGGTTCAGGGGTGCTTCTCTGATCCTTTTTTTTTAAATTGAATTTTTCAGAATACAATTGCTGAGTATTACCTATTATTATAATGTAGAAGGAGGGTCGGGGGTTCTCCCCAGAAATTTTTGCAAAATTATACTTGCAAAAACGCAGTTTTAGACGATCTGTGGTACTATCAGGGAAAAGAGAGATTCGGGTTCAATCCCCGGAAATTTTTTGAAATTGAAATCTTGAAAAAACGATTGTAGACTATTTTTGGTAACGTTAAAGCTACCGGTAATCTTTCCCAATTGAAGCTCCAAAAACATAATTTTGGTAAACTTTCAATGATGTTAGGAAGAGGAGTAATCGGGAGATCTTCTCCGAAAACTTTTCGAAATTCAAGCTGGGAACACCAAATTTAAGACAATCTTTAATGATGTTGACAAGAGGGGGGAGAGGGGATGTCGGAGAGATAATCCCCCGAAAAAAATTTGTAGTTAGCTTTGAAAACGCTGGTTTTAAAAGATATTCGGTAATGTTGGTGAGAGGAGAGGTTTAAGGTCCTTCTTATATAATTTTCGGGGGCGCTCCCCGAAATTTTTTTCGGAAAAGGAAGCCTTCAAAATGAAAGGGGAGAGGATCTTTAGAAAATTGGGGGGAGGGGGTGCGGTGACCTCTTGGTGTTTTTTTCTGAGTTGAAGTCCGAATCTTTTTTTTTTTTTTTTTTTTTGACGGCTTTCTTATAGCACGTAAGACTTTTATTTTTCTTTTTGGGGGTGAAAGGGAGTCTGACCCTCTGACCTCCCCCCTTCCCTCCGCTGGCTATGGCCTTGCTGTGCAGCAAGAAGTATACGTAAATGTAAGATTAAAAAGAAGATAGTGTTAAAATATTGTTACTTTAACAAAAATATTTTTGAAAAAAAAAATAATAAAAAAAATGGTACCGACTTCAAAATCACAACTGGTAATTGGTCTAAAAAAATTGAACCGACTTTCAAACTGCATCTGGAAATTAGTCAAAAAAGTTTTTAAAAAATATTCGTTGAACACCTTCGACAGCATTTGTAACTACAGTAGACTCGTGCTACAACGCGATGCGAATTATACGCAAAATGGCTGTAACGCGAATTTTAGAGATTACGGGAATTCCTCGCACGCAACACGAAAATTTTCGGAGAGGAAACGCGATTCTTATTAGGAGTATCGCCAGTGTTATTAGCTATTAAATACTGGTTTCGGGAATGGACTTCCCTTCAGCATTTTTGAAAGTGGAAGTTCCCCCCACAACGTACTAGTCTAAACATTGCTTTGTTGCTAGTGTGAACAAATAATTATTCCGCATCTTTCATTTATTATTTTTTTCATTTTGAGTATGAAGTTGGATAAAACATGATTTCATCTTAAGCACGCTGTTTATCTAAAGTTTGTGAAAATGAAAAGAAAAAGAAAGTTTCTGACAAAAAAAAGAAAAGGTAAAAGATTTTCTATATCCTTGAAAGACTAAAAGGTGCATCGAATATAATTACTGTATCTACTGCATGATGTATAACAGTGCTGCATTTCATTATTACTGCATACTATACTATACACACTAGACTGTCCCAAAAAAATTTCTTTCTAAAATCAATATGCATACCAGCTTAAGTTGTGTCAAATGACATTTTAAAGGTGTGGTAAAAATTTTAACCAAATATTTTAAGATTAACAGACCTCTCATAAACATCCAAAATAATTTTGCTGCCCCTTTTTTGACACAAAATGTGAATGATGCAATAAATAATAAAACAAAACAATATTCTTGTTGTTCATTAATTTGTACAGCTAAAGCATAATAAAGTTAAAAACATAAAATCTTTACATTAAAAACAAACAGTTTTAGTTAACTTTAGTATTTTCAGAACTCGGAGCCTCTTAAATTTAACCGCCATATCGTATGTAGCAGAACATTGTCGTTTTGTTACTGACTTACGTAGAAAGTTAAAATTGCCTGTCAGCATTTTGTTTGCAATCTAAAGGTTACATTTTTCATTGTTGATTAAGTTTTAATTATTTTTTAATATTTATAGTTAAGTTTCATTTTAACTTATAGTCAAGTTTTGAAATTCAGAATGAGTTTCAAACGCACCTCCTATTTTTAGGATATAGGCATCACATACTAGAAACCCTTGCGACTAATGAGTTTTTTAACTATTCTAGATCACTCATCAGGACCACAAATAGGAAAGTTGCAACCTATTAAATGTTCATATTTTAGCTATTGGATATTGTTAATTGACCCCCAAAACTAAAAAATTCACCATCGCCGAATTTTAAAACACCGTGGTTGATTTTTAATGAATTTTTAAAAATCCACGCGCAAAAGTGCGCGCTTCTGAAACGTCACGAGCCTACGTCACAGGGCGCGAATGGGCAGCCTTCCGCCGAGGATCCCTTGTTTTCGCTAGGGACATTTTGAGCGCGCTGATATTTTTATTTTTTAGAAATTCAATAATCCTTTTGAACACACTATGGAGGCCGGATTCGTTAAAGCACAATCTAATAATCTTCCTCAAATAATATCAATGAGATATTCGAATATTTTCGAGAGGATGAGAGGTTTAATGTTCCAGAAACGCGAGGAGTTAAATGCGAGGAGAAAGCCTTTTACGTTTCGTCTTCGAAGTCGAATGCGTGACATTCGCTTCTCCCCTCGGGATGATGTCATTTCCTATGCCATTTGACGTCACAAGAGCTTGAACTTTAAAAATTAATTTAAAAAAAACTACTTATCGTATCGCAAAATTTTTTTCACCTATGATGTTCATACATGTTACTCTATCATATAAAAATAAAATTGAAAAATCGAAAACTTCCCTATTGCCTTTTTCGCTCGATTAAAACTTTTCCCCTTTTATAAGCCAAGAAAACCATGAATCAATTGATAAACACACTCCTGGTTATGTTTTAATAGAAAATAAAAAGCAATGGTTATAGAATAATCAAAATCATGTTGTACAGTTCCTTAGGCAACAACTAAAAGAGGAAATCAAACTTAGTCGTGATTATTTAGAGTTTTTAAAGCTATCACTAATTGTTCTTAGTGAGGATGATCACATTCTTTGTTGTACGCTTACTTCACCTGATACTTATCACCGGGCTAGTTGGATGGCAAAACGCATTTACTGCTTGAAGATTTTGTGCTTTCGCAAGGAATTCAAGCTAACAGCATATGAGATCGAAAGATCCAAGTATTCAAAAGAATATGTCTGCTCATAACAACAAATCTATGTAAAAATTTGGCTCAATGCTCCCAGTAGCTACAATATGAGCCACATAATGACTTACATCTTCTACAAATACCAGAACTATAAAGAAACTAATAGTAAAGTGACTCTTATAGCACTTAAAAAATTTTAAGGACAACTTTTGGTATTTAAGTGTGGATTTAGTTGGATTAGATTTTTTCTCAGATCTCATGCCTCCAAAGAAAAAAGCTGCCATGGTTAAAGCTTTACATTGATGCCATGGTTAAAGTGTTTTAGAAGACTAAAAGTCAAAGATATTAAATCGTTTTGGAGTGAACCATTGTTGAATTTCGTTACAGAAGAGACTCGGAATCTGTTTACAGTAATGAAATTTTATACTAATTTTTTACAAGCTGATGTTCATGTTCATACCTGAGCTAAAAGAAATGATTACACCCAAGTTAAGGAAATAGTGTCGGCATTGAAGGTAGCAAATGATTGTGCTGAGTGAGCAGTTAAATTAGCAAGAGAGTAATCATGAAGAACAGCATCAACTCATTTTTCAAATGGCGGAAATCAACTGAAAATTGGTGGAATTTCTGTTAAAAAATTTTTAAAAGTAATTTCAGCAAAAAGAACATTAAAAATTTTAATTATTGCTCATTATTAAAAGAAAAGAAAAAGAGAAAATGTTTTTGTGTTGAGTAAATTTTATAAAACTTAGAGAAACAAAAATATTTCTCAATAAATTAGGTTTTTGAAACTTTTAAGGGTGTTGAGCTGTCACTTAATACTCTTCAAATGGTTTAAAATTTTGCAAGACAGTTATTTATATGAATTGTCACAATTATCCATGGTATGCGAGTTGAAATTCCAATTTTCTCCCCCCATACAACTTTGAGACAGTCTAATACACACATTACTATTTCAGTTTATTAATCTCTCTCCCATTAATTTTGTGCATCTTAACAGTAGGGTAGGCCGGGGCACGTTTACGAAGGGTTTTTTTTTAAATAAATTTTCTAATTTTTATGTTTTAATTTAGGAAATTTTAGACACTGTGGTTTTATGAAGCCGTTTTTACCCCCCCCCCCCCAAAAAAAAAAAAAAAAAAAAAATTTTGAGTTCAAGTCGGATATGTAAACTTGCCCCGGAGAGGAGGCAAGTTTATGCATCGAGTGGGACACGTTTACGCATATTAAAAGTGATACAAAAGTAAAATTTTTCGTTTCTAACACTTATCATGGTACAGTCATAGAAAAAAAAAACGAAACACTTTTAATTATTCAGCCATTATACATGCTAGAAAGAAAAGAAAGGTATCATCCAACTTGTTTTAAAGTCTTCTTCAAAACTACGTAGGTTAAATTTTGATAAGGGACCACATACAAAGCAAAATGAACACCAACTCTTGATTTTCAAATGGGAACCCCCATTTTTTACTACATAATTATGTTCAGACAGCAAAATTCAGCCAGGGTACGAAATTTCACTGCATTCCGTGCAGTAGAACAGGAGTTATTAACAAAAAACGTTTTAGGGACCGTCACAACATTGAAAACGCTTCTTTCAAGGTCACGGCTTATCAAGTAACGGAATGTAAAAAAAAA
The DNA here is from genome assembly GCF_026930045.1 of Uloborus diversus. Classification (NCBI taxonomy): domain Eukaryota; kingdom Metazoa; phylum Arthropoda; class Arachnida; order Araneae; family Uloboridae; genus Uloborus; species Uloborus diversus. The sequence goes on along the minus strand of NC_072737.1, from coordinate 73,156,439 downwards.
ATTACTTTCATTTAATTTGAATTTTGACATCTTGAATTCAAATTATGTTTTTCGCAATCACGAGTGTGTGTATGTAGGCGTGTGTGTTTGTGTATGGGGGTATCTGTGTTTGTGTGTAGGGGGTATGTGTATGTGTGTGTAGGCATATGTGTTTGTGTCTGTGTGCAGGCATGAATGTGTGGGTAGTTGTGTGTATGTGAGTGTGTATATGTAGGTGTCTGTATGTGTGTGTATGTGTGTGTATGTGTCTGTGTGTGTGTGTATGTGTTTGTGTGCGTATGTGTGTGTAGTTGTGTATGTATGCGCGTGTGTATAGGAAAGGGATGCAACCTGGAGACGGCTTTCGCTATAGGAACAGCATCGTGAGGAGTCGGTCGACGGTGATGATACGGAGGGTGGCGGTGAGAAAATAAAATGATAGGACGCCAAAAACAGTCAAATGAAAGCAATAAGCAATCGTGATTGCTCAAAAAAAAAAAAAAAAATGATCGAGATTATCCAGCTCAATTCATGATTTTTTTAAGTTCTCTTTTTTCCGTAATTCGATACTTTTTGGCCGATAATGTTGCGTCACAAAGCGATTTACGGTCGCAAACTTTTTTTTTTTTGAAAAAAGGTTAAAATATTTACTGATTTTTGTCTGTCTGTATTAACCTAAGAAAGACGGATGAGGTTTGGCTAGTCCATTGTATATATCGTTGCTTAAGAAATCGAGAAATGACAAATTGAAAGTAATGGAACTTTTTGCTTTTTCTAATATGAACCTATTGGATTGCTTATATAATCATTCAGCAAATTAGCCTCATAGAAATGAAAATATCCAACTTATACCTAGAATCATGATGTGAATATGTTTAATAAATGTATTGCACCTATGTTACAGGTTTATTTTCGAATGAATAGAAAGTCTTTGATGTAAAATGGAATTGCGCGTTTCTAATTTTGCAGAACATTGAAAGAAGTTTGAGTCATCGCATACAAAAATATAAAAAATATACTGACAACGTGGGAAGACGCAGCATTAAATGATTGGAGACTCGAGCGAAGCAAGGTTCATTTATTCCGTGAAAATTTGCTCTAAATACATAAAATGAACCGAAGTAATAATCCAAAAAATAAAACAGAAACAAAAGAATATAAATGCCCGTTAGTGAGCAAACCGTTCATACTTGAACTTTATTTGGGAAAAATTTGGTTTTTGAATTTACACAGTGGACAAACACAGTCATTGTTCTAGCGGCTTTTTTGTAATCAAACAAGAAGTTCCGTCTAGAACTAGACGAGCCTACTTTCCCGTATACCCATACTACTTTCTAGTACCTGATCAATATTCTCAAAAATAGCTAAAATCGCAAATTTTTTCAAACATATTTTTTTTAATATTTTAAGCTGATTTCTAGGAATAAAATATTCCTTACTTTTCTTCAAAAAAACGAACAAATAAAATAGCAGCACCTTTTAAACAAAGCAGCTAATACACTTCTTTCCATTAAAAAAATTTTTTAACAGCTTTCAAAACGAAAAAATAATAATAATAAGTTCATTAAAATAAATACATCATATAAAAAAAATCGTTTCTTTTTCCCCTGTTGCCAAAAATAATTTTTTAAACGAATTAATGCACTTACCAAAATATAAAAAAAAACAATTCGCAACTCCAACGAACTGTAGGGGGCACTGAAGTCACTGTCTAATGGCGGAATTGAAAACTAAAACAAACGCACATGGTAACGAAGAAAATGCTAAAAGTGTTGTGATTTTTGTTCGTACGTATGATTTTTTCGCTTTATTCTTTTTAAATTAATTTTCAAAGTCTTGTGGATATTCTGGCCCACGTAGAAAGAAATGAGAATTCAAGAAGCATTACTAAACGTCAAAGATTAATGCAAACTACGTAGTTCGTAGTTCTAAGCAGCTATTTCCACGATGTTGAATTCGATATTTATCAATTCTTGATAAAACTAAATAATAATTGTGGCCTGACAAGAACAACAATTAATGCTAGAAAATTCAATATGACATTACAAATTATTATCGAAAGAAGATGATACTTCTTTGCCTTGCTTGGCTAGCGCTTATTTTTTTTTCCATTTGTAGCTGAGTTATTTCTCTCGAATTCCCGAATCGGTTCATTTAAAAATTTTCTGTTTCGATTTTTCTAATTTCTGAGTTACGATTTAATTGTGTCATGTTATGCAAATCATCAACAAAATTCTCACGGATATATGGTGGTAGTTTTCTTTTCAGTCGATTGACCATTATTTCTTTTCACTTATCGAATTCTGTAATCTTACTACCATTTTATTCCACTCATGATAAAAATTAAAAATGGTTTAACTAAAAACGCGAAATCTCGCCAAGGCTACTTTGCTCGCACAATACCAAAATTATAACCCTAAACAAATTTGGCGAAACCTTTCAGCTGAGAATAAAAGGAATAAAGTAAATTCTTTCTAGGTTAAACATTTTTCATTTTGTTCTACGATAATAAATCCAAGAAAATATTTTGCATACTGTCCATTCCAACTAAATGCTGCTGTAAAATATGATTAGTTAAATTAATTTAAGATTAAAAAAACTCATATTCTTACAAATTCATACAAAACAATAAAAAAATTTTACCTGGTATAACGTTATCCAATTTTGTTAATCCAGAGTTTTCTTGTTTACGCGTCCACCATTTAATACTTTTTTGAAAGAAATAAGGAAAACTAACATTATTTTGAGAAGCTCGAGAATACTCTTAGGGGACGAATTAATTTCTGTAGCTGAAAGCAAACTAAGACACATCAATTGCGTTAATAAATACTCAGAACAAACTGCCTGTGTTTACGTCAACAGACACACATGGAACTAAAACGTGGCAATGTTTTAGTTCCATCGGCAGTTTTGTAAATCACCGCAAGGTAGCGTATTCGAGCGCTGGAGTTCCGAATAAAATGTCAACTTAAAGAAATAATTTTCATTGTCAAAAAAAAAAAATCGTCTGCGCATATTTTTCGAGTTATTCACCGAAAACTAAATACCTAAATTAAAACTTTAGAGTGAAAATAAAAACAAATCATATCAACAATAATTATTTCACAGTTAAAACCACAGCAGCGGAGTCGGAGTCGGAGTCAATCTCATTTTGGGATAAAAGAGTCGGAGTCGAATATCCAAGAATCGGAGTCAGTCATTTGTCCTCCGTGTATAAATGTTTGTCAAAGCTACGAAGTCAGAGTCGAAGTCGGGGAGTCGGAGTCCGATTAATTGTCGGGAACAGGAGTCAGAGTCGGTGTCAGGTGCCCCTAAATTCTCGGAGTCGGAGTCGGGAGTAGGTCGTCAAGAGCTATTTCCAACAAAGTTTGTTTGAAGCAAATCCGCCTTTAAGTTCGGAATCTATATTGACTTTCAGTTTCCCCTTAGGCGCTAATGTTAAGAGATTTGAACTGTTCAAAATTGAACGAAAACTTGTTCAAATCAAAAAGATATTTTCGATACATGTTTTTTATCGAAAGTTTTTCCCTACAAAGTTTGTTTGAAGCCACTTCGCTTCTAAGTTCAAGATTTATTTTTGATTTGAATTTCCCCGTAGGCGCTAATGTTAAGTTTTTTTGAACTGTTCAAAATTGAACGAAAAATTGTTCAAATCAAAAAATGAATTATGGGAATGAGATGTCCTCGCCGAGATCTTTCTAACAAAAAAAAATTTGTTCGAATCGGACTATTCAATCAAAAGTTATTAGGGGGGGGACAGACAGACAGACCGACAGACAGACAGACCGACAGACATTTTTCCCCATCTCAATACCCTACTTTCCAATTTTTAATTTTTCAATATTTATCTAACTATTTTATTTATTTTTGACTTTTTTTTGTTTTTCGGGATATTTTTAAGATGTATTAAGCCTTCTTTCATGCTTTTTTCTTCTTTCTCTGATTTTTACTGGGAAAGTAGGCTAAAAACGAGAATTAGTTTCAAATCCAAATTTGATGCGGAAGATCATAATGCGTGGTATTATCAAAAAAACATAACACAATTGGCGATTTTAGTTAAACATGTAAGGGCTCTTAAAAGCAATTTAGGAAAAGAATTTCCCAATGCTGTTTCTAGCAACGAGATGGTCCAACCCGTAATTTAAAGAGACAAAGTTATTTTAGCTTAAACCAAGGTGAACCAAAATCAGGCGTCTTGTCATTTCTCTGATTTTGTAATTTTGCACTAGCAAACAAAGCTCAGCATTATTTAATTTTGTTTTGCGAACCACATACTTGCAGACGAACATTTTCTATAGTATAGCATACCCGTCAGGTGATGTTATCGAGCCGTAGTATACAATTCCGTCCTTGCTGTGGATTTGGCAGACTGGAATCGGAATCAACTCGTGTTGGATGCAGAAGTCAGGTCATTGAAGCTGAGAGCGCGAACAAACTGGTAGGTAAAATAAATTTATCTGCTGTATATTTACGGCGTCTTACTGGTGAGATAAAATTTCTTCATCCACCAGTTTGTAGGCACTTTCAGCTTCAATGACATGACATCTGCTTCATTGCTGGGTTAAACCTAGTTCAGGGCTGTTATGCTCATTATGCGGACTAAAGAGCCGCCTTTGAATAGGATAACCGAACTGCAATTTTATCGCAGGGAAGACGCGGGCCACATTCGAAGCTGCTTTAAATGGCACGTTGCTTGCTTGAAGTATAAGAGCAGAATTAGAATTCCAGTGTCATAAAGTTGGAGCAAATATTCAGATGTTGGGTTCTGAAAAACAGGCATTTCATAAGATAGGCATTCAGTAGTTGATATAAATAATTTATTATAATTCTCTTTTTCGATATTTTTCCATGTTATTCGAAAAAGAAGAAAATAATTTGAAATTTTATCTTTGTCTTGCGAGATTGATTTTAATGTCAAATCACGGACAATGACACAGAAAGTAAGTAGAAAAATAGTAGTTAAATTATAATTAAGAATAGACAAAAACTCAACTTAATCTAACACCCAAATTAATGTTTTGTTAAATCTTTGACGAAGTCAAAAAAAAAAAAGTTCACAATTATGCACAACTATAACTTTTGTGCAGAATACGGGCTCAATGCACGCGGCTCACTACTGCGACTGACATTTCCTCTCCTTTATCTTAACACATTGAAAATTATTCAAACACTTTACAAAATAATAATAATAATAATAATAATAATTCCTAAAACCAGCAAACCCATCTAAGAGCAAATATTACCTATTGACCCATCTGGATACTGTTAAAGAGGAAATTTCACGCTGTCAGCTATTTTTCGAGTGCTTTTTCCCGATTTGGACAAAGCAATAATTTTTCCTTTTAGCAAATTATCACCGGAAAGAGTCATTAATTCTACACTGCCTACTGCAACATGACTAGCAAGACAATGAGGTTTTATTGTATGTTTCTATGAAAATATTGTGCATGTTAATTTTATTTTCTGAGTTATTTGTTTTACAAAAGGCAATGGCTAAACGCAGAAAAAAAAAAAAAAAAAAAACATAAGTATTTTTAGTGTAGATTTTAATTTTAAAAGTTCTATAAAATAATCTTTTATCAGACAATTAAATAGTGTTTCGCATTTCTACACATTAACGTTTGAACGATATCCACAAAAAACTGACGGTAGCAATATTGTGTTTTTCTTCTGCAGAGACAGCGAATACATTAATACATTTAAAAATTCATAGACGTAGCTCTAATTTAAAAAAACCACGTTATAATTGGTTTACTTATTTTGTTGAATATTTATTTTTCTTTTTTTACGAAGAAACTAACTTTCATAATTTCTGTTTTAAAAAAGTATACGGTCCCCTAAAAAGGGAAAAAATGAATTTTTAAGCATAGCGCAAAAACTACTGAATATTTTTAGCTCAAATTTTGGATTCCCTCATAAGAGCTCTTCTAGATTGTTTCTCTGTTAAAATTTACTATGGTTTCAGATCATATTTTTTTCAAAAAATATTATAATAATTCATAAAAAAATTAAATTTACATTTTTCGTGTTGTAAATGATGTTTTTATAATTGGGTCGATTCATATTTTGATATAAAAAAGCAATCTTTGCTGTGCCTAATCTAGTTTTTTTGTTATTAGCAAAAATATCAAAATACGTTTTAACATTACGAGAGGAATTTTTCAAAACTCGATTCTGAAGTAACGGCTGGATCGAATTCAACAAAATTTTGTATACAAAGTTAAAAAAGGATGCTGATTACAAATATTTGATAAAAAAGGGGGGTTCTCAGTGAAAAATTTAAAGTTGATGCTCGTTTTAATATGAAGACGACCCCTTAACAACAATTTTTTAACATAATTATGTAGAACTTTTTATTCCTGAAACAATAACACCTTACGCGTGTCTCTAGTGTCAATAGTCTTTGAATACGATCGAGTGTTTCGTTTTTTTTTCTATGACTGTACCACACGTTTTGACACTTAAGACATTGAACCCAGCCTTGTCCTTTTTTTGGAATGGTTGTGTGCTTTCAAACAATGGATACACATACACACACAACTTTTCACTTCGTCATCAGAATCGTTCATAGTTTCCTTTTTACAGAATGTACTAACGTTTTTCTTCTCTCAGGTTTTAGTTTCATACTTTTTCCTTTGCTGTCTTCTAGATCTGCTTCAATAGAAACTTTTAACTTTTCAAGTAATTTCTCCTTTTTGTTTTGTTTTGCAATTATGTGTTTTTCTTTTTAGATTCTAACTGCTCTTGTCAGAGGGCTTCTTTTAGTCGGAGTATCAATTAGGATTGCGAGCATCCTCTTTTTTTTTCTCATCCTGGCTCTAAGCTTTGGTCCTACTTTTTCAAATTGTCTCAGTTGAGGTAGTCCATATCTGACGAAGTGGAAGGCCTACTAAAAGAAATACTTGGATTATCGATAGGCCTCAAAGACGTCTGCTGCACTACCAGAAGCGTTTGAATGCTTGTTAGCAGAGGACGATGTTGGTTTTGTGGTTTTTAGTCACGTACGATTATATAAAATCACAATTAGCCTCAAAAAATACACTGTGCGGCAACAGCAAAAAGATAAAAAAAACTTCAAAATTCTTCTGACACAATTTTTGCTGATTCTTATGTTAAATTAATCCCCTAAAACCAAATATAATAACTATTCCCCCCCCCACATTCACGTCCCACTTTTTGAAAATAAAGCCTCCCTCCTGCCCCCTGTTTTTTTTTTTTTTTTTTTTTTTCAGTTTTCGACAGTTTTATAGTCATTATTTTTATTTGGAGGGGAAGGAGTTTTCTATTGACCATTAACATCATTCTGAAGGGATAGAGAGGTGCAAAGTTCAAAAGCATGAACATCCGGGGAAGTTTGGAATCTTGTGATAGTTCCCACCCCCAACCCCTGAAATATTTGAGGGATCATCAAAACCGATCCTTTTTACTAGGGTTTTTTTTTTTTTTTTTTAAATACTTTCACTTATTTTTTGGTGTAAAACCAGAGTATCGAAAACTACGAGCTGCCAGAATAAAACGATAAACGACTATAGTGCATTCAGGGAGAAGTGATAGCAGAAGTAAAACGAAGAGGGTTGCTTTTTCTCTACAACATTTGCCCTTTCCAGTATTACTCAATGAGAAGGAATACTACTCTTGAATTGGCTTTTCTGCTCATGAACATTTCGTTTATCTGGGCACTGTTTTTAATCATCCAAGCGCCAAGCAGGCAACGGTATCGCCAAGTGTCACATTGCTTTGTTTACTACCACTATGACTTTTTGCTGATCAAAAATAGGCGATTCAGCCAAAACCTCAATCACAGAAATACTATCCCCAAATAATTTTATTATTAAAAAGTAAATTTATAATATTTGATGATATTCTAAAATATAAACAGTTGCTTTTCTTTTTTAAATGGAGAGTGTTTTATTTCTCGTTTAATTCTTGGTATTTATTTCGTTATAAGGTCGTCACTTGACTTGGCGATTTACTTCCGAGCTCTGCAAAAATTGAAAAAATAAAAAGTTTACTCCTCTATTTCTAGTTTTTTATTTCAATGGAACTTTTAATGCTTATTTACGACTCGATGTATTTATATGACTGAATATTTTGATGGAGCTTTTTATGTTTAATGACTTATATCTTGATTTGGCAAACTATTTTACTTTGAATGACTAAATTTAATTATTTAGCGACTTATTTTTCATATTTATGGAACTTTAGACTTATTTAAAAGTCATATTAAAAGACGAAATAGTGTACGGTACAGTGGACGCCGTTTAATTGAATCAGTGGTTAATTGAATAAACTTTCACTTTAATGAATCAAATTGTCGAAAACAGAACAAAATTCAGCTAGCCACTTTATTGAATCTGCCACTTTAAGGAAGCAAAACTGTTTAGAACAAACTCAAATAAGCACTGTATCGTCTTCGCCAAATGAAAAGTTTCCATTGACCAAACATGCAAACAAGGCGACAATAAATAAAATGAAAAACTATCGCCAAATGTGCCGTGAAGTACCTCTTAATACTTTAATGAGAGATTCTTAGGCAACATTATTTTTCTTTTAAACAAACTTTAAATATTTTAAAATCTTGAATCTTCTGCATCTAAGATGTGTTCTTTATAAGGTTGTAAACTCGCTTCTAAGTGAAAATTTTGTGTCAAGCAGTTTCCAGTGGATCTTGTGATGATTGTCCGAGGAATAGCCCCATATTGACCTTTGAGGACTTCAATCAAATGTGGATGATTTGGTATAATGTGTTCCACGGGTGTAGTCAGTAGTTTCCAGTTTGGTGGATTCAGTTCAATTTGGAGGATGGCCGTCTGTGATCTTGTTACTATTCTATTGCAACTTACACCTAAAGGATAAATATCGTGAAGTTGCAATGTGCGTTTCGAGTTTCTTGCCTCTTTTGACATTTCTTGGTTTTCGAGAAAACTGCAATACTCTCCTAAAACATAAAAATCCAGAAAATGTTATGCACGGTTGGAAACAGCTGACCTCTATTGATCTTTGTAAAAATTATTTCAATATTGGGTCACATAAGTTTCAAAATTTTCTAAAATATATGGCTGTTAATTGCATAAAAACGCATTATGGTAACACGGTATATATACGCAAATTACGATCATATTCATAGAATTAGTTCGAAGACAGAACACTAAACACTTGGAATCAGAAGCAAAATTTCTTTTCTTTCTACCGAATAAAATCTTTCTTTCTACTATAAAATCTAAGTATTGAAAAACAATTTTTTTCAGCTGAAAGAAAATATTAATATTTGCCATAAATCCATAAAACAGTATTGCCATTTAGTTTATATTAATTATTACATATTCAGCCTGATCTAGAGCCGCTATATAAATAGGCCGATGCATCAGCTTAAGTTTAGCCATTTTGGATCGAATTTTTCATTGTTGCACTCAGGGGTTACCACAGCAAAGTTTCGCATTTCGCCAAATTTGCTGAAAATAATATTTTATTTAATAAACAATTCACGTGCCTCTAATAATTGCTCAGTGAGCAATCACCAAACGCGATAACTCGACAGAAAAGACAACCACTCAAACACGCGCTCCGATCCAAAATGGCTAATCTTAAACTGATGCGTCGGCTCGTATATATAGGGACCTTAACCTGATCTAGAGCCGCTATACAAGCCGACGCTTCAGTTTAAGTTTAGCCATTTTGGATCAGATTTTTCATCATGCCAAATAAGACAAAAATAATAATAAACAATTCACGTACCGCCTTAGGGTAAAGAAATATACATAGAGAGGCCGCGTCTATGGTAAAAAAGAGATGAAATTGAAGCCGGAGTTATGGGATACAGCGGTGCAATGATGAGCGGGGTTACGATATTATGATCGCTTCACGAGAATAGTTTTCACCAATCTCGGAAAGGGACCAAATAAAGTAGCTGGCGGGTTGATTTGCATTTCAATTCCTGTTTTAATGCAAATTCAAAAACGTGCTTTAAAAACTTGCAATAATCTCTAAGTTTAAATTAACAACCAATTGAGATTAAGTAATAAAATGTTTTAAATCAAGATGCATCTCAAAATACTAAACAAGTCAACTTCTTACTTAGTTGAAAGTTAATTAAACTGTGCGCAGATGGAATATAAAATTAAACAACTAAATGTTCATGAAAACGTCTGTCATGATCTAAATGTTGTCATGAAAATGTCTGTTCTGTTAAAGTTTAGTATTTTCTTTAAAATTTTAATTACCAGTAAATTGATATCATCAACTGCATTTTTTAGATTGTTCATTTTCGAAAAATTTCCTGAAGTGGGCCCCAGATCTCTTCTCCCCTTAACTTCCTCGAAGATCGGCTAAAATTGCGTGTTTAGAACCAAAATTTCGAAATTTTTTTTAGAAGAAAAGCCTTAAATTCCTCACTTAACGTAATTAGAGAAAAAATAAAACAATTGTTTATTTTTTAAGTTTCAAATTCGAATTATGGTTAGGGAAGAACCCTCGAACCTCCCCCCCCCCCTTAGCATTTGCAAAGATCGTCTAGAACGCATTTTTAAGGCAATGCAATGCAAATGAGAAAAATAGATATCCTTCTTGATTTTTGTGCTAATTACTTTAAAATTCTAGGGCCAAAGGTTAAGTGTCCAGCAAATTTGAGACGCTATGCTTATGCAAACCATATTTTTTTCCTCCAACTAAGAACAACATATTCATGATTGATTAGCACTTAGAAAAACAAATGTCTGATGTTTACAACACATGAGACTTGACTGCCTACATGCCTATGAAATAACACGTGCCTTTCGAAAACTCAACAGAATGGGTGTGTGTACTTATGTACGTAAGTTACAATACAAGTAATACTTAAATACATTTTTGGGAACTTCATTCCTACACCTGCACAAATCATCTATGTGTTTCCAATTCATTCGCAGAGAAATAAATGCATGATTTTTTTTTTTATTTAAACATAAAAAATATTCTACTTGCATTTAACACACACTCCTGTTTGTGAAAATTGCAACACCATGAAGGAAGCATCATAGTTTAATGAAATTGAATACACAGTTGAGTGGTAATGGTACAAATAAATGATTACATTTTCAAACTAAACAAACAATAAAAAAGAGATAGAAATTAGTATTTTGTGTGGCCACCAGGCGCCGCAATAAGAGCTGCTACACGACTCGGCATGGAGTGAAACAAAGTTTGAATATCTGCCTGCGGAAGAGTATTCCACATTGTTGTATGCGCAACCAAAGTTCGTTTGTCGAAGTAACAAGACGAGGATCACGAGCGAGACGCCGCCCAACGAAATCCCACACATGTTCAGTCGGTGATATAGCCGGGGAATATGCAGGCTAAGGAAGAAGCTGTACCTGCTGTGAATCAAGTTAGGATTTGACAGTCCTGGCGACATGTGGACGGGCATTATCCTGCTGGAATACAGCCCCTGGCAATCCTTGCAGGAAAGGAGTAGCTTTTGGGGCTGTAAAACTTCGTCCATGTATCGGGCACTGTTCAAATCACCCACAATTCGTAGCAATTGTGATTGTCCATGATATGGTATGGCACCTTAAACTATAACTACGGGTGTTCGTCCACCGTGGCGTTCGATAATGCACTCCGGAATGTGCCGTTCACCGGCATAGCGCCTGACATGAATTCAGCCATCATGGTGCCACAAACTGAAGCGGGATTCGTAAGAAAAGATGACCTGCTGCTAATCAGCACGCCAGCTCTTATGCACACTGGCCCATTGTAGCCGCAGGCGGCGATGGTTTTGCGTGAGAGGAATCCTGTATAAAGGAATCTTTGCTCGCAGCCCACGCTGCAGCAGACGTCTCCGAATTGATGAAGCACACAATGAACACCTGTAGCTGTTGACCACTGTGCTGCCAATTGTCTAGAAGAAGCTGTGCGGTCCGTCAGCACAATACGCACCAAGTGTCTATCATCGCGAGCTGACGTCACATTTCGAGGTCCACTCCCGGATTTCCAAGCCGTCCGACCCTCGTCCGTTCACTGCTTCCAAACATGCATGATTGTGCTGCTGTTACGCTGCACACGAGCGGCTACTGCACGATAAGACAATCCAGCTTCACGAAGGCCGACGATTCTGCCACGTTCAAACTCCGAAATTTGCTCAAATTTCGCTTTCTTTCGTTGAAGAGGCATAGTAAAGATTAAGTTAATGTTTACTCTAGCATATAACCACCGATAATCATACACGCCTCGCTACAGCCGTCTATTTATATTCTGTTCGATCCGCCGTTCAGAGGGCGCTACCCAGCTTACGCATGCGCTACCGGTCTACAATTCTAATCTTTTGCATATCATACCCTTCTTTACATTTCCTGCAATTTTCAGCTCACTCGCGTAAGTCCTTCGTGGTGTTACAATTTTCACAACAGGAGAAATTTAAATAAAGCTAAATATTTTTTATTTTAGGGAGACAATGTTATTTATGGGGCAGTTTATTGCTTAAGTATGCTTTATCGACTGAATAAATTTACTTAACTCCGTCATCGTCAATTTAACCGTCACAGTCATTGTCTGATCGAAGTATGTAAAATCGATATCGAATGGAACATTTCAGACACACTATACTAAAAAGCGGAAAATAATTAACGAAATAAAGAAGTTTTTATGTATCATGCTTTTAAAATGAAGTAAAAAGTTTAAATTCATTTCTTAGCTCCACAGGAAGAACAAAATTATTTTCACCGATATTTCTCCGTTCAACTAAAATTTTCCCTGATTTCTCTTACGGCTATTTTCTTGACACTTCGATACACTTAGTCTTTCATACTATTTCACATTAATTATTTATGCAAAAATAACATAAACTGCATTGAGACTGCTAATTTGTTAGGAAAAAATTAAGTTACATAATTGGTTTAATTTATTTAATAATACTGAAAAAATGACACTAACAAAAGGAATGCTTTTTTTCATAGTTTACTACTTTTCTTGCATCTCTGAAGAGAGTCTAAAAATGTGTTAGACTTCTGTTTTTAAAAACTTTTGAGGAATATCCTTCACACAGCTTCCCATTTCCTCTAACTTCACATAACAAAACCTAAAATTTATGGAGAAGAGCCCCTGAATCCCCTCTGCCTTAAATCACCTAATAATGGCCTAAAATAGTATTTTTACTACTTCAGCTATGAAAAGTAATTGAAAGAGAGCCCTTACCTAACTTTCTTACCTAAGTTCACGAAAGATGACCTAAATTTGCGTTTTCACACTCCAGTTTCGGAAATTTTCTAAGAACCTTACTTTTCTCTCACTCAACGACTCAACATAGTCTAAAAGTTAACATTTCATTTAAAAAACAATTTTTGGAAGAGAAGCAAGAAATCCTCTGCCTCCCACCCCTTAAGTTACCCAAAGATTTTCTAAAATAGCGTTCTTGACATGATCCAGCATTGGAAGTTTTTCAGAGGACCTCCCCACAAAACTTTAATTTTACAAAAGATAACAGCTTAAAATTGTGCGTTTTTAATACTCCAGATTTAGACGTTTTCCTAAAGTCTCCCCTTTTTCCTATTTTTACATCACCAAAAATAACCTAAAATCTTTAAGACTTCAATTTCAACAGGCGAGAGCCTCCAAATTTCCTCTTTCTTGAGTCACACAAAAATAGCTTAAAGTAGAGTTCTTAAAAATTCAGCTTTGAAAAATATTTTACAAGAGGGCCCCCTAAACCCTTCATCCAAATTCACCAGAACTTAAATTTGCGTGTTTAACGCTTTTCTAGAAAGCGCATCCGTTGGATCCGCTCCTGTTTTTACATTACCAAGACAACTTAAAAGTTTTAAAAACGAACTAGAGTTAGGACCTTAGAAATAAAGATAACTGGATGTTTCTAATTAATCCAGCTTCAAAAATATCTCTTATTCTCTCATGCACCGAAGATAGCCTAGAACAAAGTTTCTAATACTTCAACTTCAAAAAATGTTTGAGAGAGTATCTCCGAACTATTTCCCCTAAATTACCCAAAGATAGTTTCAGTCTCAAACATTTCTTTAAAGAGAGCCCACGAAACTCTCATTTGAAGTCTTCCAAGTATACAGCCTAAAATTCAGTTTTAATGGTTCAGATTTAAAAAACTTTAAAATCAGAACAGTTGAAGAACTTCTCCCAAATTCACCAAAGACTGCCTAAATTTGCGTTTTTAAGAATCTAGCTTTTTTTTTCAACACTAGGGGGCTCTGCCCCTGCTCGCTTACGCTCACCAACTAATGAAGATTGCTTATTTGATTCGCAAAGATTTAAATCATCAATTAAAAAGAAACAGATTAAAAACGCATTATGAGCTCCCTTTGGAACAAAAAGCACCCGTTCTCGGATTTCAAAATAACTTGTTCCAACTTGCAGAGCCGTAAGGGCTAAGGTTCCTGATCATTGAAAAACTGCAGTTTTGTACGTTTGACAAGTCGCTTTCATATTCGTGGTCTCTAGTAATATATTTTGCTCTTTAGCTCGGGGCTTGAAATAAGTCAAGCCTAAGATTTTCCGTTAAAATCGAAGCGAATCGAAAAGATGTAACGCCAAATAAATCATCAATCATGGGGTCGTTTCCAAAATTTTAAAGGTATTTTTTCCCGAAAGAGCATGCTTAAAAACATAGGACTTGACTATTTTTTAGATAATTTGTTTAAGTTTAATATTTTTAAAAAATTATTTTAACCGGTGCGCTTTCATTGTTTACGCTTCTGCCGATGACATCACAAATGATGAAATGCCATTCACTGTTGCCATTCGCAGAACGTAATATTTAATTTGCTTCTTTGTTCACATGTACTGGCAACGATATGGTTAATAGCAAGCGCAGAGCGCAATATTTAATTCGCTTCTTGATTATCATAACGTGGAATCGCGCAGACAGATGCGCCTAAAATACATCATTTGTGACGTCATAAAAACCATGCCTTGTTTGAAAAATGGCGAGGTAAGTTAACTCTTCAAGAGGGCGCTGGCCGACAGTGTCGATAGCTGCGAGGAACCATACCCATGCTCGCTATTGTGATCAGCGAACAGATTTTTGAATGCTTTTTTGAGCAATCACGATTGCTTATTGTTCTCACTTGACCGTTTTTGGCGTCCGTGCCTTTTTCAGCTTGGACCAGGGCTGCAGCACCACCGTCCACCGGCGGCGGCGCGGCGGGTCCTGAGCACTGTCCCCCGAAATCCACTTTTGCTGGGCGGTGGCGTCCATGTCCCACACACACGAACGCCTACACACACACACACACACACGAACGCCTACACTCACACGAACGCCTACACACACACACACGAACGCCTACACACACACGAACGCCTACACACACACACACGAACGCCTACACACACACACACACACACGAACACCTACACAACACTCACTCACACACATGCATACATACACTTACGCACCCACGCACCCACACACATACGCCTTCACAAACACACACGCTCGTGATTGCGAAAAACATAATTTGAATTCAAGATGCCAAAAATTCAATTTTTTTTTTTTTTTTATGTTCAGGTACATAATTTGATTTTGTAGGATTTTTCTATTGGGTTTTGTTTTCCTTATTTCTTTAACGCTTGTTTTTGTTCTTATTGTTGAAGACAGTCATTTATCTAAGTAAATAGCATGATTTTGTCGTATTCTTCAATTGTGATTGTTCTTTATAACGTTTTTATTATAGCATTATTTATTTGGCAAAACACTTTAAATTGCAAGAGATAGTTCTACTTGAAATTAACCTATCAGTATTTTTACGCTTCCTTTTTAGAACTAAAATGAGTTCTGTATAAAGATACGCTCCTTTTTCATTTCTTTATTACATTACTAGTGATACCCGCACGGCTTTGCCCGTAATAGAAAAATCAAAAGGTCTTTTGGTTCGCCTGTATATTTACAAATAATGTATGGTGAATTTTCTCGCCAGTTGGCTTGTACCCATCTTACGGCTCCACGTTATGATAATTTCGTATCTCGCCAATTGGCTTGTGCCCATGTTACGGTTCCACGTTATGATAATTTCGTAATTTACGCGTCCATCTTATGATATTTTTTTTCTTAAAATTGGAATAGAAAAAGAACCACATCGAATTTTCGAAAAATCACTTCGAGGTGCACACCCCCATGCTACATACTAACTTTGTGCCAAATTTCATGAAAATCGGCCGAACGGTTTAGGCGCTATGCGCGTCACAGACATCCTACAGACATCCTACAGATATCCAGACATCCAGACATCCTCCGGACAGAGAGACTTTCAGCTTTATTATTAGTAACTAGTGGTACCCGCACGGCTTCGCCCGTAATAGCAAATTAAAAGGTCTTTTGGTTCGCCTGTATATTTACAAATGATGTGTAGTGAATTTTCTCGCCAATTGGCTTGTGCCCACGTTACGGTTCCACGTTATGATAATTTCGTATCTCGCCAATTGGCTTGTGCCCATGTTACGGTTCCACGTTATGATAATTTCGTAATTTACGCGTCCATCTTATGATATTTTTTTTCTTAAAATTGGAATAGAAAAAGAACCACATCGAATTTTCGAAAAATCGCTTCGAGGTGCACACCCCCATGCTACATACTAACTTTGTGCCAAATTTCATGAAAATCGGCCGAACGGTCTAGGCGCTATGCGCGTCACAGACATCCTACAGATATCCTACAGACATCCAGACATCCAGACATCC
This sequence comes from Uloborus diversus, assembly GCF_026930045.1. Lineage (NCBI taxonomy): Eukaryota > Metazoa > Arthropoda > Arachnida > Araneae > Uloboridae > Uloborus > Uloborus diversus. The sequence continues at coordinate 73,139,785 of NC_072737.1, read as the reverse complement.
TCCGGACAGAGAGACTTTCAGCTTTATTATCTTTACTAATAATAAAGCTGAATGTCTCTCTGTCCGGAGGATGTCTGGATGTCTGGATATCTGTAGGATATCTGTAGGATGTCTGTGACACGCATAGCGCCTAAACCGTTCGGCCGATTTTCATGAAATTTGGCACGAAGTTAGTATGTAGCATGGGTGTGTGCACCTCGAAGCGATTTTTCGAAAATTCGATGTGGTTCTTTTTTTATTCCAATTTTAAGAAAAAAAACTATCATAAATTACGAAATTATCATAACGTGTAACCGTAACATGAGTACAAGCCAATTGACGAGAAAATTCACAATACATTATTTGTAAATACAGGCGAACCAAAAGACCTTTTAATTTTTTCTATTACGGGCTAAGCCGTGAGGGTACCACTAGTTAGTAATAAAGATAAAGAAGATAAAGAAGATAATAAAATAAATTGTTTTGAGCAACATCTAGTACGTCAACTTGATGAATACGTACCTGTGTAGCTGCTTCCGTAGGTTAAGGAAGCACCGCCACGTGATTTATTGTTACGGCGTTCTGTTCCAGGGGGTTTCCGGGAGGGCCGGTGGGAGTGGTAAAGGCACGTTCTGGCTTGAAGTGCTTGATTAGTGATTTTTGCCAAACTTTGAAATTAAGTTGTGCGCTTGGCATGTAGTACTCATTTGTGTTGTAGATACTCATTTTCTTCAGAATTTTAATTTCTACAAGTTTTATTTATATACTAGCTGCGTGCCCGGCGTTGCACGGGCTACCTTAAAAAATGTAAGAGCAGTCCAGTTGATGCTTTTGTAGTACACTGACACTAGTTTCTAACGCGTTAAGGAATAAATAAATGCGCGTAAAGCAAGGTTTGCAAAACACCAGTAAAACATATTTTTGCCAAAACACCTCATCAACGTTAATAATCGTTATCAATGATACAAGTTATGAGTACATTTTCAGTCAGCACAAAAGGGGAAAATATATGCATTATCAACTATAATCTTTACTCACGTTAAACTGAATTACATCTGATAGACTATATCGGAAATATTTATGCACAATAACAATCCGCTTTTTACATAAAATAGTCTACTACCCGGCGTTGCCCGGGTGTTTATTAATGCAACATACCACTCAGATAAATATTTGGATGGATTCTATCCACATGGTCGTACAAGAATTACATCAATCCGTTTTCCAGGTACAAACCCTCAAAGATCTCAAATAACTTGTAAATCACTCATTTACTTTACGACGTGCACGGTCCTCCTCGAAAATGAAAGTTATGTCATGTGACGCGTATTTAACAATCAGGCTTGAACAAAAAAAAAAAAAACCAGCAAAATTTTGCTGCAGATTACGGCAAAATAATCGAAAAGTAAACAACTTAAACACCCTGATTACAGGAAAAGCCTTAAAACAAAAGCCTAATTTTATTTCTTTATATTCGAGAAAAAGAAATGGCAACAGATCTTTCATCTCAATGATTTTCTTCACGCTGTAAATTTTAATAAAAGCGTTCATCCGGAAAGTTGAGTTGAAGCACTGAATAATAATTTGAATGGAGGAAAGCCTTCGAAAAATATGGATTTTATTTTGAAATCTAAGAGTCATAATTAATAATTTTTAATTGATATCTCCGCTAAGTATTATCGGAGGATTATGTTAAATAGCCAAACATGAAGACGGGAAGATGACGAATCCATCGATACCTGGTTCGATGGTCAGTTCACTGTCGTTCGGGAGAAGAAGCTTGGACATAGATAGATAGATAGATAGATAGATACTCAGATTTTATATGTATAAGATGTATAGCCATTGGAAGCGTTATTTTTGAGATATTGTTATATTATTGAAAAACAGGTGTTTTTTTTTGTCACTAATTTGGACGTCACGTCTAAAGCTCACTTAATAGAAGGGGGGGGGGGACTTAGTATGGGTCATTCAAGACTTATACAGCATAGATTAAAGCACTTTCCACCAATTACTTCCGTATTCAACTCGCCAATCACTGGGCTAAGGGCAGGGTTACTTTAGCGTGGTTGCTTGGCGCGTTAAGCAATGAACTATGTAGTTGAAGGACTATTTTGAGTTTCAAAGCAACTGTTTATTTATATTTTTATGTGTTTTGGGGAATAGTTTTAAATTCCAAAGAGACTTTAATAGGTCTTTTGAAAAGGTGTTTACGCATTTTAGTTGCAGAAAAATGATCATTTCACATCACTAGCAGAGCGGGGGGGGGATTTTTTTGTTCAACGGACTTCCTTTAACTTCTTAGAACGGGCATCGCTGTGCAGGTACCGCTAGCAATAAATGTTTCGGTCAATCTGATTTTTTTTAAAAAAAAAAAGCCTATAGCCTTCCTCAATAAATGGACTATTCAACACAAAAAGAATTTTTCACTTCATGCCAGTAGTTCCCGAGATTAATTCGTTCAAACAGACAAACTCTTCAGCTTCATGATAATAGTATAGAAATAAATTTTCCCATTTTTTCCTAACATTTTTTATTGCTGCTGCACTTCTATTAGTCATAGCATAATGTTATATAGCATATCTCAATGAATGGACTATTCAATAGAAAAAGATTTTTTTAATCCGAACCAGTAGTTCCTCATATGAGCGCGTTCAAACAAACTGTTCAGCTTTTTTATTAGTTAACAAGCAAAAATACCTGGCGTTGCCTGGGACAGGAATAATTGTGAGACACAATCACTACTTTCTTTCGTTTTCTGTTTTAACTGAAAAAACTCAAAATCCACTGCTTTGACGTGATTAAAAATCGAGTTTCATCTTTACTCATAAAAGCATAAAAGTAAAATAGCAATAAATATGAAGAACGAACAAATATTCATTAGAAACGAAAGCGCGAATAAAAATTTGTAGAATTTCCAAAACATGAACTAACAAAAACAAATATCACTAAAAAAAAAAAGGGCGCTTTATCTAATTAAATAGTACATACACAAAAAGCTCTCGACGTTTCCCTAAGTGCGCAAAAAGCAGAGTTTCCAAATGTTTAAATGACTTTAAACTCATGTTTGCTCCGGAGAGGCCTTGATTCAAAATTTTCATTATAATTACTTTTAATATTGCTGTTGTAAGGCAACGAATTTTCGTAATAATGGGTTTTATATTTAATCATTTAATGGGGAAATTACATGACATTTACTGTTTACCATCATAACGTTTTTAAACTAAGTTTTTTAGGAATAAAGTATAGCCCTAGTTGCTCCCTGATAACGTAGCTATCTATGGTGAAAAAATGGTTGAAATCGGTCCAGTAATTGTGAACATTAAACCGGACATACATACATACACACAGAAGTAGCCATTTATGTACACTTTGTGGTACTTGCATGGGTTTGCCCGTAATAGAAAATTAAAAGGTCTTTTGGTTCGCTTATATATTTACAAATAATGTATTGTCAATTTTCTCGCCAATTGGCTTGTGCCCATGTTATGGTTCCACGTTATGATAATTTCGTAATTTACTCGTCCATCTTATGATAACTTTGTTCTTAAAGTTGGAATAGAAAAAGAACCATATCGAATTTTTGAAAAAACGCTTCGAGGTGCACACCCCCATGCTACAAACTAACTTTGCCAAATTTCATGAAAATCGGCCGAACGGTCTAGGCGCTATGCGCGTTGCAGAGATCCGGACAGAGAGAGAGACTTTCAGCTTTATTATTAGTAAAGATTAATAAGAAAAATAAGACAATGAAACATCATATAATTTTTTTTTACAAATCACTTTTAGCTTTTCCAAAAAGTTACCTCAAGATTTGCCCCATGGCTGACTCGAATCTACATTCACTGGATCATGAAGCCCATATTTTCAGGTCGAGCCCAGGACTAAAGAATACAAGGGCTGGCTCGTTCCTTTGATCTTTTCGTCCGCCGCCAAGTGGACAGCGAGAAGAGAAAACTTGTTTTTGACGTCTTAGGGTACACACTCCGCGGAACAATATCCACAGCGTATGCCCAAAAAACTGTGGTATGCCCTAGCTAAAATACAATTTAAGAATTTTTACTCTGTACAAGGGTTGTTTACATAGGCGTCGGAACCGGGGGAGCTAGGGGAGCTTGAGCTCCCCCTGAGAAATTTCAAACCGGCTCAGCTCCCCGGGAAAATTTTAGCGTTGCAGCTTATTGCCGTACATTGATTTCCTCAAACCTGATTTCAAAAATGTGATCTGCCTTTTCTAGGAATTTCGGAATTTCCACCCAATAAGCAACAAAAGCAGGGGGCAGACGGAGTGGTCAGTGCACTTGAATTCACCTTCACCCTTTTTTTACTGTTAAAACATCTCTTGATTCCAGAAATGCGGAAAAGTGGTCTCTACCCCGCGGCCAGTGAAAATCAGTACCAGTACCAATATGGATTTGCTCCACACCTTGAGCTCGTGTTTCGGCTTTCGAGAGCGGCATTGCAGTTCAGTTCATATTCTTATTAGTTTTGCATGCAGTTTTTTGTCCAATGCGGTGGCGAATCCAGAATTTTGTTCTGGGGGCGGCTGCGGTAGTTAAAATTCTTGCTGAGGTCTCCTTATCATTACCAAAGTTTATCGATGTAAACGGAAGTGTTCTGTATCATTATCTGCTATCTAGGGGTGTTAATGACTAATGAATCTTTCTGAGTTACATTTGAAATTATCTAAAATTTGGTATTCAGCGTTAAAATTCTAAATTTTAAATGTATATTCAAAGTTTTTTCATTCGTTTAGACATATTTGTTATGCAATTTGAAGGCAAAATTTTCAATTCTTATTAAGGATGCAAAACAATTACGCTGACAAGGTTATGTAAATGAAATAGAAGAAAGAAAAGCTGAAAGATGATAAATAAATAGTGAAAAACAGCGAGAAAGAAGACAAAATTTTAAGAATTGATATTAAACACGAAAATTAAAGAGAGAGAAAGAAAGTAAAACAAGTAGCTATTATATCTACACTTTTTTCTCCTTTCCTTCTTTCAGTGAGTAAATGTATAAATATTTGGAACAGGTAGGGAAAAAGTTCAGAAATTTGAAGGGAAATTTCGGAAAACTAACACTTCTGTATCCTGTTACTATCGCAAATTTGTGTATCAACCTTAAGAAGAGCGAAAACAAATTAATTGACAAAGATAGAATGGATGTAGGAAATTATATATATATTTTTTAACATTAAGATGCATAGACAGAGGGTGAAAGAATTTATTTCTGGTATGGGGGTGGCTGCAGCCTTATAGCCCCCCCCCCCCCTGGATTCGCCTTTAGTCCAATGATCACAAAAAGAGATAATAATGAGCCAGTTTGGCATTTAAATATGAATAATATGGAAGGTGCTCTAGACATGACTGAAAAAAGGTTACTAAGATTGTTTGTACTTGTTCAAATAATGTTGAACTTGTTCAAATAATTTCAACTTTCCAAAAACTTACAGTGGCTCCCAAAAGTATTCGTACACTTACGATTTTCAATGAAATACGCCATTATCGATTCGTTAAAATTAATATTTTGGAACGGGTATTTAATTATAAGATCTATGATTTATTTTTTAACAAAACTACATGAAAATTGTTAATAACATAATAAAACTTGATTTTTAAGAAATCAATAATCAAAAAGTGCCAGAAACTTGATCTCACCAAAGTCTTCGTACACTTTGAAAAAATGTCAAAAAACTAGTATATAATCTAACTTTTTACTAAGTTATTGTTTAGTAGAATATCATGCAGTATCAGCAACAGCTTTTAAACATCTGGGAATAGATTTCATTGTTTTTTTTTTTTTTTTTTTTCTTTCTTTCTTTTTTTTTTTTTTTTTTTTTTTGAACAATTTCTGAGTTAAGTGTTCAGCCGGAGTCTTACTGTTTCTAATTCGTTTTCCGTTTCAATAGTGTATTTTCGTAATATATCCACCAGATATCTCCAAATTTGTTCTATTAAGTTTAAATCTGGCGATTGAGGAGATATTTCTAAGCTTAATGAAAATATTTGAGTCACCAAACGCAAACGTGTGCTTCTTATCGTTATCTTGATTTAGAAAAAACGAAGTTGTTTCCGATTGACAAATTTTGGGCTAATAATTTAAAATTGTTTTTAAAAATATTTCACTGAACAGCATGATTCATCGAAAAGTTTCAAACTTCCGAGTACTGCACCCTCACACAAGAACACCTTCACTGTCCTGATTAGCTGATCCCAACTAAGTTCTTTAGATTTAATTTCTCATTTTTTTTTCTATTTACAATTATGCAACAATTTAACCCAAAATGTTGAATTTATTTTTATTTTTAAGTAAGACGTTGTTCCAAAATGTTTTGAGCTTATTTATTATTGATTTTACGGCGGAAAACGTAAGCTTTCTGTTTTTCGCACGAACAAGAAAATTTCTGCAGGAAGAGGTCCCATTTAATCCAGGTAATCAGAGAACTTGGCGAATAATTTTAGGGGAAAATTAAACGAAAATGTTTCATTAAATTCTGCAGAAATTTTTTCATCACCCAAAGGTGTATTTTTTAGTGATGTTCCGGATATTCGTATCCGTGGATATCCGAGGGAAAACAAAGATCTGTATCCGTATCCGTATCCGTTACTTTTTTGACGGATCTTAAACGGATGATTTCTATTCTAAATTTTTTTAAATATTTGAATAAAAGACTCTTAAATTCCGTTGAAATTAGGTTTTATTCCCTATTTAAATTATAAGGTATCATTTCAGATGGCAATTTGTACCCCCCCCTTCCCCCCCCCCCACCTCGTTGCAAAAAGGAAGGGGAAATAAGTTTTAAAAGTGTGTATCAGTGTGTTTTTGTGGCACCGTAGCTCTAAAACAGATAAACCGATTTTGATAGTTCATTTTTCGTTCAAAAGGTGACTTGATCAAAAGTGTTCTTAGCTTGACCTCGTTTTTGTAGAACTTTAATTACCGGAGATATTAATTAAAAACCGATTTCATGTTTTTCACAATTAGGGTTAGTAAAAATTTACCCGTACGTTAAAAATGTTGGTCTTAATTGAAAGAACGAAGTTTTCTGCGTTTGATATTTATTTGAAACTTTCAATTTATATACAGAAGGAGCTATAATCTTGTTAAGTAAATTTTAAATGCAGTTCTAAGCCTTTATACGCGTGATTGGTAGCGATTTCATAGTCGGAAGATAAGGAGAAAAAGCTCAGTAATTTAAAATTTTTACCTGCTGTCAGTTCATATTTGTTAACAAATGTGTGTTCTGACCAGCGAAATTCATCTTAATATGAGGTCGGCTCTCTGGTACATGTTTTGTGTTTTTAAATTTTAATTTAATATTAGTTTTCGTTATTGATTTGGGGTTTCTGTTATTCTTCATTTTTGTTTTTCTCGGCATCCTTCAAAAAAAGTGAGACTAAATTCTCTATTTACTGTTTGTAAAGGTGTTCCCAGCTCTGTATTTCGTCGATTGGAGAAGTTCGGTGGAATGGGTCAGCGCTGCATTTATTCTGAAATAAAATGGGAAAAATTATTTCTAGCCTGTCCAGTAGCAGTTTTACATTCTTGCTCCTGTGTCCTACATCTACCGAGTAAGCTAGGAATAATTTTTCACATTCCATCTAAACATTAATGCAGCGCTGACCCATTCCTTCCAACTCTCCCTCAATTTCAACGGAGATTTCTTTAAAGAGTAAATCATAGTCTTGATTATATTTTTGCCGCAGTTGACCTTTTTTTTTTTTTTTTTGAAGAAACTGCCATTATTCTGACGGGAATACCTTCCGTAACAAATTTTACACTTGGATAGTTGAATTGCAGGAAAAAAAATTGAGATCCGTATCCGTATCCGCGGATCTTGACACTAATGATCCGGATCCGCGGATCTACTTTTTTAACGATCCGGCACATCACTAGTATTTTTCATCATTTCTTTTAACTGTAAATCTCCGATCACGCTTTGTTAACTTTGCATTTGACATTTTCTTACCTTGTTTTCGATACGATTCTTGTCTTTAAAGCATTTTATCAAGCACTTCACAATAGAATGGTATAAATTAACTAATTTAGTGACATTTCAAACCAATTTACGGCTACTGAAAGAGAAAAAACATCAAATTTCGAATTGTGTTTTTGGTTTATGCGCATAGCTGCTATTTTAAAATAATAAGCAGAATATTAGGGCATAAATAAACAAAAAATTAAAGCCAAATGACTTTACAGTAGTAGGGGAAAAAGGACAGTTCTGCGACAGCCGGCGCAGCCCGCAGCATGCATCTGCAATCCGCCTCCCCCTCCCACTCTTCCTCCCACCGCCTCCTCCACTTCCTCCCCACCCCCTCCCGACCTTGGGGTTGACCCTCCCCACGACCGGGGCCGCCGCGAGAACCCGTAGAAGGTGACGAGGGTTTTTCCCGCGTTTTAGATATTTTTCCCGCGTTTTCGGACTTAGAATATTTTGAACTTGTTGTCATGGTATCCACAAAGTTTTTACTTTTTGGATGGCAACACTTGTTTGAGTTTCGGTTTTGGAATGGCAACACTTGTTGTCATGACAACCAGAGTTTTTAGTTTTCGGTTGGCAACACTTGTTGCTATGTTTTAACTTATGCTATGTTTAACGTCGGTGGCGCCATCTATTGAGAGGTTGATTTTTATTTTTCTTATTTCTACGAATTTAATTATTTTTATTTTTACAGAGTGTTGAAGTTGGGAATCGAACACCCAAACTTTGAGTTAGCAAAAACGTATGCTAACCACTATGCTATATTTTTCATTACTCTTTCAGTCTTAATGTGAATCTGTACCATGACAACGAATATTACAATTAAATTAATTTTAAAACCATCAGTTAATTTACTCTTTAGTACTAATCATGGCATATCATTAACTGAATTTCAGCTCATAATTGAAACTATCATCATTATTATTATTTTTCATAATAACAAAGTTTTCACTTAAGTAAAGATTTATTTAAATACAACCCATTCGAGATTTTAGATTTGGTTCAATGCTTTGTGGACTTGAAATATATTTTAAACTTTGATTTTCTTTTTCATGCATTTCAAACTTTATCATTTTTATTTTTTCTAACTTGTTAAATTTTCTTAACTAATTTCATTTTTCTTTGTCAAATTTACAAATATTTTTTCTAACTTGTAAAAATTTCGAAGAAATAATTTTCTTAACTAATTTTTTTTGACTTTCATACAACAAAATATTTTTTCTTACTTGTTAAATTTTCAAAGAAATAATTAACTTAAATATTCTTTCACACATTTTGAACTTTAACGTTTTTTCCTGTCATTTAGCACTTTGATTTTTTTTTTTCACTATTTTAGCGTTTTTCAATTATTTTCAGTCTTTAACTATTTTCTTAACTTTTTAGTCTTTAACTAATTTCAAGCATTTCAGACTTAGATTATTTTTTCGTGATTTCGATTTTTTTTAGTATATTTTAGAGTTTGATCATTTTCTCGCTTGTTTTTACTTTATCGTTTTTTTTTTCCCCGATATTTTTAAACTTAGAAATTTTTCACAAGTAGTGACAGGAATCGAACCTTCAAATTTTTCAAAACGTTATCATGTTTTCAATTTTTGCAATCATGTCAAACTTGCAATCAATTTACTCGTAGTAGTAATTAACACTTATCATTAACAAATTTTCTCAGATTTTAAAAAAATCAACTTAATTAATTTTTTCCAGTAAGCAAATTGCGCACTCAAGTTACATTCCAACACTGCATATATGTTTCAAGAGTTTCATTGAATTTATCACATTCCATTTAATTAACTCTAATAATTACTTTTTCATTAATACTTAACTTAATCATTTTATCATACATTTATTCCAGTTACAAAATTATGCTTAAAAGTTATTTATTTTTCTTAGCACAAGAGATTTTAACATGTTCCTACTAAAATGCTTTTCACTCTAGTTTGAGTTTACTAAAATAGCAACTCATTTACGATTTAGATTCATTTAATCGTCTTTGATTCTTTTTTCATTGTTAATATTTTAAATTATCACATACGTTATTATTTTTATACATTTATCCATTTAATTTTCGAAAATCTACAATCAATTTACTTTTCGTATTAATTAACACTTATCACTATCAAATATTTTCATGAATTTTAAAAAATTATCTTCTTAAATAATTTTTTACTGTAACCAAATTTCCCACTCAAGTTATATTTTATCACTACATATGCTTTTCATGAGTTTCACTTAATTTATCGCATTTCATTTAATTAACTCTAATAATTATTTTTTATCATCGATATTTAAGTTAATCATATTTTCCTTTCTTTATTTTTTTTTTTCATGCAAACACTCTTGATGGAATAAAACAAAATTTTCAACTTTCATGAATTAAATCCCCTCTGAATATTTTATTTTACTTTACCATACTTTACTATTTTACTTACTGCGTTTTACTATTTATCATTCATTACACCTTTTCCAAAATATTACTTTACAACCAACCAATTTCATTAACAGAATTTTCATTACAATTTATAAATTTCACTTTTATTTAATTATTTTTACCTACGGTAAAATAAAACACATAACACAAAAATGTTAAACATCAATGAAGTACCCAAGAAATGTTAAAATTATAAGTCGAGTATCAAAACTTCATGTCAGCAAATTTTAAAAATAGACTTACCGAAAAATAACTTCTACTGAAATTCATTTCAAAACTTGGAATCAATTTACTCTTAGCATTAATAAACACTTATCATTAAGAAATTTTCATGGATTTTAAAAATCAACTTATTTAATTTTTTTCCAGTAAGCAAATTTCGCACTCAAGTTACATTTCATCACTTTATATGCTTTTCAAGAGTTTCATTTAATTTATCACATTTTATTTAATCAACTCTATTAATTATTTTTTTTTGATTAGTATTTAACTTAGTCATTTTATCGCATAGTGTTTTACTTTATTATTTTTTTTTTTTCATACAAACACTCTTGTTAGAATAAAACAAAATTTTCAACCTTCATGAATTAGAATCACTTTGGCTATTTCATTTTCCCAATAATATTTTACTTTAACAACTAATTTCTTTAACAAAATCGATATCATTTATTTTAGTCTTTATCCTTTTCGAACGATACATTCAAATGGACAGCTATACGTTAAATTAAGAAACTTAATCTAAATTTTGACAAATTAAGTTAAAGCTAAATACTGACTAAAATTAAGTACAAAAGACTAACCTTTTTGGGGTGAAATCCCTCAAGTACCAGCTATCGCGAAGTTATTTAAAAACAGTGAATGAAATTGTAATAAGTGGATTGTTAATTATAACTCAATCTCACAAAATTACAATTACATGCATGTTTTATTTGAAATCGCTGCATACGGCTGGCAGCCCATCGTCGATTTGCAGAACGCATGCCGTGATATCGCAAATCAACTCGGCTGTTGAAAGAAACTACCGTAATCCCACAGCACTTCGGATCGTCCACACACACACACACACATCGAGGCGAATTAAGAAAATGACTTTATCAATATTGCTATCTACCCCTTTACCGATAACAGATAACAAACCCCACGTGCTAGTATTATTCACCACCTGGCCTACGTCTTTCAAGTGATGTCACTGTTTCTGACCAATTAAAATTAGTTCACGTTTCTCAAATATCAAGCACACAGATCGGCAATAGCCTGATGTCAGGTTTTCCAAACAAAATTTTAGATTTTAATTCGTAGTTTCGAATTAATTTCTTTTTCATTTCAAACTTATAAAAAAAATTTCCAGCTTGTAAGAATATTTCTTTCAAAAACAGATTTTTGATTCAAAACAGTATTTTTTCAAACTTGTAATATTTTTCTACTTAGAAAATGAAATCAAAAATTTTTGTTTTCTTTAATAATATAAAATGTTTTTAAGAAATAATTTCTCAAACTTGTAATATTTTTCCACTAATTAAAAAAAAAATCAATTTTTTTTTTCAATCATATAAAAATACATTTTCAATCTTACAACAGTAAATTTTTCCGCAAAAATATTTTTTTCAAATCAAAATAATAATAATATTTTTGTAACATATTGTTTTTTTTTTCCTTTCAATCTTTTTTTTTTTTTTTTTTTTCAAAAATTTTCAAACTTACAAAATAAAATTTTTTTAACTGAATCTTCAAACGAAATGCTTTAATTAAATTTAAAACTCAATATCACTTTACTCTTAGTATTAATAACCAATAGCACTTAACCATTTACTCTTTGCACTCTAAGTATTAATTAACACACACGCATTAGAAATAATAATAATAATGTTTAAGATACTTACAAATCATCTACTCAAGCTTTCAAATATCCATCTAGCATGTTATTGTTCATTCGTGTGAGGGAACTTGTAATAAAACTTTACATATCAACCGAAATTATAAGCGAAAATATCGCATTTTTTAGCACTTAATATAATCCTACAATTAACAAATTGGTTTTAACTTTGAATTTAAGAAAAATAAAAACTATTACACACTTAGTAACATATCTATCGATGTATATTATTTCATGACAAATCACAAATAGGTGAGGATCTTTTATCGATCATGTGACCAACTAAGTTAAGAAAGAGCGTTCTTATCTCATATGAGAATTTATAAGTCTTTAATATTTCTCTTTAATGTAAGTGTATTGATACGTACGAGTTTGTGTATGTGAATATAACTGTGGTGAAAATCATTCTGAAACTTTGAAGCCTGAAGATGAACAGATGGGATGCAACGAACATGAAAATGAACATTGAGGCTTCTCCACAGCCTGATGATATGATACACTTGGGTGATTGTATTTTCACTTTAGGTGAATACTTTTCGGAAACGTACACGCGTGCATATTAGAAGATATACGTGTGGGAAAGATGGTATTTTTCGACCAACTATGGATGGTATTTCCTTAGAACCAGATGTGTGGAGATCACTTATTTCAAGCCTACGTAAAAATGTAAATCAAAAATTAATCGAAGACCGTGATTTCGCTTTTGTTATAAAAAAAGGAGAGTCGAGTGCGAATGGTAACATCTGTGTTAGTGTGCAAAGATTGTTCAAACTGAAACGAGAAGTGTTCCAGTTGATGCCTGATAGAGTTCTACTTTTGGAAAGCCAGATTGACAAATTGTGCTACGCATCCCCTTGTATCTCACGTAGTGTCAAAGACAAACTTATGACTTATACTCTAAAAGAGTACATCCTTTCGGAAATTGAGAAAAAATATCCCTGTGATTGTCGATGTGATAAAATCAGCACATATACATCACAAGAAGTTCGTAAACTGGCTGATTCTCTACGTAAGTGACTATTTGATGAGCTCATATGCAACATAAACTACCTTTCTAAAAAAGAATGTGTGGATTGTAAAAATGGATTCATTTTTTTACATGAGAGTGCATGAATGTGAATCATTAACAAGGGGTCGAAAGTTCGACACTTTTTTTTCGAACGGGCTCTTTTTAATGTTAATTGGGAAAACTTGACTCGTGACTTCGTTACTTTGAATGTTGATAGTCCATGTTTAAAATGTCATGTGTCTGATTTATTTGATGCAATCGATGTTAAAAATACGCTTGAAAGTTTTGAAGAGTTTTACTTAAAGATGAAAGTTTTTTTAATTGTCTTTTACTGTGTGTGTGAATAAATTGTGTTTATCATTTTAAAAGAGACTTGTGTTTTGATTGAGTTGTTGAATATGGTTGATGGATTATACTTTGAAATCACTCTTACATATATTTTTTATATGCACTTTATTGTAAGTAATCTTTATACTATCGGTGTTGTCTTCATCTTATTGTATGGTTTTGTAATTAAGACTGAATGAAAATATAATTTTTGTAATATTTCTATAGTTTAATGCATGCGAAGGACTTCAAATAATGCTAAGTGGAAAGTCAAAATTAGAACCGTAAAGCTTAAACATGACAATGGTTTGAAAACAATACACAGTTATATTCACATACACAAACTCGTACGTATCAATACACTTACATTAAAGAGAAATATTAAAGACTTATAAATTCTCATATGAGATAAGAACGCTCTTTCTTAACTTAGTTGGTCACATGATCGATAAAAGATCCTCACCTATTTGTGATTTGTCATGAAATAATATACATCGATAGATATGTTACTAAGTGTGTAATAGTTTTTATTTTTCTTAAATTCAAAGTTAAAACCAATTTGTTAATTGTAGGATTATATTAAGTGCTAAAAAATGCGATATTTTCGCTTATAATTTCGGTTGATAAGTAAAGTTTTATTACAAGTTCCCTCACACGAATGAACAATAACATGCTAGATGAATATTTGAAAGCTTGAGTAAATGATTTGTAAGTATCTTAAACATTATTATTATTATTTCTAATGCGTGTGTGTTAATTAATACTTAGAGTGCAAAGAGTAAATGGTTAAGTGCTATTGGTTATTAATACTAAGAGTAAAGTGATATTGAGTTTTAAATTTAATTAAAGCATTTCGTTTGAAGATTCAGTTGAAAAAAAATTTTATTTTGTAAGTTTGAAAATTTTTGAAAAAAAAAAAAAGATTGAAAGGAAAAAACAAACAATATGTTACAAAAATATTATTATTATTTTGATTTGAAAAAAATATTTTTGCGGAAAAATTTATTGTTGTAAGAATAAAAATTTATTTTTATATGATTGAAAAAAAAAATTGATTTTTTTTTTTTAATTAGTGGAAAAATATTACAAGTTTGAGAAATTATTTCTTAAAAAACATTTTATATGATTAAAGAAAACAAAAATTTTTGATTTCATTTTCTAAGTAGAAAAATATTACAAGTTTGAAAAAATACTGTTTTGAATCAAAAATCTGTTTTTGAAAGAAATATTCTTACAAGCTGGAAATTTTTTTTTATAAGTTTGAAATGAAAAAGAAATTAATTCGAAACTACGAATTAAAATCTAAAATTTTGTTTGGAAAACCTGACATCAGGCTATTGCCGATCTATGTGCTTGATATTTGAGAAACGTGAACTAATTTTAATTGGTCAGAAACAGTGACATCACTTGAAAGACGTAGGCCAGGTGGTGAATAATACTAGCACGTGGGGTTTGTTATCTGTTATCGGTAAAGGGGTAGATAGCAATATTGATAAAGTCATTTTCTCAATTCGCCTCGACGTGTGTGTGTGGACGATCCGAAGTGCTGTGGGATTACGGTAGTTTCTTTCAACAGCCGAGTTGATTTGCGATATCACGGCATGCGTTCTGCAAATCGACGATGGGCAGCCAGCCGTATGCATCGATTTCAAATAAAACATGCATGTAATTGTAATTTTGTGAGATTGAGTTATAATTAACAATCCACTTATTACAATTTCATTCACTGTTTTTAAATAACTTCGCGATAGCTGGTACTTGAGGGATTTCACCCCAAAAAGGTTAGTCTTTTGTACTTAATTTTAGTCAGTATTTAGCTATAACTTAATTTGTCAAAATTTAGATTAAGTTTCTTAATTTAACGTATAGCTGTCCATTTGAATGTATCGTTCGAAAAGGATAAAGACTAAAATAAATGATATCGATTTTGTTAAAGAAATTAGTTGTTAAAGTAAAATATTATTGGGAAAATGAAATAGCCAAAGTGATTCTAATTCATGAAGGTTGAAAATTTTGTTTTATTCTAACAAGAGTGCTTGTATGAAAAAAAAAATAATAAAGTAAAACACTATGCGATAAAATGACTAAGTTAAATACTAATCAAAAAAAATAATTAATAGAGTTGATTAAATAAAATGTGATAAATTAAATGAAACTCTTGAAAAGCATATAAAGTGATGAAATGTAACTTGAGTGCGAAATTTGCTTACTGGAAAAAAATTAAATAAGTTGATTTTTAAAATCCATGAAAATTTCTTAATGATAAGTGTTTATTAATGCTAAGAGTAAATTGATTCCAAGTTTTGAAATGAATTTCAGTAAAAGTTATTTTTCGGTAAGTCTATTTTTAAAATTTGCTGACATGAAGTTTTGATACTCGACTTATAATTTTAACATTTCTTGGGTACTTCATTGATGTTTAACATTTTTGTGTTATGTGTTTTATTTTACCGTAGGTAAAAATAATTAAATAAAAGTGAAATTTATAAATTGTAATGAAAATTCTGTTAATGAAATTGGTTGGTTGTAAAGTAATATTTTGGAAAAGCTGTAATGAATGATAAATAGTAAAACGCAGTAAGTAAAATAGTAAAGTATGGTAAAGTAAAAATAAAATATTCAGAGGGGATTTAATTCATGAAAGTTGAAAATTTTGTTTTATTCCATCAAGAGTGTTTGCATGAAAAAAAAAAAAAATAAAGAAAGGAAAATATGATTAACTTAAATATCGATGATAAAAAATAATTATTAGAGTTAATTAAATGAAATGCGATAAATTAAGTGAAACTCATGAAAAGCATATGTAGTGATAAAATATAACTTGAGTGGGAAATTTGGTTACAGTAAAAAATTATTTAAGAAGATAATTTTTTAAAATTCATGAAAATATTTGATAGTGATAAGTGTTAATTAATACGAAAAGTAAATTGATTGTAGATTTTCGAAAATTAAATGGATAAATGTATAAAAATAATAACGTATGTGATAATTTAAAATATTAACAATGAAAAAAGAATCAAAGACGATTAAATGAATCTAAATCGTAAATGAGTTGCTATTTTAGTAAACTCAAACTAGAGTGAAAAGCATTTTAGTAGGAACATGTTAAAATCTCTTGTGCTAAGAAAAATAAATAACTTTTAAGCATAATTTTGTAACTGGAATAAATGTATGATAAAATGATTAAGTTAAGTATTAATGAAAAAGTAATTATTAGAGTTAATTAAATGGAATGTGATAAATTCAATGAAACTCTTGAAACATATATGCAGTGTTGGAATGTAACTTGAGTGCGCAATTTGCTTACTGGAAAAAATTAATTAAGTTGATTTTTTTAAAATCTGAGAAAATTTGTTAATGATAAGTGTTAATTACTACTACGAGTAAATTGATTGCAAGTTTGACATGATTGCAAAAATTGAAGACATGATAACGTTTTGAAAAATTTGAAGGTTCGATTCCTGTCACTACTTGTGAAAAATTTCTAAGTTTAAAAATATCGGGAAAAAAAAAAACGATAAAGTAAAAACAAGCGAGAAAATGATCAAACTCTAAAATATACTAAAAAAAATCGAAATCACGAAAAAATAATCTAAGTCTGAAATGCTTGAAATTAGTTAAAGACTAAAAAGTTAAGAAAATAGTTAAAGACTGAAAATAATTGAAAAACGCTAAAATAGTGAAAAAAAAAAATCAAAGTGCTAAATGACAGGAAAAAACGTTAAAGTTCAAAATGTGTGAAAGAATATTTAAGTTAATTATTTCTTTGAAAATTTAACAAGTAAGAAAAAATATTTTGTTGTATGAAAGTCAAAAAAAATTAGTTAAGAAAATTATTTCTTCGAAATTTTTACAAGTTAGAAAAAATATTTGTAAATTTGACAAAGAAAAATGAAATTAGTTAAGAAAATTTAACAAGTTAGAAAAAATAAAAATGATAAAGTTTGAAATGCATGAAAAAGAAAATCAAAGTTTAAAATATATTTCAAGTCCACAAAGCATTGAACCAAATCTAAAATCTCGAATGGGTTGTATTTAAATAAATCTTTACTTAAGTGAAAACTTTGTTATTATGAAAAATAATAATAATGATGATAGTTTCAATTATGAGTTGAAATTCAGTTAATGATATGCCATGATTAGTACTAAAGAGTAAATTAACTGATGGTTTTAAAATTAATTTAATTGTAATATTCGTTGTCATGGTACAGATTCACATTAAGACTGAAAGAGTAATGAAAAATATAGCATAGTGGTTAGCATACGTTTTTGCTAACTCAAAGTTTGGGTGTTCGATTCCCAACTTCAACACTCTGTAAAAATAAAAATAACTAAATTCGCAGAAATATTCAAAGTCCGGAAATAAAAAATCAACCTCTCAATAGATGGCGCCACCGACGTTAAACATAGCATAAGTTAAAACATAGCAACAAGTGTTGCCAACCGAAAACTAAAAACTCTGGTTGTCATGACAACAAGTGTTGCCATTCCAAAACCGAAACTCAAACAAGTGTTGCCATCCAAAAAGTAAAAACTTTGTGGATACCATGACAACAAGTTCAAAATATTCTAAGTCCGAAAACGCGGGAAAAATATCTAAAACGCGGGAAAAACCCTCGTCACCTTCTACGGGTTCTCGCGGCGGCCCCGGTCGTGGGGAGGGTCAACCCCAAGGTCGGGAGGGGGTGGGAGGCGCAATCGGGGAGATGGACGGCGCAGCTGGCTGCGGGCTGCGCCGGCTGTCGCAGAACTGTCCTTTTTCCCCTACTTACAGTGTGTCATCACAATGCAAAAATAATAAAAAAACAACTTATGATAATTTTAATCATGAGTTTATTCGAAAATATTTCAGTGTGAGATGATTTTTGTGGCGTATTTTTTTCTGACCCTTCGCCTTTTGACAAATTTCAAAAATAAAATCTGGCAATATTTTGAAAAAAAACTACTGGGTTTTATTCAGAATGGCATAGGAATATTGTGAAAAAAAAAAAGGACTTCATATTCGATTTCAGTTTTGCGTTATTTTGATTTTACTACAAAATTTCAAGGTGTACGAACACTTTTGGGAGTCACTGTATCTCATTTTAAGTTATCTGACCCCTCAGATTATACTTTAAGAAGTTATAGTTATTCTTGTTTTTTGAGCAATCACGATTGCTTATTGCTTTCATTTGACTGTTTGGATGTGCTATCATTTTATTTTCCCGCCAGCACCCTCTGCAGCACCACCGTCGACCGGCCTCACGATGCTGCTCCTCTAGCGAAAACCATCTTCAGGTAGCGTCAATGTCCTACACTAACACGCATACATACACGCACGTACAAACACATACACCTACACACATGCACAAACACATACACACACGCATACATACGGACATATATACACACACCTACACACAATTACCCACACACTCATGCCTGCACAGAGACACAAACACATATGCCTACACACACATACACATTCCCCCCTACCACAAACACTCATACACACAACTACCCACACACTCATGCCTACACACAGACACACACATATTCCTACACACCCCCACATACACATTCCCCCACCCTACCACAAACACTCATACACACAACTACCCACACACTCATACCTGCACATAGACACAAACACACACGCCTACATACACACACACACACACTCGTGATTGCGAAAAACATAATTTGAATTCCAGATGTCAAAATTCAAATTTATTTATTTATTTATTTTATTTTATTTTTTTTTTTTTTTTTGCTTTCTCAAAATTACTATTTTTTCATCACTTCCAGCTATATTTTTATGCCAAAATTGTCACCTTTCATCTATTATTGCAGAAAAAAAGCCAACAATATTTTATAGTTTCTATCAAAGACTCAAAGACTTTAAACTAAAAATTCATCTCAACAATATAATATATAGTGAACAATTCATTTTAACACATATCCAACGTTCAGTTTTTCCGCCCTCCTGTTTCATCCATTCCCCTTTTTCTAGTTCTCAGAAAATAAGAAAGTCTTCTAAATGCTACGTTGTCGAAGCCTCCCCTTTCCTCCAAAATTATTACAAACCGCCTCAAATTTTGTTTTCAAGGCTCAATTCCCTGAAAATTTCCGGAAGAGAGTCCTTTGAATGCCTTGCCCTCCAAAACATGGGAGATTATGTAATATTCCATTTTTGGGACTTCAATTTCAAAAAAATTGCTGGACCCCTAACGCCAACAAATATGATCCACAGTCGCGTTTTTCAGCAACTACAATTTCGAAAAAATTAAGAAGAAGAAACCTCTGAACTTTTCCTGATTACATCATTGAAAAACGCTCTCTATTAGGGCTTCAATTTTGAAAAATTTCCAGAGTAGAGCCCTAGTACAGCTTTTCCCCTGACATCATTGAAAGTTGTCTACAATTACGTTTTTGGGACTTCCAATTCGAAATATTGGGATGGAGATGTAATTCGTTCGAAAAATCGATCGAGGACAATCCTTCGAGTCATATTTTCACTAAAGGCAACAAATGTGATATATAATCGCGTTTTAAGACGTTAATTTCGAAAAATTTTCAGGGAGGGTATTTGAACCTTTTCTCCCCTTTACATTATCAAAGGTCACCTATAAGTTCGATTTTAGAACAAGAATTTTGAAAATTTTCCGGGAGAGACCCCAAAACACCTCTATTTCTACGTGCTCATCTTCGAGTACTAATCGACTCCTTTTCAAAACCAGAAGTTTAATCACCTCATTCTCTCCATAAACAATTGTATATATACAATATTCAATAAGAGATGGAAGCTTCGAAGCCAATTTTTATGGGGAAAAACGTTTAAAAGCCTCCCTCCCCCCGTCACGCCCTAAAAAAAATTATTTTCTGGTTGCGCCTCTGCTTCTACCCCTTATTAGATTCCAGATACTTCTTATACTGTGTCCCAGCTCCTCCTACTTCTACTAAGTTCCTACGCCTTTGGTTGTTTAAGAGGCAGTTGAAGGGGCGAGGCCACTCCCAGACAAGGCTAAAAATCACTCATTATGAATCAGGATATGAATATTGTTTTCAAGGTTTGATTTTAATTTCGAAATGTCTCATAACATTTGACTAGGTTTTTTTCAGAAATAAGCTCCTGCGCTAAATCTGTTGGCAGGTTATGTTTCCTTCACATTATGCTAAAGTAGACATAAAGGTCACATTTTTTAGAATCGAAAATATTTGTGCGTAACTATATTTGAAAGTATTGAAAACGCCTTCACGTGCTGATGGTCTAGTTACTGAAAAAGTTCTGGAAACTTAAGCTTTCGGTCAAGATTTTCAAAGTGCTCAAAACACACCCAAAAAGATAAGGAATACAACCTTCCTTTCTGTTTTTAAATGTTTTTTTTTTTTTTTTTTTTTTTTTCGTGGAATACTAACTTTGAAGCTGCTTCAATAAATAGTTGGGGGAAGAATTTTAAAAAGTTAAGGTAAAGAGCAAGACAAATTTTATAAAATGTGGTGTACGAAGTTATTTTTTAATGCAGGATTTGGTTCAACCCTGTCACAATGCAACTTTATGATATTTTTAATAAATTTCCTTCAACCGTAAAATTACAATGCATTTAGATGTAACGCATGAAATTTCTTTGTAAATATTATTCAATAGATTTAACTTAACAATTTCTTGAACACTGTATTCCCATGCTTAAAATTATTAATAATTCGCATTGATGCGACAATGACTTAAAGATGGGAGAGGGGAGATGGAAAATGAGCAATATATTGTGATTATCTCAATCGTGTATCTCTTTTTTGTACAGGAGCTTTTTTTTTTTTTTTGTGATCATTTAAAGCTTTCAAATCAGATACATTAATGTTTTTATGATTGTACAAAAGCTAGGCCATTTAATTGTTCTTCTGTATTGAAAGAACATTTGGAAGAATCCGATATTTGAATGAAAAACTTTCTGAGGACAAAAGGTAAGCCGGCATTTTTTTTTTTTTTTTTAATGGACTTTATCACAGAAGAAAACTTTGTAGAATATTCGGAGAGATTTCATTTATTACTGTAATGCAATGTATTGTAGAATTCTGACGTGAAGAACTTTTTCAGTCTACAAATAAGTTAGCTTTATGAATTTGGTGATAATCATTGAAACTTTAAATTTGGTTTACGTTGCTAAATTTTAATACGTTATTTTTAAATTGAAGTGATTAAAATGCTGATTAACAATTTTAGTAAACACCTATTAATCTGGACTTCACTTTATACGGACAACCATTTAAATGTACATACGGTATAAATAAAGAACGCATTAGCGCAATAACGCATTTTTGTAAGACTGTTTTTTTTTTTTTTTTTTTTTTTTTTAACTTTTTCTAATGCAGCTTTATATTTCATTCTCTTGAATTCAAAATACAATTTTTACTGTGTTCAAGTATTTTACTTATGTACATTGGTTCAACTTATAGGTTATTTTGCTCAATTTGTTTTGAACAATCTAGATGACCTGGATCCTCTATTAGTCCAGGTTAATGAGGTTCTATTTCCCTTTTCAAAAACAACGTTTGTTAAGATTCTTGGTCAGAGTTATAGTTACTTCGTAAAAAAAAAACTTCCTCTAAAAAATATCGGCAGTATTTAGATTCAAATGGAGTATCACGAAATTCAAATATGTTTTAGCTATTCCTTATATCTATCTTATCTCTTTCATTTTCTTTGAGACAAGTTTGAAATAAGAATATTATTATTATTTTTTAAAGTCTAAACTGACAAAATTATGTACACACAAGAGGAAACTTGACAAGCACAGTAAATTATTTTAATTTCTTTATAAGCTCAATTTTATTGGGTAAAATTTCTGCTTTCTACCCCTTTAAAACACGCATATTGGATAAAGAATATCCAAAACTACGCAAGAGAAACTAAAAATTCGTATTGTAGATTTTAATTAGGTTTATTGTTTTTGGTATCGCTTATTAACTTATCGATGGGACACAAAACATTTACCCTTGTATTTCATGTTTTGAAGTTTAACCCTCAAGAAACTTTTAAACATACAAACGGGAAAAGAGAGTGAAGATTTCGCACGCACGCACTATACAAATGTCCCAGATCGAATTTTCAAAAAATCGCTTCGAGGTGCACACCCCCACGCTACAAACTTTGTGCCAAATTTCATGACAATCGGCCGAACGGTCTAGGCGCTATGCGCGTCACCAGGGACGTAACTAGAGGGGGGCAGACGGGGCTCGTGCCCCGGGCGCCAAACTGACTAAATAAATGCTTAAATTTAATTTTAAAAAAAAGGACAAGTTATTAAAAGCCAACCCACCCCCCCCCCCCTCAAAAAAAAAAAAAAAAACACACACACACACACACACACACACTGTGCAGGCGCTGGCAGAAAGTTTGCATGGTTTAATGTGGATAAAGAGTGAGAAGGATAGACCAGAGAGAGACAGAGTAGGAGGGCGCAGTAAATAGCATGAATGTGTTTTCTCAGAGTGACCAATAGTTGTTATATCTTATCTAAGAATTTTTCTCTCGAAGGAGGAATATGGGAGCTAAGCTGAGGGAAGTAGTACACACCAATACAAAACAGCGGAAATGCTCAAATGTCCTTTTTCTACAATTAAACGTCATAAAGTTGTCAACATGATGTCTCCCTCTCAGCTTTTACAATGACGAGAACTTGTCTACCCCATCCTAAGGGCCTATGAGAAAATCGTTACACTGTTCTTTTGGCCGTAGCCCATGACTTAGTTGGAGCCACTAACTTTATCCAACAGAACCATTCTCTAAAGTGTATCTTCTCTAGCTTGTACCACGAACTTTTTTTCTGCTTTTTACTCCGTTCTCAGGATGTTTTTTGCTCATATTGTATAGTTTTAAATCAATTTTAAGATATGTCGAAGAAACCATTTAAAGCTGAATTCAGAAAGACAGCGAAGGACCACGAAAAAGAGGCCCCCAACAATCTTCATCTTATTTATCATCGTGGTTAAATGCTAAAGACGTTAGGAGAGTAGGTAAGGCATTGTTTGTATAATTTGAATGATGTAATGCAAATTTGTTGAATTTTATAATTTTTCTCATTCTTGGAAAAAAAATCTCGCACTATAATAATGGAGATTCAATTTAAAGTTCGGGAGGCTGCCAATTTTTCTTTAGAAAATACTAGGGTTATTTTGAGGATAAATTGAACTAAAACGATAAATTTTTGACTTAGTTTCAATATATTTTTTCCACCCACACAATATTTTAAATATGCTTAAATCATCAACGTCAATCAATGTGTCAGAAATCAGCAATTTTTTGCGGCTATAAACTTAAATTTTTCTTTGGTACTTTTGATGCATATTTATAATTACAGTAGAAGTCTTGCACCCGTTTATCCAGGTCTCCGGCTTATCCAGATCAAATTTTAAATTTAAAAAATATATTCACTGAAATGATATAATTCTAAATTATGGTAGCCGGAACGAAACTGTCAATGTACTAAATAATTGCTCTTTATTTTGATTAAATACACAACTCCTGCTTAGGACGTGCAATAAATTATAGTCATCTAATAAACAACATGGCATATTTGGAGTGTCATTCCTACACCATAGCAGCTGAACTACAAATGATTAAGTGTTTGCGAGTAACAATCCTGTGTAATTTTGTTACTACGTTTTTTGCTGTTATAAAAGATAAGTCTGCTTATTTACGAATGTTTTACAAATTACCCGGATTTTCGTTATCCGGATTGCCTTTGGTCCCCCGTTAGTTCGGAAAAATGAAGTTGTACTGTAAATGAAAATAACCTGAACGGAAGCGCACTGAAAACATATAATATTTAACATTTTTATTATATGTGTTTAAAAAAAAAAGGTTAACCGAAACATTTGATCTCAAGCACATTATGTTTCTGTTTTTCTATTAACTGTTTCTCAGATGTATAGTATATACCAGAGTTGGGGGACGTGCGTCCTTTATGAAAATTAGCTCTTGCAATAATTAATATTTAACTGTACAGATTGCGAAAATTTAAAATGTGTTGCACATAAAATTATTATGATAGAGTTTAAATAGGATAATCTGTCCTTTTGAACTACAGTAAGATGTCAGCTTAAAGTCAGGATAAGCCAAGTATAGTAATATTCAATTTATTTCAAGTAAGAAACAAAAACAAACAACCTATTAAATTTTTTATCGGATTTAAAATTATTTCACGCACTATTGCGATATGTTGCTCTTTTGTAGTTGTATATTGTTATTTTTCTTGCGAATTTCTTCATAGTAGTATATTAAAATACTGAAAAATAAATAATTGAAAATTTTTGTTTCATTGAAGTTATAATTTTTAATTAATATTTTTAAAGCAATATTGCAACAAGTTGCGAAAAACTCTCTTGTGGAAATACAAAAATATTTTTCCTTGAATAACTTCGTATGTAAAATAATAAATAAAATATTTAATGATTTTTACCCCCTATCGCTATTTTTAAAAAAAGCAATACAGTGTGATAAAGCTATATAAAACTTATAATTACGTAAAAGTCGCATTTATAAGGCTTATGGAATTATAGGCAACGGACTCCTTTATCACTGCCTAATTCAAATATGGCTTCCAGTGGTGAAATGTTCAAAAATGATACCAAATGGAATGTTATTTATCTATTTGTTCTACTGGTTAAAGAGTACTCCATTACGGTGTAACGAAAAGTTACATTACAAGACATGTATAAATTGCAAATGCATTTTGTGTAAAATTCGTCCTTGACTCATATGAGGCAGTGAGAAGCAAAGGGATGTTAGTGGACATTTTCAAGTTTTGAGTAAAACGCGTATAGTCTAGGTAGGCTTTCATTGATTTTTTTTCTAAATCATGTTATACAGCAGCACCTACCAGGGCTACTAGTACTATCTCTTGCCCCAAGAAAGAGGATGGGTTCACCTACTATGTGTACTAGTTATCTCCAAACTTTTAATTTTTCCACTTGCATTCCTTTGCATCTCACTGCCTCAAATGTAACCGTCTCCTCCGTGATTCTGCTCCATTTGCGTTGAAATTTGATAGTTAGAATTAAATTTTTATTAAAGATCTTAATTCTAGATTTAAGTTCTTGTTTATTGTATATAGTTTACCATGTGGTGCGTTTAGTCCAATTTGATATTCTGTCGTGCATATGCTGGAGCTTAAACACCCTCTTTTAAGTTTGTAGTTTAATTTTTTGGTCTTTTGACCATACTTATTGATTCCTCCACGGCTGATGAGCTCTTGATCCAACCTTTCAACTTTTTCTATTAATTGCTGCTTGTATTTTTCTTTTTCTCATCATTACTATTCTTAAAAATTGTTTAAAACTTGTTATTTGGCTTGCATATTTTATATATTTACTTGGCTTTTTAGTTTTACTGCGTTGCGCATCTATGGGCTTTTGGTTTGATCTTTTCATAATTACAATAATAATAATATATATATATATATATATATATATATATATATATATATATATATATATATATATATATATATATATACAGTCGAGTCTCAACTTACGCGAGGGATGCGTTCCAAGACCCCTCGCGTAAGTCGAAATTTCGCGTTGTAGAAAAGGATACGTGTAAAAACTTTTATAAACATAGTCAATTGTTTTAAACACTTGTAAACACCACCTCAAGCTGCTAAAAACCATTTCTCAACCTTACATTTCTGTTTCGTACAAAAAAAAAAAAAAGAATTTTTATTTGTATTTGAAATTTAAAAACCGTTTTGTTCAACATAAAATATTGCTGCGATGCCCAAAATCAATTGTCAATGGGAAAGAAAGACATAAAATACACCACTACATTACGTAAAAAATGATTAGTCAGAAAAACAAATGCACTATAGTTTTACTGTACAGTAGATCTAGTAATGATATTTGTAACTTAAAAAAGTGAAGATGATGTTGATTTATCCTGCGTGATCAAACAGTCATTCTTCTTATATACTTTCTAATACATAATGCAGTTGCTTCACTAGTTCTTTTAACTTTTCCATATATGGCAACACCCCTCTTCCTGGTTTCTTAAATTCACAATACAAGAGCGTCTTCTGTTTTCATAATTTTTACAGTTTGCTTAGATATTACTCGGTTAACTTTAACGGATCTCTTTTTTTTTTGACTTTTAATTGTACATATGGAAGATTCACTCATACCTAATAGTCGTGCTACCTTCGACACATTTTATAGTTGTGCAAGCTCATAATCTGGTGCTTTTCTTTTATTGTCAGAAACTTTCTCTTTTTCTTTCTATCTTCACAAGATGAAACAGCGCTCTTGGGTGTCATTATATTTCAACAACTTTCACATTTAGCATGCAGAAAAAATGGAAAATGAAGAGTAGGTATTTGTATAAGCGATGTATCAGACTAGTAAAATGTGGGAACTTCCGCTCTCAGTTATGCTAAAAGGGATGAAGGTCCATTCACGGGGGGAAAAAAAAATAAGTAACCAATAACAAAGCCGATACTTACACACCGTGATTCCCTTCCGAAAATTTTCGTGTTGCGGGTGAGGAATTCGCGTTACATTTAAAATTCTTTACTATTGAAAAAAATCGCGTTATAACCATTTCGCGTAAGTCGGATCGCGTTGTAGCGGGAGTCGACTGTATATATATATATAGGGAGCGTGTATTTTCTCTGTAATGTACGTGAGGGGCCCTGGTGGTGACGTTGTGAAGTTTCTCGGGGATTTTTTTTTTTTTGCTTTGTTTGTTTTGTATGGGGGGGGGGGGCGCCGAAACGAGGTCTTGCCCCTGTTCGAATATGATCTAGTTACGTCCCTGCGCGTCACAGAGCTCCTGACAGAGAGACTTTCAGCTTTATTATTAGTCAAGAATATATTTTCCCTAATGCCCCCTTTTCATAACATTTTTTATTGCTGCTTCATTCCTATTAGTCATAGCATGATATTATATAGCCTATAGACTTCCTCTGAATGGATTATTCAACACAAAAAGAATTTTTCAGTTCCAACCAGTAGTTCCTGAGATTAGCGCGTTCAAACAAGCTAAGTCTAATGCTTTATATTATTACTAGTGCCACCCGCACGGCTTTGCCCGTAATAGAAAAATTAAAATGTCTTTTGATTCGCCTGTATATTTACAAATAATGTATGGTGAATTTTCTCGCCAATTGGCTTGTACCCACGTTACAATTCCACGTTATGATAATTTCGTAATTTATGATAGTTTTTCTCTTAAAATTGGAATAGAAAAAGAACCACATCGAATTTTCGAAAAATCGCTTCGAGGTGCACACCCCCATGCTACAAACTAACTTTGTGCCAAATTTCATGAAAATCGGCCGAACGGTCTATTTGCGTCACAGACATCCTCCGGACAGAGAGACTTTCAGCTTTATTATTAGTAAAGAATATAGTTAAGTGTAAAGAAAGGTTATCACTGAAAAAACTTACACCTCAGCTATTTGCGGAGAGATATAATAGTTAAATAATAAATGCAACAATTATTTATTGGTACGCCCTAGGGGTGCGACATCGATGTCGATGTTTTGGCAGGGTTGTTTGGTTTAAACCACGTTGGTTTAAACCAATTGGTTTTTTTAAAAAATTGTTTTCTTTTAAAAAAAGCCAAAAAAAAAAATCCATTTTACAGGTTTACATTGATTTCCCCACACATTCCATTTATGCTAAGTTCCTAGCTAAGTTGCAGAGATAAATACTAAAATTGCAAAGTTGCTTCTTCAAAATGTATTACAAGCTTTAATCGAAAAAAAAAAAATATTAATATATTTTTTATTTCATATATGTGCCATAAAGCAGATTTCAGTCAACTTCAATCATTATGCTTAATTTGCATGATTAGTTAAGATTTACTAAGGATTGAATCTTTTATTGTAGATGCAATTCATTATATTGCTCACTCCTGTTGCAGCAGAGTTTCCGCTACGGTCGCATTTTTCGCATAATGCGAAAACACTATCTGAATTGCGAAAATAAAGCAACGCATTTTCGCTTTTTTGCTCAAATAAAAAATAAATAAAATTTAGAAAAAAAAAGAAGAAATGTATGATCCTAGAGAGGAAGCATGCATGGCGAGATAATCAACTTAATCTTTTTTAAATCTTAGCTAAGATGTTTAAACTACAATTAAGTTCAATAACTATTAGTCTTATCCAGCATTATGTCACCCCAATAACTGCTTTATTAGGAGGATGGGACAGCAACGTTCTAAACACCAATCGTATTTTCTTTTTTAGCCTACTTTCCCAGTAAAAGTCAGAAAAAGAAGAAAAAGGCATGAAAGAAGGCTTAATGCATTTTTAAAATATCCCGAAAAACAAAAAAAAGTCAAAAATAAATAAAATAATTAAATAAATATCGAAAAATTAAAAATTGGAAAGTAGGGTATTGAGATGGGGAAAAATGTCTGTCGGTCTGTCTGTCTGTCCCCCCCTAATAACTTTTGAATGAATAGTCCGATTCGAACAAACTTTTTTTTGTTCGAAAGATCTCGGCAAGGACACCTTATTCCCATATTTCGATTTTTGGTTTGAACTATTTTTTGTTCAATTTTGAACAGTCAAAAAAACTTAACATTAGCTCCTACGGGGAAATTCAAGGCAATTCCGAACTGTGAGGCGAATTTGCTTCAAACAAACTTTGTATAGGAAAAAGCTTTTGATGAAAAACTTGTATATAAAATATCTTTTTGATTTGAACAATTTTCTGTTCAATTTTGAACAGTTCAAATCCCTTAACATTAGCTCCTACAGGGAAACTGAAAGTCAATGTAGATTCCGTACTTGAAGGCGGATTTACTTCAAACAAATTTTGTTGGAAATAGCTCTTGACGCCGAACTCCAGACTCCGAGTCCGAGAATTTAGGGGCACCTGAATCCGAATCCGACTCCTGTGCCCGACAATTAATCGGACTCCGACTCCCCGACTTCGACTATGACTTCCTAGCTTTGGCAAAAATTTATACACGGACAAATGACTGACTCCGATTCTTGAATATTAGACTCTGACTCCTTCATCCCAAAATTAGATTGACTCCGACGCTATGGTTTTAACTGTGAAATAATTATTGTTGATGTGATTTGTTTTTATTTTAACGCTAAAGTTTTTATTTAGGTATTCAGTTTTCTGTGAATAAACTCGAAGTCATTTATGTTTCTACATAAAGATACGCGCAGACGATTTTTTTTTTTTTTTTTTTTTTGACAATAAAAAGTATTTCTTTACGTTGACATTTTATTGTTTTTATTTATCTTGATAAGTGCATTAATTCATTTAAAAAATTATTTTTGGCAACAGGGGAAAAAGAAACTTTTTTTTTTTTTGATAGAGTGTATTTATTTTAATGAGCTTATTAATTTTTATTATTTTTTTCTCGTTTTGAAAGCTGTT
Organism: Uloborus diversus; assembly: GCF_026930045.1. Lineage (NCBI taxonomy): Eukaryota > Metazoa > Arthropoda > Arachnida > Araneae > Uloboridae > Uloborus > Uloborus diversus. The sequence goes on along the minus strand of NC_072737.1, from coordinate 73,109,811 downwards.
GAAGAATTTTTTTTTTTAAATGGAAAAAAGTGTATTAGCTGCTTTGTTTAAAAGTTGCTATTTTATTTGTTCGTTTTGTTTTTTTTTCTTTTTTTTACGCATCTAATTTTTTTAGATGAGTGAGGAATATTTTATTCCTAGAAAGTAGCTTAAAATATTGGAAAAATATGTTTGAAACAATTTGCGATTTTAGCTATTTTGAGAACATTGATCAGGTACTAGAAAGTAGTATGGGTATACGGGAAAGTAGGCTCGTCTAGTTCTAGACAGAACTTCTTGTTTATTTTATGTTTTTAAAAAATAGCTGTTGTACTTATTTCTTCAAAGGTGTCACAGATGAAATATGAATTTTATTTTCAACTGGAGATGAAACACACTGAGTCATATATAAACATATGAGAATGTGTAACATTTTACCATTTTGCTAACATTTTCCCCTCAATTTTAGCTTTTATGCTAAAGAACTTTTGAACCCAATTTAAACCCTGTGTTGCAGGGGTGTGACATTTTTGCCCATTTATTTGCACTTTCCTGGAATTTTAACTTTGACTTGTAAGGTAATCAACAGTTTAACTTAATTGTTTGCACCTAAAAATTAAGATTTGTTCTGCAGGTGAACACAAATAATATTTTTTGAATCAAATTTAAAAAAAGTTTATACTTCATATTATGATACATAATAGTTCCTTATATTATAATGTAGGAAGATTAAAAGACAAATTTTTTAATTTCCGGAACAAAATGCAAATGTATGTGTAAAAATTGATTGAGAAATATATAAATCTTCACATATAAACTACACTCTCCATTGGTGTTTTTTTTTTTTTTTTTTTGGATTCTGTGTGCTCAAAAGATTTTGATTGGCTATACACCTATGCTGCTGTATGACTATTGGGTGCAGATAATTCTTAGTTTTTTTCCCCCCTTTTGTTCATTGGAATTGGGATTTTGGTATTTGCTTTGCCTTAGCTAACCTGTGCAGTTTACAAAAGTTACTTACTCATATTGTTTTAAAAAGAATGTCTAATTCTGGTAGAAAAAAAGACCTAATCTGGCTTTCATTTGATGAAATCAAAAATGAAGACAGTATTTCGTATCGTAAAGGGTCTATATATACATGCATACTAATATGTTAATCAAGTCAAACATTTCAATCAATATTTCCCCGCAGAAAGCTTATTTAATTTAGTTACAAGATTTTGTTCTAATCTCTTTAATTAATCAAGAAATTAGGTATAATGTGACTATTGAATAACTGTTAATTACATGGAATCTTAATTACCTTCCGAAAATTAATTGTTTTTCTCGCAAATAGTGTTTAAACCAAAAAAACCTGGTTTAAACCAAAAAAAAAACGTTTTTTTGGGGTTTTTTTTTTAACCAACCCTGTGTTTTGGAAACATTGATGTTTTTGTTAAAACATCGATGTTTTACTTTCGATGTTTTTTTGGACCATCGATGTTTTGGTTTCGATGTTGATGTTTTTGCATTTTAATTTAAAATTATCATAAAATTTCCTGTTTCGTCAAATTAGAGTGTTTCGCCAAAGGTACGATTTTATCACATTTGGTGCTTGCTCTTAGGGGGCACCCCTGGTGTCTATGTGACCTTTTTCCACTAAAAATTGTAAAATAGTCACTGCTTGTTTCACTGTAATGCGTACGCCTGTTTAATTCAATGAACTATTTTAAAAAAAACATACTAAATATGATATTTTTCACAAAAAATGCATTGTGAAGCCCTGTATCTCCTGATCCTATGATGCCATTTTGCTATATGTATTAAAATATAACAAATTATAATTGATCACTTTTTGGAAATTTTAAAATTTCCACTTCTTGAGAAATTTAAATTTTAAAATTTTCATTTTTTTTTTTTGAAATTGTATCCCCCATCTTGTGGCATATCATATTAAAGCCGCCATTCAAGTTTTAAAATGAGAGCACTCCTAGGTATATATCATCACTGGTTGCCTGCCTATAGGCATCCAAAGGTGAGAAAACAGAAAAATTTCATATAAACTGAAATATTTAAAAATTAATAACTTCAACGTGCTAAACGTAACTTCGTTGTGCTACATAACTGAAATTTGGTAGTTTTTCATAAGTCTATGATATGTTACTGCATAACAAAAATCATGAAAATCTGAGACATCAAATCTGAATCAGTGTGTTGATTTTACATGGAATGATCCTTCCCTTCATCACTAGATGATTTCTCTACATACAAATATGGTAAAACCATAGCTAACTCAATTTTGCAAAAAATGGAACTTATACCCATTCTGAAATAATAAATTCAATTAATTTCCATAACTGCTCATTGACTTTGCATCAAAGCGAAACTTTTAAATAGTGTCCGTGTACGTAGTTGAAAATACTGTTGAGTGAAATTATGCTAATTGATCAAATAAAATAGTTATCAGGGGCACAGATCTATAAATTTTGGGCCCCACAGCAACAAAATCTGAATGGCACCTTTCTAGAGACCAGCATTGTATGTTTTTAACATTAATAAGTCTTTATAACCAGTTTTTTTTTCTATTTCTTGAGTCGTTGGTCCCTTTAAGCATCTCCCCCCTACACTGGGGGTATACAGATCCAGGCATGGGGATTATACATTATGCATGTTTGTAACATACAATACAGTACAAAATGCTACAAATATTCTGTTAAAAAATTTAAAAAATAATGAAATCATTGCTTTACTAAACATAAAAGAAAATTTTTAAATATATATATACAGTACTGTATGTAGGTACTCTGTGAGGAATTATAACAATACCATCTGAACAAGAAAACTGAATGAACTTCTAATAAACACACATATCCTTACTGAAAGACTGAAATCTCCCAACATGCTTTATTTGGAAAGGGCTTTTTTTTTTTTTTTTGCGACTCAAGTGTTCATTGTCAAAATTCATTAATCTTTTGCATTTTCTGATTTTCCATGTAAGGAAAAAAGCATCATTTTTATGTTACAACTATAATACTACACCTCTATTAAATTAGAACTTAGTTTCATTTCACAAATCACACACCGTCTGTTGCTATTTATTTCCTGAAGTTTATCAGTTTCTAACAGGGTTGGTAAGTTTCAGCCAAGGTGGTTAAAACCAATGGTAGAAACCGGTGAAAACTGACATGGCAAAAACCACATTCTGGCAGATTTGCGGCAGAAACTGGCAAAAACTCACAAAGCGACATAAAATTAATAATTTTGATATACAGAAGAAAATGCACGGAAAAAATAATTAAGCGGGGAATTCAACTGAAACGCTTTCGATCGAATCAGGAACGGTCGAAATTCTCCTTCGAATTCGAATGTTTTCGGAATCGTTCGAATTTTGCACTTCAATTTGCTTTTTGACGTTCGATCGAAACGCGTAGGGTTGCAATCAAATGTTTTCCTCGCTCGACGTTTTGTCATATGGCCAGAAGTTTGAGGCAGCCAATCACAAAATTGAATGAGGGAATGAAGTTACCTGTAACTGCAGCTGTTGTCCTTGTTTACGTTTGTCATGTCATTCTCGTTTCGTGTGTTTATTTTTCCGGATATCTGCAAGTTATCTTTTAGTGTTAAATACAAATCTGAAAAAAGACACACACACATTTTTTTTTCTAGAAAGCTACCGAAACTTTATAACCATAACCATTTATTTGTGTGGTTCTTTTTCTTCTTAGAATAAAAAATATTTTTTTAATCTCATAAAGTTAAAATGTATTGTAATTTTAAATTTTCATGGTTCATTGTAAATCGCAAAAAAATATATTGATTTTACTTTTTCCATGTAACTTGCATCACAAACAATTGTTGCTTTTATTGGTTTTTAGTTATAATAATAGCTTAGCTCAATACATTTTGCTTTAAGTTGAATTTTTAGAAGTATATTGAAGGGGGGGGGGGTAACCGCAGCTCAGATGCAGTTTTATTTTCACAAAGCACAATCAGGGGCGTAGCTAAGGGGGGGGGGTTTGGGGACAAAACCCCCCCCGAAAAGTTAGTCTCAAAAAAAAAAAAGAGAAAAAGAAGAGAGAAGAGAAAGAAAAAAAAAGAAGAAAAGGAAAAAATTCCAAGCGATTATATATATATATATATATATATATATATATATATATATATATATATATATATATATGTATGTATGTATATATATATATATATATATATATATATAAAAGAAGTAACCCCCCCCGAAAGTCGGGTCTAGCTACGCCACTGAGCACAATTATTGTTAGAAATGTCAACGGAAAATCATTTACTTGAAAACTCTGAATATAACAGATACCCTGTACATAAAACTTTGAAACAAAAAATCTTTTCAATCACATTTTGATAGTTCAGTGATGTATTACATCTATTAAAAGCAACAGCATAGTTGAAATATTGAAATTTAATGAATAGTTATTAATTGCAAATTATTGATTTATTTTTACACTTATGATATGTATGTTTTCTGTATAAAAGTAACCTTTTAAATAATTAGAACTTCATTTTATCATTGGATTTAATATTTTTACGAAACAAATTACAGTTAAGTGTTCAGTATTCTGTAAATATCTAATGTTGTTAAATTTCTTTTTACTGATTTTTTTTTTATAAGAAACATTACTTCAAAAAAAAAGAGAGAACGTTTGGTTTAGAAAATGACAAAAAATGCAATTAACGAGTAGCAGTATAATTGAGAGAAAGATGCAATCAATAACCAAGTACAGCAAAACAATATAAAAAAAATATTTTAACCTTGAAATACTTCCTGCTTTTTTGTAAATAGCATTACAACTTTTTTTTTTTGAGCAATCACGATTGCTTTTTGTTCTCACTTGACTGTTTTTGGCGTGCTGTGATTTTATTTTCTCACCGCCTCCCTCTGCCAGCACCAGAGTCAACTGGCCTCACGATGCTGCTCCTCCAGCAAAAACCATCTCCAGGTTGCGTCCATATCCCACATACACACATGCATGCCTACACAACACACACTTACACGCATACCCACACACTCATGCCTGCACACAGACACATACCCACACACACATGCCTGCACACACGTAAAAAATATGTGATTGCGAAAAACATAATTTGAATTCAAGATGTCAAAATTCAAATTATTATTATTTTTTTTAATCAGTCTTCACAGAGATTACACTCCTCCCCCTTCCTCCAAAAAAAAAAAAAAAACAGTTCTTGTAATTAGCCATGCAATGTTTCATTAAACAATAACTACCATTAATTTTAAATTTATCAAAATTATATAAACTTATCAATTGTGCATAGTTAACATTGTTTTCAATAAAACAAAACATTTATTACAAGTACAAACTCATTTATTGCAGATTTGTGCTACACAATTTCTAACATTATTTGCTTTCACAAATGCGGAATTATTAGTTTCCTTTGCTGTCATCATCAGTATCTTTGGCACTCATACTTGGAGATCGTAAGAATCGTAGGTACAACCTGACCATCTTTCAACAACTCCAATTATTTGCAGTTATTGTCAGAGACCTAAATTACAAAAGAAGGATAAGAGTATCAATGCATTATCAAAAATATGTAACACACAAGGCCGTCCACAGAGATTTTGGGTCGCATCACAAAATGAGTTTTCCGCCCCCCCCCCCCTTCCTTCATATTGCTTATTTCTATATTCCAAGCCTAGTTTTGAAAATATTGGGCCCCTATCGGGCGCGGGTGTTCCTTCCCTCTCCTGTGCACACATCTGGTAACAAGTAAACTTTTTATTGAGTACACTATCAGGAGTCCCGTCATAAACATACACGTCAAAACAAAAAAATTACCTACGGTAGGATACTTGACTAGATTTTTTCTTGGCAACAGGAAAATAAGTTGACAGCAAGCGAAATAAGTAGTTCAAAGCACTGTGTCGAGGTTTGAAGAGATATTAGGCGTTTTACTTTAAATACATAGTTAATTTGTCAAACTGCTGCATGATTTTTTTTTTTTTTTTGCTATAATTTTTTTAATTAATAATTTCAATTTTACAAGCAGCAGTCTGTAGTAAATGTATTAGAATGGAATGTGCCAGCCAATAACTCAAAAACAATTTTCAATCTCTTCTGATTCGCCAAGTAGGTAGCTATAATCAGGGCCGATCCTAGGGTGTCGGCCGCCCGAGTGCAAAGACCTAGTGTGCCGCCCCTCAAGAGTAATTTGCATATTTTGACTAATCTTTAACGTCTATATAAATCTTTCTTTAAATTTTTTCTAAGCCAAGTTCGAATTTAAAAAAAGGGGGGGGGACAGAAGAATGATCTTATAAAAAGGAAGAATTTTTTTTATAGTAAGAAACTCCTTAGGTACTATTTATATCTTTGAAGAAAGTAATAAATACCAAAATTTACTAGCCGTAAAAATGCATTTTATAGTCTTTCTTCGGTGACATCAGAGAAGGGTCGGAGGAAGGGGAAGCGTGGGGGGAGGTGTCAAGGGTTCAGGGAAGGAGGATTGCTCCAAGAAAATTATGGAAATTGGTGTATGAAAAATATTTTTAGTTAATCTTTAGTTGTGTTTGGTTTCAAAGACAAAAGAGTCAAGTATATTCAAGGTGCATGGAGATATTTTCGAAATTGACGTCAAATATCGCAATTTTAGGAACTTTTTCGAGACTTTAGGTAAAAGTAATGTTGCAGTTCTTTCCTAAAATTCTTTCAAAATTGAAATCAAATTGAAGCTATGTTTTAAGACCGTAGCTTAGAAAGGATCGGCGTTCTTCCCGAAAAGTCTCCGAAACTGAAATTTTAAACCCGCAATTTTGGGTTACCTTTGTTGACATTGCAAGAGGGAGGGAGATTCAATCGTCTCCCATCGAAAGATTTCGAAATATAAGTTTAAAACGTAAATTTAGGTCGTCTTTGGTGACGGTATAGGGGATCTGGCGGCTATCATCCGGTAATTTCTCGGCACTATTTTTTCAAAAACCCGTTTTTGGCTAGATTTGAAAAGAATAGGGGAAACATGAAAATATTCCGAACTAAATTATTTTTCGGAACTGAAATCCATTATAGGCTATTTTTGGGAAGGAAGGATTTTGAAGCTCTTAAGCGGATATTTCTAAAATCGCAATTTTATATTATCTTTGGTGACGTTAACAAAACTTGGAAGCTTCTACGGATCTTTCGGATATTTTTCAGTATTAATCTCTGAAAAATATAACTATAGACTTTTGTCCACCTCACCTCGACGATTGATGGATATGCCCTAGCGCCGTAAAAAGTTACATAGGCCTGGCAGTTCTCCTCCGAAATTCTTTAAAAATATAAGTCCCAAAATCGTACTTTAAGCATTGTTTGATAACAATGGGACTAACTAACAACGGTCAGGGGTTCAGTGTGCCTTCACGAACTGTGTTTTTGAACCTGAAGTCAATTTCAGGCTAGTTTAGGCAGGAAGCTGTGGCTCCACGAAACCGTCTAAAAACGAAATTTTCAGGTATAGTGATTGCGTTGGAGAAAAGGGGGATCCGGGGTCTTTCTCCAAAAGTTCTTGAAACTGATGTTTGAAAAACGCAATTTTAGTTTGTTTTTCAATACGTTAAGTGAGAGGGGGTGGTATTAAGGGCTTCTCTAAGACGCTAATTGAGACTGTCTTTGGTAGTAATATTTGCGAATGGATTTCGGGATCCTCCACTACAAAAATTTCGAAAAATGCCAAAGCAATTTTATATGACGTTTGATGATGGGAAGGGCTGTCGTCTGAAAACACGTTTTGGATTTTGGAGCCAACATTTTCAGGCTACGTTTGATTAAGTTAAGGTGGAAGAGGTGAATCAGAGACTTAATTGGGTCCTTAAGATCGATGGTTCAACCAGCGAAATTTTCCGAAAGTAAAGTCCTAGAAACGCAATTTTAAGCCTTCATTAGTTTCGTCAAGGAGGTCATGACAGCCTTTAGGATCTTCGTTTTGGAGCTACATTTAAATTTGCTTCCCGGGGAAAGGGCCCTGTCCTCCTACCTGATCTGAAACCGGGCAGTTCATTCAAGATTTTAATCAGAAAAATTGTCGTAAAGGGGGAAAAGTACAACATTTTAGTTCGTCATTCATATATGTTACTCTCAAGGGAGTCGTAATTTTCCACTTTCTCTCCACGCATCCACGATTATTAAAACAGAGTTTGTTACATAGTTTGTTGCTTGAAATGCTTGCGAGAGTATCTAAACAGTATAGCTTTTTTTTTAATAAATAAAATATGTCTTCATTGTTCAGGTCTATAAAAGCTTGCGGGGTAAACATTAGTGACCGCCCTAGGTGCTCCTTTTAGACGGCAACATTTCATTCTTCAGAAGGAGGCCTTTCCCCTCCCCTGTATCCATGCCTAATTACCGGTTCTGTCACAAACTTTGCAACCAAATGAAGCATGTGTGTTAAGAGTAGATATTAATGGACAGTGAACCAACACAATGTTCCCTAACATTCAATTTTTCTTAAACTATGCTATGCTGTCGGGAAATCGACACATACTTTAACAGTTGAACATTTAAAAATCAGCATATTTAATCTACTTATTAAAAGTTATATTGTGAAAAATTCTTGAGGAATTTTGCTTGATTATAAGGACTATATGATGCGGCCTGCGGCCGCCCCTTGCATTGGCCGCCCTTGTGCGGCGCACACTCTGCACACCTGCTAGGATCGGCCCTGGCTATAATTTCTGTAAGTTATCGCCCATTGGCCAGGACTAAGGCAGAAATACATGAAATACACCGCCAGCTCCGTCATTCCAGCCGAGGACTGCAGTTTTGTGCTTATTAGCACTCAATTTGTTTGGCACTCTTGGCTTACTTAAGAGGTTTTCCACCTCCAGCTCAGTCACTTCCTATGCCGGGCTGTTGAGTGCTAATAAGCACGAAACTGCAGTCCTCGGCTGGCATGACTGAGCTGGCGGTGTATTTCAGGTAGCTATAGTTCGGCCAAACCTAACCTGGCAACGATGCAATACTGAGATAAGATCTGTCTAGCCTTCACAATACTGCCAAGTTAGGTTTGCCCCAACTATAGTAAGTATAACATTTTATCAGCTAACTCGATTTTTCTACCGAACCTCATTACTTGACTCTGAAGAAAGAAAACAAACTTATCCGTGAAAAATATATATTTCAGAAAGTTATATGAAATAGTTTGAATATATCAATCAATAATTTCAAAAATAGTGTCGTAAAATGAATCATAATAGATATAATCGAGCTGTATCTCGATATAAGGTCACCCTTCTGGACTGTTTGAAACTGATCTTAGAAGTGGGTGACCTTATAAACAATTCATATTCATTTGTCTACAGTTTCTTTTAAGCTTAATATATTCATATACCTAGTGCTGTACCCAGTATTCAGTATATCGTTGCTCAGAGCAACAGTGAGCTATCTAATTCCAGAAATAACACTACTGTTGCTTTGAGGTGACGATATGCTCACTGGCCCCTAAAATTTAATGGCGCAGTCTGCGCTATGACACCCCTGTTTAAAGTATATGCTCAGTGCTGGCCTGCTCAGAAAAACATCGGACTTGTAACTGGAGGGTTCCGAGTTCGCTGATGGTGACTGGGGCATGTTAAATATGCTGTGGTCACAAAGTCCTCGAAGTGAAACGATACTTCTGATGGTGCTGGACCAGGGATTGCTCAATTTCTGGTACAACAAGGTTAATCAAAGAAAAGCCAAATAAAAAGCAGCTTTGAAATTGATCTCCTCAGCATTGGAAATCTCAAAGTAACAGGTCAGGCACCAGTTCTACAAATATACTGGATCCAACATGTCACACAGGTGACGTAAGAAAAAAAAAAGTCTAGGTGACAAGTTGTTTTAGAGCAAGACTCTTTCAGAAGATCTTTCAGATTTTTCCTATTAACTCGGATAAATAATTTGTTGGTAGCCTACAATTTTTTTCTGGCTACCAAGAGTTAACAATTTTTGTCGGACTCTGCACATGCACTGTACGTGCATATACTATATTAATTTTACATGCATATGTAACACATCATGGTTTGTACTCACACTTTGATATTCACAGCAAATTTACCTCTTCTGTTCAAGTAGGGAACCCAATAGGTACTTGCACCTTTGTTTGATCAGTTGCATTCCGTCCGTCATTTTCATATTTCTTGGGAACTAAAACTTTTGGAAGAATTCCATTCTCCTGCCCCCCTTGGAAGATTCCAGCGTTGAGAAGGTGCAAGTGGGCAGCATCTGGAATGTCAAAGAAATTGCTAAGAATAATATGATTCAAAGTTCTTAAAATAATGTATTTTTTAATGAAGAATAATAGTTTTTTATTCATTTCCTTAAAAAATATATAAATTATACTCATTTATACAAATAACAAGCATTTAAACGCTTGGAAGAGGGGAGGGGGGAGAGAGGAGCAATATACAAAACTGTTTTCTTGAAAACCCAAGTAGTTTAACTAAACCTAGATGCTTCAATTTGTTTATTGAAATCTAATCAGTTACAAGAAGCAAGTTTTTATAGACATAGTTGTTATTCATAGAATTTAAAATAAATTTAAAAAAAAACACTAGTATTTTCAGTAATAAACAATATCTTTTAATTAATCTTAGATGTAAGCAGTAAAAGAATTTTCGGAAGTAGATATATTCATTAAATAAAGTAATAATTCATTAAATAATTTCATAATTCATTAAATAATTTCATAAAATAATCAAGACTCAATGCTGTCATATGCTACAATTACTTCGTAATTAGAGGAACTTTTATAAAATAGCTTGTTGGCAAACAAATTTTGATTTAATTTTGGAAGCTTGCCACGATGTTATCAAGTTTAAAAAAAGGATGAATGTTCGAACTAGATAAAAACTTAATTTTAAGCAGCAATCATCATTACAGAAGTCATAAAAGTATTTATTTGTAATAAAAATGTAACACTCACCTGCAAATCAACTGCGGATGCGAATATAGCAAAATATTTGTCATCGGCGATAGCGATTTCTGGCCGCTACACTTCGTATGCCATTGCTGGAAGATAAACAAAAATCAATCGAATCTTCCCAATCGTTCGAATCCAACCACTCGGATGGGTCACGTGGTACAAAACGCTCGAATCGTTTCAGTTGAAGCCGGAGTCGCTGCTTTTGATCGAAGCGTTCGATGGAAAAGGGGAAAACGTTCGAAAAATGTTTCAGTTGAATCTGCCCCTAATTGTTAGCAAAAGCACAATTTATTTACAATATTATCACAATTCAAAATCAAAAGTTACATTGTTTAAACTCTGCATTGCTTCTTTGAAAAAAATAGTTTCAAAAATCTAAACAGTTTCTCAATTTAATAAGCACAAATGAGAAACTTTAGAATATTCTTGCAACAGAAGAGCTAGCAGGCAAAGCATCAAGGAACAAGCAATAATTACAAAATTTTCATCATTGTATATTTTTTTTAAACTGGTCCACCATGTAGTAACTGAGTGATAAAATTTGACTGGAAACATAAGTTTCAGGAAATGGGGCTAGTTTGTTCTGCAAAGCGGTGATATTAGGTATTAAATCTAGGTTAATATTGGCAAGTAAAATTCTGCCATTTTCTTCTAGAGGCATATGATATTTTCAATCATAAGCAATTTTGATGAAAAGCATATGAGTGAGCAAATTACAATCAGTACTGCCTGTTTAAATTTGCATGTCACTCCTCTTTCCTAAGTACCAATAAGATTTTCATCCTTTGTAACACTAATCCAAATATTACGAGCAGCTGCAATTGAAAAGTTCTCTTTCTAAACTAAATCAAGGGCACTAGCAATGGATTTTATTTTTTCCAATGATGAAATGAAGTTTCATTTTTAAGTTTACCAATACAAATATATCATTTAGTAATACCTTGAATTATTAGACACTATTCAGCTTTTGCCAGTTATAACCAGTTTCTGCCACTGGCAGGGCAAAAATTAGTTTCTACTAGGGATGCACCGGATAGTGATTTTGCCGGATACCGGATATCCGATGCCCCCTTACCTGCCGGATTCGGATATCCGGCATTTCGATTGCATTGCATGTTCGCATATTTTTCTACAACGCCGTTTCAAAACAATAAATCAAACTTGTTCCACGTATCATTTCTTTAAAAACATGTTAAATACATTCAAGTGTACTTTTTTAGAGCCACTATATTTTAATTTAGGAATTGTGCTATACATAAAATGAAACATTAAAATATTGTTTTATTACGACAGATTTTTTCGAAAGAGACAAACTTTCGGCAAAAACTAATTCTGTATGTAATGTACACATGGTTTAAACTTTTAATTATTCATAGTTGAAATCTTAAAGGTCGTGTTTGTTATTAGATTTACATGACGTGTAGAAATTTTTTTTAACTTCATCATAAAGTAATACATTTTCTTGTTTCCAATTTTGAAATAACAAAAAATAAAGCTTTGCTTTGAAATCATTTTTATTAGATAATACACTTGTAAAATTTTTCTAACATACAAGTTAAAAAAGAAAATATTAAAACAGGCCAGTTTGACTCAAAAAATAAATAAATAAACTTAAATAATCAACTTAAAATTTTACTTTAATTCCAGAAACAAAGGTACATTTTCTCTAAAGATGCAAATTAGCATCTTAAATACAGGGGTGCCCCCCCCCCCCCCAAGAGCAAGGCCTCCTAGCCTCAGTTTTTATATGAGCAAAAAGTCTGAACTAAAACTATTACGTCATTAGTTTCAGTTCAGATCTAAATAGCCCTATAGTATAATCAAAAATCATGAAGCAAAACTATGATGTCATCAGTTTTAGTTTAGATCTAAACCAAAACTTAATTGGTCTGTGTTTTGCTAAGTCTAAATGCAAAGCAAAAGTAATAGAAAAAATGACAAGACAAAAAATTAAAACTGAAAAAAAAAATAAATAAATAAAAAGCTCTCTCCGTTTTTTCTTTATTTATATTTTTAGTTCATACAGAGATTATTTGAAGCCTGAGAATTTGAATTTCACTTGCCCGATCAGCCACCCTCAATTCTCCTGCCTCTAAAATGTGTCATGCTTTCAATAAAATGAATTGTACGTTTGTTCCGAGATTTTTTTTTTTGTCTATGTTTTTTTTCCAGATAGATTTCAACTCATTTTTACGGAAGTGGAATAATTTAAAAAAGGGGGAGAAAACTTTTACGGATAACTAAAAATGGAAAAAATACAAACGCAACACAAAATTTTGGATATAAATGAATGCAATGAAAGGATTTTAGCATGTGTAGAAATATACAAGCAAATATAATTTCGAAAATAGTTCGTCTGTACAACTGCGAGCACTGGGTGCAAGCATCGACTACGTCATTGGTCACTACATATTGGTTTCTTGATGGTTCTTCATCCTTTTAGTATCACTGAAAACGGAAGTTTCCACACCGTACTACTGTAAACATTGCTTTGTTTCAGTGCAACTATTCCACATTTTTCATTAGTTTCTTTCATTCTTCGTTTTAATGTTCATGAGATATAATGGCACTAAAGCGTGCATTATTAAATTATTAATACACTGTAACTATATTATTGTTTTAATTACATGTCTCTCTCCCATTGACCGTTAATTTTGTATCGTAACAGAGTTTTATGTTGAAATATACAGCTTTTTTATGCAAGAAACGGTAATATATAGTTAAGAAATGGTTCAAAATAGTGTGAGAGGTGTTTACAAATGCCTAAAAGTTTTTAGTGTGTTTCTAAAAATCCGAATTCATACATTTTTCTACTACGCTAAATTTCAACTTACGCGAGAGGAGTAGTGGAATGCATTCCTCCCGCAAGTCGGAACTTGACTGTATTTTAATTTTCAACAAGGCCGCTCCTCCAACTTCAAGCGCTTTGATATGAACCATTTCAAGGTCGACTTTTCACTTCAGCGTGTTAAAGCAGAGAGAGTGAGAAATTATTGGCAATATACCGTCAGCAGATTCGCAGAGGAGAGGGGGGACGCGGGGGAATGCCAGAAGCTAGGTTTGAAGAGGAATGGTCGTTTTTGAAGCAGCAATTAAAAGAGAAAGCATCATCGAAAAGTTTATGAAACAATGAAAGCTTTTAACTGGAATTTTTGCAAAAGTAAATTCAAAATTAAACCCTCATTTCGTACCGAATAACTCCACATCAGCCCCGGATATCTCTCACATTTTTACCGGATATCCTGCAAAAAACTGTCGGATATCCGGATTCGGAGTGGCTTGTCGGATCGGATACCTCATAGTTCCGGATAGTTAAAAAATTAGCCGGATAGTTACCGGATATCCAGTGCATCCCTAGTTTTTACCAGTAAAAAGTCAACCCTGGTTTCTAAGCAACAGTCAATCAGTCTATTAAAATTTTATGACAGTGCATTCGGATTTTTGACATTTTACTGTTATTTCGCTTTGCATGACATTATGCAAGTTCTTTATTGAAATATTTGAAATTTTCTCTTAAAAAATATCTATATCAAGATTATATATTGATTAATGTAAATTAATTCCTGGAGTTTCTAATGCCTTTTCAAAATATCTAACTTAAATTAAAAAAAAAATATGACTGCAGGTTATATCTTGCCTCAGTCGTGCCCAAACCTTCCCTCTTTGTGGGCTGTGCTGCCTTATAGTAAGATTATCTCAAAGGCCGAAAGGACTTCAAACTTTTCTGGATAACATGGAAAATGGAAGAAATTTGTAAACCAAGAACTGCTGTTAATCATTAAATCATTACTACATGGTTATTTTATTAATGAATTTATAACATTACCCATACCTAGGCCAAGGAAATAATTAAAAAACTACTGATGATGTCGATGACTGCCAAAGAGAAAATTGCATTACCCATCATAATCAAGAACTTGTTTCAGTGCTGAAACTGAAAATAAAACAAAACTCATATGACAGAAATATCAAGTCAATATTGTTTTAATAAAATGAAAACATTTTACGATAATTTCAAAAATACCAAAAAAAAAAGGAACAAACTATATTAGGGTTCAAAACAAGAGACATGAAGTAAAAACAAAGTGATACCTTCAATACATGAATATTTAATACAATTCTGCAGCATACATTTCCTAATATTGCGTAAATCTACATAAATTTCATTATTTTATAAGAAAAGGAAAATTAAACATTGCTGCAAACGTTTATAATGGTTTAGCATCCACTAATTTAAACCAATATCCGCAATAACATCGCTTAGGTTCATCTTTATGTACCCAGATCCAATTGATTGATGTGGAATCTTCTTCACATATACAGCCGACAATTCTTCTATCCTCAAAGGACGGAACCAAGTTAGGTTGATCTTTGGTTCCTGGGCCTCTCTTAGCAACATTCATGCCGAAAGGGTCGTCGTTCCCGGCTGCTCGAGCTAGCAGCTCCTTACGTTCGAGTCCTGTCGCATGTTCAATGTAAGCAGGTAGTTTTCCATCTGATTTCGAGCTACTAAGCCGAACAGAAGCGTTTGCGGCTTGGCAGAGTCGTAAAGGAATTCTTACATGGCGAAAAAGTGCCATTGTTGAAAGAAAAAAGTATTAAATGGTTTTATATTCCTTTAATTTTTCCGACTAAGGTCAAAGTAAAAAGTTCTTGTAACAAACAGCGTTACTGTTGCCAGTTCAAACAATCTTTATCTTATTTTGAATTTCACGCAAAAAATGCAAATATGAATCTATTTTATTTCAATAGCCACATATTTATCAAGAAACATAGTTTTTAGACAAAGTGTAGTTCATATTTGCACTAAAATCTAGGGCAATAAGGTTAATCTTGGTTGCTTTCGACGAGCTCGACCGAGAGCAACCGGTTAGCTAATCACGTGACAGCTAATGATCACGTGCTCCAATCAACCAATCAACTGCTTAGAATGGAAACCGTCGTGGTAACCGTTTGATCATAGAACGATTCGGTTAGTAACCAGTTTCTTACCGGTCGACCGGTGAGTTTCGTCGAACGCAACCCTTGAGTTATCACCGGTAAACCGGTTGCATAAGAGAAATGAAATGAAGTGCTAGTATTTTGTCTGTGTCGGGAGAAAAAAAACAAACGAACAACGTGGGAGCAGACTTCGTACGTAAAATGCCAGAGTTTTCGGGAAACAGTAATATGGATGAACCAATAATTAAGAAAGTTGATGTAAGTGTTCAAATGCTTTCCTTTTTCATTCAGTTTATTTGAATTGAATTTTATTGTAACCGGCAGTCCAATAAACACTTTCTTCGCACGATGGTAATGCCAGTCATACACATCGTAATTTTTCCTTTCGATGACAAGATTAGATAGCGGTTGTAAATTTCAAATTAGAAAGAGAATCTTAGCCCCTGCTTCCCTAAATGATACCGAATATTGCGATTTTTCCCATTAAATGTAAAGTTGTTAGCCAAGTATCTACTCCGCAGTTATAGCCTGACACCACGAAACATTGACTAAAAATAGTGTAACTACATAACACTACGCTGTACTTTCGGGTCTCCCATACCTCCCTCTGCAATATCACAAGTGATTTAGCCCTGAAGACCTTAATTTTGCAAGATATGAAGCCATGGACCAGGGGCGTAGCTAAGGGGGGGGGGGTTGGGGGACAACCCCCCCCCCCCCCCCCCCCCCCCCCCGAAACGTTAATCTCAAAAAAAAAGGGAAAAGGAAGAAAGAAAAAATCAAAACGACTTTTTTCTGAGTAACAAAGGTCAAAAATTCACTTCGCTCCCCCCCCCCCCCCCAATGCCATTGAAAATCTGCTCCATGTGTGACCCTCAAGCATAAAGACGCCTCCCTCTGCTGCGACAATTTTTTGATAATTGAGTGAAATTTGACACTTCGTTTTAGAAATGAGATTGATTTATTAAATCCATGTATATGCAGCCTTTCTTTGTCATAGATTCTGCAAATTGTTAAATATGTTTAATTTTATGAGCCACGCAGTGGGAATATTGCATACAGTCGAATCTATATATATAGAAAGTGCGCGAAATGACTGTCCTTTGGTTAATCTTCTTGGAAAGCTTATTCGTGGAATGCATGTCTTTGGCATTTCTCCCTTTTTTCCACTGCCTCTTCAGCTCTTGAAGACAATTCCTCTGTTTCTGAGTTGAAGAAAATGTTTTTGTTTGCTTCTTTAAAGATCATTGGGCTTCGAAACTGAAAGTGATAGCATAACCGGAATTCGAGACGATAGAGGTTTTTGTTGGTCTGGTCTTGTGTGTGTCATAGATCATAGTCAAAACGACCTTTGCTAACCAGAGTGTCCATTGCAATCACATTGATTTTTCAGCCAGTATTTACTACGTATTCCTTTGGAAACGTAGTCTGTTTAAAATAGTACATTCTAAGTGAAAGTTGCATAATGAAGGGAGCAAAACCGATAACAAGCTTTTTTAAACCCAAACAAAAAAATTAAAATGATGAAAAGGATTACTCTAAAAAGAAAGTTAACGTCGTCTGAAGAAAACGTTCGTCTGAAAAGTACAGTCTGCAAAGCAGCATTAGACCCATCGGACCCTTCTGAAGGTAATTTTATTTTAATTCAAAAGAAAAACTGCGTAGCATTACATGAAAAAAATGTTTAAAAATGAAATGAATCTAGATTATTTCTGTTGAAGTATGAAGTGAAAAAGGGGGCGCTTTAAACCAGCGCGAGCATCGAGACCACAGGTCTATTGTACTATCCCCGCTTAGGCTACTAAAGGAGCCCAGTAACAGAAATAATTGAGATTATTTATAAGTAACAGAGATTATTTCTGTTAGCTTGGTTCACATTAAAAAGTAGAAAATAAAAAAGACTTCAGTTTATAATACTCGAAAATTGCTGTTGCTCTCTTAAATAGATATTTATGTAAATTCTAAAGCAGCTAATAAAATTAAAAATAAAGACTTGAATGGAGAACAGATGGTATGCTTTTGAGCGAATAACTTTCTACCGGCTATATTTCTTCCCTAACTTTTTTTATTCAAATTTTATTAACTGCTTTAGAATTAGCATAAATGTAAATACATAAAAAGCAACATATAAATATAACGATATGAAAAGCAATTTCATTTTTTGCTGGTTATAATTCAAGAAGTCTTTTTTTTATATATTTTATTTCATACTTTTAGTGCAAACCAAGTTGTTTAAAAATAGTCTTTATAGTCTAACCACCAATGAGATTGAAAGTCAAACATCCAGTTTACAGGCGGAAATGAAAGTATCTATTAGCTTTCAGGGATGAGAGCTTTTGTAGATGTGTGTTAGCCTCTAACTTAAGCAGTCATACTGAAATGAACGGCACACGCTCATCAGATATGTGATTTAATTGGATAGACTAGTTTTGACAAGACGCTGCTAGAAAATTTCACTTTAAATTAAATGGAGGGAAAAGAAAAAAAAAAGTTGAATTTTCCAGAACATTAAAAAAAAAGAAGAAATCTTTGCTTTTGTTTTGTTTGGCACAAGTATCGGAATTGGGGCGCCCCATTCCAAAGTATGTAAGATTCACCTCCCTCTTATTTTTTTTAATACTAAAAAAATGTATATATATATATATATATATATATATAAAAGTAACCCTCCCCCCCCCCCCCCGAAAGTCGGGTCTAGCTACGCCTCTACCATGGACGAATACGAGGGAGGAGGGAGGGGCGATCGCAACCTCCTTGAGCCGAGATGCAGGAACACTCCCTTGGCATACGTTTTCAATACTGAAGTTCCAAAAACGTAATTTTAGACATCTTCAATGATGTTATGAAAATGTTGGCTCTCGCAATTTTTTCAGAACTAATTTTGAAACACGCTTAACAATTTGGTGATAGGGATTGGAACTTTATACAGGAAGTTTTTTGAAGCTCCAAAAATGCAATTGCAGGCGATCTGAAATGATATTAAATCGGGATCAGGGATTTTCCCCCGAAAGTTTTTTAAATTGAAGTCAAAAGAATATGAATAAAAACAGTTGTAGGTTACCTTTGATGACGTTAAGGAAGAGATGGGGTTCACTACGCTCCTCTGGAATTTTTAGAAATGGAAGTTCCAAAAAAAAAAACTTAATTTGAGCCCATCTTCTATGATGTTGGGGACGGAGGTTCAGAATTTGTGAAAGAAGTAAGTATCTGAAATCAATAACACCCTCCTTGAATATTTTCTGGATCCATCTTTGTCTGAAGCTGTTTAACCCCTGATCTAGCTACTCCAGTCGTTAATTTAGATTAGGAGCTTGGAGGACTTTGACCGTAACAGAAGTAAGGTTGACTAGTTTTCAACTGGCAAGAATTACACCCGAAACTCTTGAATTACAATGCCATTTCCTCAAAAAGTTATTGATTAAATTAAATCTCCAATAATTTGGAAAATCAATTAATTTACCCACTTTTTCTATGCCATAGCTTACCGATCTTAAAAAACAAGTTCATAGTTGATCACTTTAAGATATATTGTGAGTAGGTACTATTCAAAGGTTGATTCAGAAGCAAATTGGATTCGCTTTGCAACACTTTCAAAAAATTCTATGTCATAAAAGCGGCCACTTCACAAAATATCATATCCTAAAATTATACCTTTCTCCAAATATAATTCTTAAAAACAGCTCTTTTATCACTTTTAAGCTCCATCAACTCATCTGAAAGCAAAACATCATTAAATAAATCCCTCCAGCTCCCTAAGTCATTCCTAATGAAGTCCTTTAGGCCAAAGGGATTTCAGATTAGATTTGTGATAGCTATACATGCTCTGTACGGTATGACAGGAACTTTTTCACTAAAAACATATCAAAGATTCCCTAAAAAATTATTTTTTTTTTTCAAGTAGAAAGAAGTTCACAAAAAAAATCTTTTACTCTCAAAATGATGGCCAAAAAATAAAAAACCTTGTACAACCCCTGCTATTAAAAAAATTGATACTGTTTCATTGGGTAAGCTTTTTTTTTTTAATTCCAGCAGCTTCATACTACATTATACACATTGTTTCACATTGTACCTTGTGTTGCATAAATCGTTGTCTCAGAGCATCACTAAGGCATCTAATCCCATCAATAACACTAAGATATCCTACTGTTACTCTGAAATGACGAAATGTGCTTACTCACTCTGGTAAGCACATTTATGCAACTGGTGCGTTGCTCAAGTTATCATGATGACAAATAGGGCAGCTGCCCCCAGTTCTCGGCTTGAATCCCCGGAAAACTTCACAATACACTTCCGTCACTAGTATTTAAAATAACTCGGAGAGAAAAAAAGTTTTCCCATCAAAATTAATTTACAAAAAAAAGGTGGGGGGATACTTACTTTCAAAAATGATTAATTTCTACTGAATTGTTTACATTATCAGGGGTCTGGCCAGAGGATATTTGGGTCCGTTAACGGACCCTTCACAAAAATCCGATCAACCAAAACGGACCTTTCACAAAATCCCGATCAAACAAAACGGACCTTTCACAAAATCCCGATCAAACAAAATGGACCCTTCACAAAATTCTGATAAACAAGATCGGATCTGTCAAATTGTTTATTGAAAGAGCAAATCTGAAAGCAAAATAACGCATATTTCTGTGTATAAACCATATTTCTGTGTATAAACCGATAATTTTTGGAACCTTTTTTTAAGTCAAATTAGAGGGATCAGCTTATACAAAATCGGCTAATTTTGAAAAAAAAAAAAAAAAAAATCGGCACTCTTGGGATGCTCCTGCAAGCGATAAATAATTGCTACTGCCAAATAAATATTGGTTGTTTGTTTTATCACAGCTAATTAGCAGTGGTGTTTTTGTAAACTTTTCTGAAAAGGCATTGGTAAGCACTTTTCTCCTCTCATGATTTAATAAACAATAATAATATATATCAGCGAAATGAACTTAGAACTGCAAAGGGATAGTAAGAGTGAGGAAAAAATATGATTCCTTCAGATAGTGTTACCAACTTCAAAATTATCACCACTTAGTGTCTGGCGTTGAACCTTTATAATGACTTGATTAGAAAATATTCTCGTCATTTTGCCAGCTGGTCAATATTTGCGTTTTTATGGTGCGGTGTGATGTTTAATTGTTATTTTGGGAGAAAATTATATGGGTTTTGATTTTTCGATGCTAACAAGGATCAGTTTTGGTCTCCTTATCTTAAGAAAGACATTAATGTATTGGAAAGGGTTCAAAGGCGGGCTACAAGGCTAATAAGTGGACTTTCCTACTTAGATTATGATTCCAGGCTCAGAAGGCTTAAAATGTACAGTCTTGAGCAAAGAAGAGACCGAGGGGACATGATTCGGCTGTTTAAATTTATTAAAACGAAAGATGTAACGGGGCTGAAGTTTAGCACTGTAAACAGGACAAGGGGTCATTGTTTTAAGCTATTTAAATCTCAGGCTAACATGGATATTAGGAGAAATTATTATTTTAGCAGGGTAGTGAAACCTTGGAACAGCTTACCGGAAGAGGTGGTAATGAGCAAGGGAGTAGACAGTTTTAAGAGGGCCATTGATCTTCACTGGGGATTGTAAATTGACTAGGACCAGTCTAGCTGGGCCCAGAGCCTGTTGCTGGTCGTCACTTTTGTATTTGTATAAATAAACTCTTTTAATTACCGTTTTTTTTCTTTAGATGTCTACATTTCGAAAAATGCAATCTTTTAACATCCGATATGAGAATCATATTTTGTTCTTTTTTCAAGCAAACTTCGCTTTATTAAGATTCAAATAAAGGAAAAGTCTCTTTATTTCTGTTAGAACTCTCATTTGAAGTTTTTAAAGCAAAATTCTATTTTCTGTTATGAGTCAAAAATTAAAATGCTAAATAGATGGTTTATTTTATTTTATTTTTTGGGTCAACTGTGTCCACAGATATTAATGATATGTTTATCATAGGACTCTAAAATGAAATTTTAAAATAAATTTTCAAAAATATTTCTTTTACAAGCCGTTTTTATACTTTTGATGCCTTCACTTTGAGAATTGCAATCTCTTTGCATCCGCTATGGGAATCCGATTTTTCGAATTTTTAATGATTATTACGCTTTGTTAAGAGGTAAACAATTGAAATGTCTTTTTATTTTTGTTAAAATCACGGAATTTATAAGTTTTAAATGAAATTCTGTGCTTTTTAAGAGTGTCTTGGGTCAAAAAGATGAATGCTGAACCCTATTCTGAATTTTATTTTATTTATTTATATTTTTGTTACAATTATTTTAATTACTGTACAGAAATATATCTAGTATAATTTAACATAATGTAGAATGGTAGATAAATATTGATACTTGAAAGAGCGAACCCCCCCCCCCCCCCCCCCCCGCCAAATATCAGAAAAAAAATCCAGAATTATTTTCTTGTCATAGAAGAGGAAAACACTCAACTTTTAGTTTAATTGATGCAGTTTGTGCCATCTCTAAATTCTAAAATTTCGTTTTAACAAAAAAAAAAAATTTTTTTTTTTGCGAAATTTTTTGATTTTTTACAAAAAACGGACCCTGTGAAAAATCCTGGACAGACCCCTGATTATGGACGTATACTGTTGTGAATGATTTAGGGGGGTCATGACCCTCACCTTGTATTTGTGTATCAATAATGGCAACAAATTATTTAATTACTTCATTGATAAAACTTTTAAATTGATAAGTGTACCTTCCATGGACAGCAAATTTTCTTTTTTAGCTATTTTGATTTGATTCTGTTACAATGATACAATATTTTCTATTGAAAATCTAGGCCAACCATCCAGTTTCTTATACAGTACTACTTTCATTTCAAGTTTAATAAGCCAAAATATTGAATATTTCAACCAAATGTACATTCTTCCAGAATTTTCTTTTTCATTACTAATGCAAAACTTTTATTTTTATTTCAAAAAGTTTCTATTTTTAAACTTACAAAATGTATTGCTCATCAAATCTGAACAGTTCATTGATAATAACTTCATTCTTGAAGCGAATCTTGATTTTTTACATACCCTTCATTAGAGTTGAAATCCTTGAGAAAATTTTTAATGTCCTTGAAAAGTACTTGAATTTTATTTGCAAGATGGAGGGGAAACCCTGTGAAGCAATTTAATTGTTCTCTTAAATCATGCAGATCACCTCTTTTGTATACAAAATATTCACTGCAGACTGCTGTAGTCCTGGTAGATTTCAAATCCCAGGTTTCCTTACCCAGGATACAGGCAATTTATGTTCTCATTCCTGTTTCCTACTTTAAGTTTTTTTTTTTTTTTTTTTAGATTCTGGAAGCTGTGAAGATATTGAAAGATTCTGTTCAAGTTTCTTTTAACGTTAGTAGAAAAAAATCGCTTCTAGAAGATGAGAATCAACAGCCAATTTTCATGCAAGTTACTGTAAAAAAAATTCCACCTCGGAAAACGATAAAATTGATAAAAGTGTAAGTATTGCATGTAGAGTATGCTGATATGCTAAAATATAAACTGTACTGCATGTGAAAGCATTAAGTTTCAACATTTATCAGTTTTTCACGCATCCCATTAGGATTGTTGGCTATACAGAGATAAAAACATGTGTATGGATTCATTAATATATTACAATATACAAGGGTTGGCAAAAACCCGGGGTTTTTTTTAAAAAGCCCATGGACCCAGGGTTTTTTGGGTTTTTTAAATAAAACCCAAAAAAAACCCAACTAAAGCTGGGTTTTTAAAAAGAAATGTGGGGTTTTTTTGTCTTTTTTTAGGGAAAATGTGGGGTGCTTGTAGCATATTGTAGCGTAAGTATATAGACAGCACAAAAATTGCCTTGGGCTGAAAAAAGCTGGAAAATTCAGCGTTTTCTGAAGAAAAGTAAAAAAGACGATGAAACACAAGATACATGAAGTTTCAGAATTTTTAGTTTCTATGATTACCAGCAGTTAGGGCAAAGTTACTTCTCAAGTGATAAAATCTATTGTTCGTTTGTTTGTTATTAATTACTTTATTTATTTATTTATTTATTTTATTTATTTATTTATTTTTTTTTTGCATTTTACTTTATTGTATTTCATTTTGTCATGCAAAACTACTGTAGAACCTCAAGTAGTTTAAATCCCTTTTTACTGAATTCCAGCTTAATCAAGACATTTCTTTGAATTTCATAGTGCCTGTTTTTCTATTTCTGTGTATAGAGTAAGAAATATTAAACTTTTTCGTAAGATAATGAAAATACTGTACATCTTATTCTGTTTTCTGTTCTACCGTTTGTAAAACCTGTTAATTTCTAAAAAATATACCTTGTTTGTTCGAGATTTATGACGTGTTGGTTTGCAGAAAATATTTCACATGAAAGCCTTTTAGCTAGAGTAGCTTCCTCTGTACAATCTACAAATATTGAGAAAATCAGACGTGGCAGGACTTATTCAAGATAATTTGAGTTATTTATTGACCAGTTAAAGAAAAAAGTTAAATATATTTATTTAAAATCTTTGAAGTATTTTTTTAATGCCATTAAAAGTTAAAAATTCATTTTTTATGTCCATTGTCTGTGGTAAGAATAAATAAAAAAGAAGTTTAAATTGTAAAAGTATTTAAATTAATTAATTTTTTTAAAACTTCTCAGAAAATTTAAAAAAAAAACCCAAAAGTGGGCTAAATAATGGGGTTTTTTAAATGGGTTTTTTCAAAAAAACCCATTTAAGACCCATTGGGTCTTAAATGGGATTAGACCCATTGTCCATGGGCCAGATTAGACCCATTGGGTTAGATCCATTGGGTCCAATCCAATTGGGTCTAATCTGGCCAACCCTTCAATTTTTATTGACATTGCTATATATATGCTCACTTAGCCACTCTTTTCAATTTTTGCATTTAATTTTTTTTTTCATTTGAGTATGCTTAAAAATTTCCCCTGGGTCATTCCATGTCAGTTCAACCACACCCCAATACCCACCATCTCAGATTCCAATGAAACTTTGTATACTTCTACTTTTCATAGTCCTAAGTAACCTCCTAAAGTATTTCTTCGCTATTAAAAATAGTTTTTACTTTTTGGCCCTTCAAAGCTTTGCGATTTTGCGTTAGTTGTCATTTACGGTTCTCTGAGAATGAACAGCAGCTGTTTGCAAAAAAAATTATTTATCAATAACTAAAGATAAATGAATTTGGAAAATTTTTATATTTTATATTAAGATTTCAAGTATTTCAGAAAAAATTATGTCAAAAATCTAAATTTATATTCAGCAATTAAAAAACAATTAACTAACTGAAACATTTTTAATTTTTTCAATAAAAAAATGATAGTCAAAATTTTAAAATTTTGGCATGAGGGTCTAAATTAAAATAATTTATATATATTTTTTAATGATTATTAACATGTGTGCTAACATATAAAATAAAAATCTTTAGGGGACTTTGAGGGATTCTGCCCCCCTGCCCTGCCCCCTATTTTGATAAATGAAAAAAAGTTGATCACACTATTACAAACTAAGTTAATAACTGCATTAAAGAAAATTTAAATATTGAAATACATAGGTGTTTGAACTTAAATGTAAACATTTAAATACTCAAGATTTTTTTGAATTATAAATAATTAAATTAATTAATAATAAACAATAAAAAGAAGATATCGCTAAATTCGAAATTTTCCTACAACAATTTATGCATACTAAAAATTATTGTTAGGGGCAACTTAGGGCAACATAGAAATTAAAACTTTTCATCTAATTCTAATTTATAATTAGACAATTTATACAAAGTATTAAAAATCCTATAAATACCAGTTCCGAGCTTTTAACTTGATTCATTAATTTAATGCAATATCAAACTGAAATTTGAATTTGGTTTAACATAGCAATTTATTGGGTACTAGCAGTACCCGCACAGCGATGCCCGTGCTAAAAATTTAATGGAAGTCCGTTGAATAAAAAAAAAATGACGCCCCCTCCGTCTCTGGTGTGAAATGATCGTTTTTCTTTGCATAAAATGCGTACACACCTTTTCAAAAAAAAAAAAACCTATTTAAGTTTCTTTGGAATTTAAAACTTTTCGTCAAATCATTGAATTAGATTTACAGTTGCTTTAAAATTCTATTTTGCGAGTGAAGCGGTTTTTACTGCAATTTAAAATATTTCGCCAAGTAAACGAAAAAAGACATCAAATAATATCTTTCAAATGTAAAAATAATTCCGGAGCTCTATTGTTTATCGCCAAACTTGCCCAGCATTCACACTATCATAATCCATCCGTCTAACGAAAAATAAAACATTCCGTGGAACATTCAAAAATCATCGTCAGGAAAAAAGAAGAAAATGTCGTATATTTCGCTCGGATAAAAACAAATCAAAAGTTTCTTTTTTTTCAAAAACAAATCGCCAAAACAACGAATTACATTAACGGTTGCCTTAAAACAATAAGCCTAGACTGAACTGCTCAGCGCCTAACGTGCCAACAACCTCGCTACCGGAACCCAGCCCTTTTCCCAGTGAAGCGAATGTTTTTCCTTTGGCAATAATAAATGTTTCGACAAACAAACAAAAAGGTATAAAATCACATTAACAGTAGCTTTCAAATCTTTATATATTAAAAGCTGCGTTGCCTTGCTTTGCCCGGTCTATCTTGAGAACAAAAATTGTGTCAAGTGACATATATTCAACAATTAATTAAAAGAATAACTTAAAAGAAAAAAAAACACCATACAAAATTACCCTTCCAAACAATGACGACAGATATTAAAATACTTTTAAGAAATTAAAATGCGAAAGATGGATTTTAAAAGCGTAACCATGGAAACACGAAATAAAATAAGTTTCAGAAAAAAAATGCAAAATAAGGAATGGATTCAAAAAGCGTAACCGTGGAAATGCGAAAATAAAATGGTTGACAACCTGAATCAAAATGAAATACATTTCGAAATTGATTTAAAAACGCTTGTAACTTTTTTTAATTTGAAGATAGAAGCTAATTTTTTCGACCACAGGTCGAGAGAGATCTGGAGTAAAAAATCTCGCTTTTTCCAATGCTGTCAAAAAGAAAACTGTGGGACAATTCTTTCACTTTTTATTGATAAATTTAATGAAGAAAGTAGTGCCTAAATTTCAGCAATGCCTAAAAAAGTTCGAGCTAAAAACGCAAATTACTCCCGCCGTAATTAAGTAAGAGCATTGAAACAAATTGTTTAGAACGTGGAAAATTTTACCCTTTTCAACGATGTGTAATATTAATATGTGCAAGCAATTTTTTACTCCTTTAATAGCCAAAAATAGGCAATTTACGTGAAATTTGGGCCTAAATTTGAATAAAAAAAGAACTATTCATTGGATTTTTTCGAATTATAGCCTATGTTACTCAGTAAGAAGGCACCTTTCATATAGTGAAATAATTTTTCAAATAGGTGCAGTGGTTCCGGAGATTACCTCGAACATATAAACACACAAAAATCCGCCCTCTCTCTTTATAATATTAGTAAAGATGAGTTGAAAATGGTTACCATTGCCCAAAATGTTTATAATTAAGGCTTTGCTACAATCTCATTTGACCCTAAAAGTGTGTTTTGTTATCTTGAGTGTTTCTATGATCATAATGGATCCTAATAACCTAATTTTTTTAGACGTTTTGTTTTTAATATATTTGTCTGTCACCTCCCTAACTTTATCCCTGTTACTTTCACATAACTGTTAATGAATTTTAACAATCTTGTCCCCCCCCACCCCCCAAGTTATCCCTCACTTCTGTTAACTTTATCACTTTTTGTTAAAATGCTGTTTATCATTACTTACATTATGAAACTTTTATTTTTTAAAAAGGCCTTTAAAAAATTCTTTAATGAAAGATGATACTGAAGTCTGCCTTTTTGCTGGAGATTTGGATAAAAAGAATCGTAAAGCAGAAGTGGAACCTGATGTTTTGCATTATAAAAATTTGTTAAAGGAACAAAATATTTCACAGATTACCGAAGTAAGTAACTAATAATGAACCACTTTAACGATTAAAAATTTTTTCATATGAAATCGTTCTTTTGCATTGCTTTTATGTTAACGTTTTATCAATAGCACTTGATATTGTAAAATAGGGGCGGTGCATCCCCTGACAGAGGGTCCCCTGACAAAGGTTTTTAGGGTTCTACCTCCTCTGAAATTTTTTGAAATCATTCCAAAAAAAAAAGCTTTATATCGTAAATTTTCTTGCTAAAAAATTATTATTACTATTTTTTTTATTTTTATTGTTTTGAATTTAAATTTAATTTTAAAAGTGAAACTTGTATTATTGAAATATTTTAAGAGCTCTGTGCTGTAGCTGCAGTATTCATTTATTTATTTTTTATACAGTAAACTCTTGATTATCCATGGGGTGGATTATTCGCGAGTCAATCAACAATCAGGAACATGTATTTTCGCAACAAATAAGCAATAACAATTTCTGTTTTTTTTTTTTTGTAGAAAAATGGTAAATTTCAACTCATTTGTTTTTGTTTTTATTTTTTGTGTTTTCTTCATTGTACATACACTTGTTCTTTATTGATGTTAAGTTCTGTTGTGCATAAATACAAAACATTTTTACTGTACTGTATATATTTTCACTGTTTGAAAAAAGCATACAGCCAAGTTTTTGTGGAAGGACATTTTTTTTCCATATTTGTCCTTCATTTTAAGCCTTTATGCAATTATCCGCGGCACTTGCACCATCCAATTCCAGGGATAATCTATAATTTACTTTAGTTTTCAAACATCAAACACAAACCTAGTGGTGCAACTGCACGAGTGCCAAAACCTGTCGAGCCAATCTTAGTTTTCCTGATTGAATTGCAAACATCATTTCTTGCAAAAACAATCTGCAGAGTTTTCTTTCAGATTTTCAAAACCTGATACTAATAAAAACATTGAAATTCTTTAAATTTGAATGTGACACATTTAATGTATTTTTCTTGTCAAAAAATATGTATTTAGAAGCATTACTCAAATGTGCGTATGTGAAAACACGCATCTAAAAAAAAAAACTCTTTTGGGTTATTTAAATACATTCATTATTTAACAGGGGTACAAGGAAGTTATGACGTGCACACAATTTTTTTTCTTCTTTAAATAAAGTCACCTTTATTTGCATTAAATATTCTATTGTTACAAAAAGCAATAGCATTTTTATATGAATGAAGTCAAATTTAATTGAACTTGTAGAGTTCACATTTTCAATGTGTTTCACAGATTTCATGGTCCTCATGGCCATTATTAGCTTTAGCCATTACATAGTTGTCGCTGCCACTGAAGATGACAATTTTGAACTAAGATAATCCCATAGTTGCTAAGAGAATCTTGAGTGTGTGGAGAACATCTTTCTTCTTATCTGCAGTCACTTGAAGAGTCGAGGGATGTGGTTACAGAAGCTTATTTGGTAACATATTTGCCAAAGAAGACTGAATGCACACTACTGGTAGCAAAATTTGTCTTTTCCATGAATCATACAAATGATTACCTGTCACCTAGCAGACCTTTTGTCTCTTAAAAGTCAGAATTGACCCTTTAATGAACTACAATTTGTTCCATTTGGATGGCTTTCTTTAAGACTAGGGGATTCAATTAAAGCAAAATTTTCTTCATTCTAAAAAATAA
Source organism: Uloborus diversus (assembly GCF_026930045.1). Classification (NCBI taxonomy): domain Eukaryota; kingdom Metazoa; phylum Arthropoda; class Arachnida; order Araneae; family Uloboridae; genus Uloborus; species Uloborus diversus. Next base: position 73,080,377 of record NC_072737.1, on the reverse strand, counting down.
AGAAGAATAATAAAAATTTTTTAAGTGTATAGTTTCCATTTGTTAGATTACTTTTTTCTCTATCTGAGGAGTATATAATAAATATCTTGAAAAAAATATGCTGTTAAAAAAAAAGCTTAGGTATATTAAATATTGATAAGTATATGGTAGAGTAGTGGATGTCATTATTTTTGAACTATGCTTTTATGACTCATTTGTCTGATTTTTATAACCAATAATAAATTTTAATAAATAAGTAAAGAAATAATTAAACATTTATTTTAGGTTATTACATTACGCCAGCTACGGACAGAGTTCAAAACATTTGAAGCTAAAAGACAGTTAATGGCAGCATATGATGTATTTTTAGCTGATTCAAGAATTGCTGGTGTGTTGCATAGATTTCTTGGAAAAGCATTTTATAGGAAACGAAAGTAAGTGGTACTATGAGTGTCTTTCTTTTCTGGTATTTTCATTTAAAAAACAGGAAATCTGACTTTTTTTTCTCTACTTTTTGTTTAGATTACCTATTCAAATTAATATCAAAACAGCAAATTTGAAAGATCAAGTACAAAATGCTCTTTCTGCGACTGTTTTTCCTTTCACAAGTCATGGGAATTCATGGTAAGTATTTGTACACTGCTTGACAATTGTTAAGGAACAAGTGATTTATGCAAATTTGTACCTCAACCACCTGGCCAATGGAAATAAATTCAAGTTCAGATGGCGTGGTAGACAAAGACTCGTTATCTGTATAAAAGACAGTGCATACACGCTCAAGATTCGTACGAAAATTCACGCTGTTTGGTTTCTAACAAAAATAGTGCTGGATGTTAAAAAAGGTTTTTCTCTAAAATTCTGTTTGGTTCTTGAAATACTTAAGTAAAGTATTTCAAGAGTAAAGTAGAGTAAATTGTCAGCAAGACATCATTTGAGTATCTACGATTGTAGACGAGCGGTTGGACGACTCGAAGCAGGTCAAAGTGTCACCACTGTGACTGCTGCAATGGGTGTATAAAAAAGTGCCATCTCCCGATTAAAGACGGCCGCTAAAGGTGGAAATGTTTTGCAAAACCATGCCGGGGGTCATGGTAGGAACACGACACCTTCAGAGGATCGCTATGCAGCCCTCGTGCAAAAAGGAACAGAAATTTCACTCTTGGACAGATAGCTGCAAATCTAACAACCGCTATCGGTACGCATGTTTCTGCAAGAACCATCTCACAGCGAGTAAATAATGTTGGTTTGTATGCAAGGAAGCCCGTGCGTTGCATCCAAGTTCAACCACGCCATCGTCGAGAGAGATTACGCTGGTGTAAGGAACATGTTGGTGGGATCATCAAAATTGGTCTAGAGTGGTATTCTCTGACGAATCTCGTTTCAGTGTGACAAGTGATTCTGGTCACCAACTACTGTGGAGAGAGCGTGGAACACGTTATGCACAAAAATTTGTTTGCGAATGTGATCGGTACGGTCCAGGCGTCATGGTGTGGGCAGGCATCATGCACAATGGCAGAACACTGCTTCACATTTTTAAATAAGAAAGCGATTCGTCGAAAATGTATTGCAGATATGTTATGCTGGACCATGTTCGTCTTTTTAGGGGGTCTGTAGGTCCATACTATCTCTTTACGGACGACGATACACGGCCACACTGGAGCATTGAAGTGTTAGACACATGAAAAAGTGAAAACATTCTCCGTATGCAGTGGCCTGCTTACTTTCCTGACTTAAATCCAATTGATCTTGCCTGGGAGGCTCTTAGCAGACGTACTGCGCGAAGAACCGTCCCTCCCAAAACAGTACAAAAACTCAAATCCGCATTGAGAGAGGAGTGGGAAAACATCCCCCAAGCACTTCTCAATAATTAGTGGGAAGTATGGAAAACAGATGTGAATTGTGCATCGGTGTCCCTGGTAATCATACATTATATTAATTTACTCATGTCTCCATCATTTTGACCTAGATCATTTTTTTGTGGTTGTATGAAAATCATCTAAGTAGAATTATTTTTTTATTTTTAAGTTTTTACTTCATTGATGCAGTAATATCAGTATTATTTTGTACTTATAATAAAGGTACATCCTCCCTACTAACTATATATTTCGTACTGTTTCTTTAATCTTTATCTATTCTTAACTATTTCAAAAAACATTGTTCCTTAGCAATTGTCAAGCAGTGTAAGTCAGGGGTCTGTCCAGGATTTTTCACAGGGTCCATTTTTTGTGGAAAATCAAATGATTTTGGGAAAAATTAATTTTGTAAAAAATCAAATAAATTTGCAAAAAAAAAAAAAAAATTTTTTTTGTAAAAACGAATTTTTAGAATTTAGAGGTGGCGCAAACTGCATTTCATACTTAAAGTTAAGTGTTTTCCCACCTTTCTGTTGAGAATATCATTCTTGAGTGTTTTTTGCGTATTCGGGGGGGGGGGGGGGGGGCTTTGCTGTCTGGGGGGGATGGTCACCCCTCAAGTGTCAATATTTATTTACCATTCTACATTATGGTAAATTATACTAGAAATGTTATATGTATAGTATTTAAAATAATTGTTACTAAGAAATTCAGGCAGGGGTTCAGTGTTTGACTTTTTGAACCAAGACACTGTTAAAGAGCACAGAATTTCGTTGGAAACTTATAAACTCTGTGATTTTACAAAAATAAAAAAATATTTTATTTGTTTACCTCTTGAAAAAGCGTACTAAACATCGAAAATTCGAAAAACCAGATTTTCATAGCGGATGCAAAGTGGCCGCAATCCTCAAAGTGAAGGCATCAAAAGTATAAAAACGGCTTGTAAAATAAATATTTTTGATAAAATTATTTTAGAATTGCATTTTAGAACCATTTGTTTAACATATCATTAATAACTGTAGACACAGTTGAAGCAAAAAAAAAAAAAAAAAAAAAACAGATTCAGCATTTTAATTTTTGACTTATAAAAGAAAATAGGATTCCGCTTTAAAAGCTTGAAATAAGCTTTGTTAGAAAAATGAAGAGACTTTTCATTTATTTGCAACCTTATAAAGCAAAGTTAGCTTGAAAAAAAATATATATATGTTTCTCATATAGGATGTAAAAAGACTGCGTTTTTCAAAATGTAGACATCTAAAGGAAAAGACGGTAAATAAAAAAGTTTATTTAAAGTTAATTATCCCTTTTAGCTTTGAAAAATCAAACCCGTATAACTTTCTCCCAAATTAACAGTTAAACATCGCACCGCCAAACGCTAAGTGGCGATAAGTTTGAAGTTTTTAACCCTATCTGAAGTGATCACATTTTCTCCCCACCCCTACTAGCCTTTGCAGTTTTAAGTTCATTTCGCTGTATATTATTTTTTATTAAATCACGAAAGGGGAGAAAAGTGCTTACTGCCCCTATTCAGAGAAGGTTGACGCTTTTTCAGAGAAGTTTACAACAATGCCGCTGCATAAAACAGACAAGCAAAATTATAAATCAAACTGACTTTCAACTGTTAATTTCTTTCAAAGAAACCAACAGCAAGCATTATATTTATTTGGCCATAGTAGTTATTTATCTGTTGCTTGCAGAAGAATCACAAGAGTGCCAATTTTTTTTTTCTTTTTTTTTTTTTTTGCAAAATTAGCGGATTTTGTTTAAGTTGATCCTCTAATTTTACTTTGAAAAAGGTTCCAAACATTATCCCTTTTCCACACGGAAATATGCTATTTTGATTTGAGATTTGTTCTTTCAATAAACAATTTGTGAAAGATCCATTTTTGTTTATCAGAATTTTGTGACGGGTCCGTTTTAGTTGATCGGGATTTTGTGAAAGGTCCATTTTGGTTGATCAGATTTTTGTGAAAGGTCCATTTTGGTTGATCAGATTTTTGTGAAGGGTCCGTTAACAGACCCAAATGTCCTCTGGCCAGACCCCTGTAAGTATACTTACAAACATCAAATAAAAAATACACAAGACCAAAATTAATACTTAATGTGTATTTTGGTCTGAATTTCCATTCATTGCACAGTAACATCAGGGATTCTCAATCAGTGGTCCGGCGAGCCGGCACCCAACCGCAGAAAAATTTAATCACTCTTCCACATTAAAAAAGTTTCCTTTCCAAAAAAGTCAGTTTCTCAGTCGTTAAGATTACATACCCACACACTGATGCCTGTGCTAAGAATTTAAAAGAAGTCCCTTGAGTTTACAAACATCTCTTCTCTTCGTTAAAAAAAAAATTCCTTTTGTTTGATTAAAATGCACACCTTTTAATTTCAGCTCAAACATATTCTGTGTTGTGTATTTTTTAATTCCCTTGGGGAAATGCTTAAAATTTTGGGGATGAAAAGTTTTTATGATTATTCTTCTGCACAAAAAGAACATTGTGTAAAAATTTCAAGTGCATCGACAACGTCTTGAATTTTGCGGTAGCAAGCATATGGGCACTGCGTTTTACGAATAAGATATGTATTGTATATAAGTGATCAATAGATTTGTTTCCCCAAGTTTGGGTTTAAAATATAGAAAATTGAATTGATTCATTTGAAATTAAAAATAATAAAAAAAAAAATTAATTTGAATTTTGTCATCTTGAATTCAAATTATGTTTTTCGCAATCACGAGTGTGTGTTTGTATGTGTGTGTGTGGGGGGGGTATGTGTATGTGTGTAGCCATGTGTGTGTGTCTGTGTGCAGTCATGAGTGTGTGGGTAGTTGTGTGTTTGAGTTTGTGTGCGTGGGGGCGGGGTATGTGTATGTGTTTGTGTCTGTGTGCAGGTATGAATGCGTGGGCAGTTGTGTGTATGTGTAGGTGTCTGTATGCATGCGTTGTGTATGTGTTTGTGTATGTGTGTAGGGGTATGTGTGTGTATGCTGGTGTTTGTGTGTGCGTGCGTGTTGGTGTGTGTATGTGTAGGATATGGATGCAACCTGGAGACGGTTTTCGCTAGAGGAGCAGCATCGTGAGGCCGGCCGACGCGACGGGTGGTGCTGGCAGAGGGTGGTGCCGCGTCGGTGGGAAAAATGATAGCACGTCAAAAACAGTCAAATGAAAGCAATAAGCAATCGTGATTGCTCAAAAAAAAGATGTGAAATTCACACACACATGTTTTTATGCTGATTTTTTCAATGTCTTCCCTATTAATTCCCCCTCTTTTGCAGTACTTCTGAAATTGCTCATCTACAGATGGAAAATAAGCAAATTCTTCACAACATTACTGCAGCTGTGAGAGTTCTAGCACAAAATATTCCTGGAAAATGGCCTAATATTTTGGGTATTTACATTAAAACTGCAAAATCAAAAGCTATCCCAATATACATGTCATTTGGTAAGCTTTTTTTAAATTCTTCTAAACTGTTATGATTTTCTACTTTGAAAATTTATAAACTCATATAGTACAGCAAAATGTCAAAAATTGGAACAAGTTTTTAAAATTTTTTCTTTATATTCACTCAATTGTATGTTATGTACACACAATTGTAACCAGGTCTCAAAATTAATAGTAGTCCACTTGTCCAGGACCACAAAAACATCTGTGGGACCAGCAAAATATAAATTTTAGTGGCACTTGAGACCAGCGAGCGTTTATTCCCATTTTATTTTCAAAAAATGCAAACATTTTTTGAAACTGCCAAGAGAAAGTGCACCTTTATTTACAATGTTTAGTTTTTCTTGCAAGGAGAAAAATATCAAAAAATTTCTACTGTAATATTACATATTATTTTTGTAACCCAATTGCCTTATTCCCAAAACAGATGAGATTTTGTTGGGTTAATTCCTATACCATGGTGAACAAAATGATGCTTGTTGTTTCCTTATCTTCCTCAGTTGCTTAGACATGTGTTTTGAAAACTGCTAATCAACTCCATTTGTCATGTTTATTTTTTGTTACATATATTTTTGTGTTTTCTTTTTAGTTTGTCATTATTTTAAGCCAGGACGCAAGAATAGACCACTAAAAGTGTAAGGGCCAGTGATACTTTGTAATTACTGGTCCATTGGACCAGTGACTTATTTTTCAAAATTCTACATTTGTAACCACTTTGTTTATTTGAATGGCACACTTTTTGTAAAACAGTACTTTCTTGGTTATTTTCAAAAATCTGAATAATTTCAAAATCTGAACTACCTATGGTCCCAATTAGTTCGAATTTTCGATGTCCTACTGTAGTTCATAAATTAAAAGAGCAATGGGAAGACTGGTTTCAGGCTTTGAAAGGCACTTATTTTTAAATTCTATTCTTACAAGTTTGCTCTTGGTCAAGGAAAATTTAAGGACTTCAGGGAGGTAGAATTCCAAAAGGAAAAACATTATATGAATATTTAGTAAAAAATAGTACTATAAACGCCTATTAAAACTGAAGCTAAATAGAGTATGGGGTCTCAATTTTGAAATCCCAAAATCTGTAAAGTTTTTATGTAAAAAAAATGTCATTTCATGGCATCTAATAATCAATGACATGACATCGTTATCTTTATCAGTTGCTATGATAAAATTCTGGGTGAGACTTCTTTTATAATTAGTCATGAAATTTGGATTCTCACATTGGCTGCAAAACGTTTTCGTAATTCGTGTCAGAAGCATACACAATAACCAAACAGTTGCAGCGGTATAGTTATAGTCATTCTTCCCTATTTTGACTTTTGTAGTTCAGATTCAAAATCCATGTTTCCCCTTCTCCCTTTTACTTTCAAGACTTAGTATGCATAAGGTTGGCAATTTTTAACTCTTGAAGGGTTGGGAATCCTTGACAGTTTGATGTTTCAATAATATGAAGTTCTTTTTTTTGGCTAAAATTAATACTTTAAACTATTACAGGTGTTGTTATTAATTTACTGAAAGAATTTCAATTAAAATTATGTTATGATTTTAGCAGGGCTGCAAAGTCAGAAGAATAATGTCCGACTCCTGAATTTTGAAACTTCCGACTTCGGCTTTTTTATTTATTTATTTTTTCTTTCAAATCCCCCCCCCCCCCGCTCATGGGAAAGGGAGAAAACCCCTAAACAGAGATTGAAATATTAATTCCTTTTTATGAAATTTTCGCATTGTATTTTATTGTTAACCTAAGATGTTTAAAATGTTAGAAGTTCAATTTGAAAATAGAGTTATCCAATAGTTGCAAGTTTTAAAGCGAGATTACTTAAAAATCCACTTAAAAAATAAAACAAAAAGGATTAATTTGCTTTCCTTTAATGTTTAACAAATAGATGTTGATCAAATCCTGCGCTTTCAGTTCTTGAAAGCTCTTGAGAGAAAAAAAAAACTTTTTTACCAAGGCAAAAAACTTTTTTTGGGAGAGCCCCCCCCCCCCCCCCTCCCTGGGAGACACCCATCTGCTGGGTCTCAACTTATATGTCTGGAGAAAAATTTACACCAAATGTGGCGGTATACAGCTTTGCACAAATAGCTTTTACTATACCTACATTTCTTGGCTCAATTTTTAATTTTAATTTTATTGGCAGCTTTAGAATTAACCTTAATATGAAGATTTTAGGATTAACTACAGTTATTGAGTGCAACCAATAAATCATGTACTGATTTTATTTTGTACTTTTTATTGATATTCATGCTTTCTTAGATAAAAGTCTTGAGATTTAAAAAAAAAACATTAATATTGTATCCAATCTTTTGGATTTGCACTTTTGTGAAAACACTTATTTGAATTTACCAAGCAACATCAGAAGTTTCCGGACTTGCTCAAGCGATTCGTTCAGTTTACTACAGTATTGTGGCAATTAATTGGGAAATGTAATTTTTTTGGCTTGATCACCCGTAAGTGAACGAATAAGCACTCAAATTAAGCTCAGAGTTCAAATGGCAGTTATTGTCAAACTAGTAGCTAGTTGTACGCATGGAGGTAAGTAACAGGCATATAAATTCTTTTTCCAAGTGGCTAGACGTTGGCAGTGTTAGTTGCTTGCTTGTTGTGGGAGCAATTAGAGTCATGGATATCAGCCCTGAAAAACATGCTAAAGTGATTGCACTGAGAACACTTCTAAAACGTTAGAAGAAATAGGCGAAATATGTGGAGTGAGTAAATCTAGTGTATGGAGGATATGGCAGCGGTTTAAGACAATAGTAAATGCTAGAACCAATTGTATTGAAAAATGCGGCCGAAAAAGATCAACTTCGGCTCATGATGACAAAGGTGTATATCGAATGAGCGTTATGAATCCTCAATTAACTAGTTTTGATCTGACCAAGTCCATATGGCAACTGGTGTTGATATTGCACCTTCAACAGTGAGATACAGGCTTTTAGAACATGGGCAGAAAGCACCTCGACTGTACGAGAAGCAGCGTATCAGGCCTCCCATGAAGAAAAAAGGGTTAGAATGGGCACGGAAGTATAAAATATGGACTGAGAAGGACTGAAAATGGTTTTATTTTCTGACAAAACATTTTGTAGTTCAGGGATTGAGATCCAGGTTTGTGTAGAAGGAGCAAAGGATAACCTCTTCATCTGCACCACATTAATCAAGCCCTCCTCCTCCAAGTATCCGCCCAAAGAGATCTTTTAGGGTTGTTTCTGCGTTTCAGGGACAGAATCCCTTGTTCCCATAGAAGTAATGATGAACAGTACCAGCTACAAATCGATATTGACACAAGATGTGCTTCCAACCATGTCTGAACTTTGGCCGAACGGAGATGGAGTTTTTCAACAAGACGGTGCAAGACGTCACACATTAGAAGCAAATTGTCAATTTCTGCTCTATAAACAAACTTGCTGTACTGGATTGGCTCGTAAATCACCCGACTTAAATTCAATTAAAAATTTGTGGCTATCCTTAAAAACCCTCTTCATAAGTTCAATAGTACTACGATGGAAAAGCTAATTTCGTCTGTTTTTGACATGTGGTATAAAGATGTTGAAATTAAAACTAAATGTGCCAGTCTAGTACATTCCATGCCAAAACGTGGATGAAATGTTATTAAGTCTCGGGGAGGTTATATTAATTATTAGTTTCAAATATATTCATGAAAAACTAGAGTACGACTGATTTTATTGAAAAAAAAATGCATTTCCCAATTAATTGCCACAATACTGTATTTTATTATATTAAAGCGATTACTTTGAAAATGTTCGGCAACAAAACTGTTTGCTGGTAGTTGCTATCAGTTAAAGTCAAAAAATAAGCAAACTAGGAGACGGTGGCGTAGGTAGCTGATACAGAAAGTTCAATAAACAATCAAGACAGCTGGTTGCCACAATGAGTTATTTTCTTATTAGTAGGCCTTTATACAGGTAATCAAATTAATTGGTAGTCTTTTTTTAAAATGCAAGGAGTCTGAAAATTAAGAGAAAAAAGATGGCATGTTTTCGAATGACTCCTCTACCCCAAAATCAGTCCGATTCCAAAGCCCTGGATTTTAGGACTTAGGAAAACTGTTATGACATCTATAATAAGTGTTTCACTGTAATTGATTCTATGTTATACCAATTTGAACAAGCTGTTTCTGTATGTATTTTTAAAACTGTTTTTGAATTAGTTATCACAAAGCATTTATGCTTTCATACAACGTGAATGATATTTGCATTTCAAGTGGTAGACATTTAATTATACATTTGCATTGAAATTTATATTATTTTGTTGTATTTGTAGGTAGTGCAAATGAAGTCTCCATGCAAAAAGGTCACAAACAAGAGCTTATTGAAGCTGAAGAGTTAAGTACTTTACCAAACGCCAAAGTAAAAGTGTACCGAGATGGACATATATTTGTGCAACAGATGAATGATAGTGATTCAGAAAATGAGTCTAAGGTAAAGAGTAAACAACCAAGGCAAAAAAAGAGAAAATTTACCACAAAAAATGCTTTATCAAAAGGAATTAAAAAGAGGAAAATATAAACTTTGTAGCATATTTATTATCCAGTTACAAATGCATTCTTGACTGATTTTTTGTATTTCAAAAATAAATTTAATTTTAGAATACAACTATTCTTTAAACATTTTTTTATGCAGTTAAACTGAAAAGCACTGCTTATCTGACACTGCTCCACTTGTCAGAACTTCTGATTTGATTTTTAAATACTTTTGTACTTTACCTGATAAGTTTTCTTCAAAGACCTAAGGCTCTTTAAAGACCTAAGAAACATACTTGCATTTTACTAAATTATGCTTGTATAGAAATATTACTTTTGAAAAAGTAGGGGTAATTGGGCAGAATAATTCAAAACATTTGAATGCAGAATGTCCAGATACATAGCTGCCAACTTGTACAATTGTATGATCTTATGGCAAATTTGTATGGTTTTTATGTTTTTGGTTTAAATTTTATGGAAAATTGCGAACGGTTGAAGTTTCTTTTAACTTCCAGCACTTTTGAGATGAACCCCTAAAGGCGTGACGTAAACAACCTTGAAAAACACAAAAAATTGTCTTCTGTTAATCTCTGTGCTACTCGTCTCCTACAGACTTTCGTTTGAAGCCAACATTTGGCACGACATCTCGGTTGGTAAAGCAGTTCAGCGCAGAACGATACGTTTTGTGGCCAAGTATCAAGAAAGTACCAACATGACTGGTGGGGTTTTCCTACGAGGTTCAACTAAAGGGAGTGGCCTAAGCATAAATCTCTGACGCGTTACACATCGCGCATGAGGCATTCTGTCTGGCCATTATCATGCACAGCAATGCGTTTGTTATGAAAATTACACATGGTGTTCGAAAGTTTGCTATTCATTTAAGTTAAAATATCTAAAGTTAAGAAATATGAACATATTTCTGGATTGTTATTCGAAAGATTATTCAGGAATCCTCATATCAGGAAAAGGATCACACTTTGCATTTTGCTTAGTTTGCAGTACGGATATCAAGATCGCACAGGAGGAGCTGACGACATCAGACATATTTTCACACAAAAAAAAAAAAAAAAAAAAACAAGACCTGTCAAAAACTACTGTTAAAAGTGCCATTATTGGTACATTTTCCCAAGAAGATAAGGACTTTGATGTAATAAATGCTGAATGCCTCTTCACTGCATTTGTTTTGGAACATAATGTACCGATAGAGTTAACAGAAATAAAAGTTTATTTATTTACTTATTTTTAAATTTATTTATTATTATTACAAAGGCACAGATCAAGTAAAGGTAAGGATTTGAAAATATTATAATACTTTAAATTTTAATACCTTGCTTTATAATGGTCAAAAAAGCAAAGAAATTTAACCACCTCTTACATTGTAAGATTTTTCAAGTTGGCAGCTATGCAGATAATTATTTTTAAAAATCTTAATTCTAACTGTGGTATTAATTTGTTTTGAAACCATATTATCATCTCATATTCTTAAAGATGCATGTCTTAAGGGGTGTTAAATCCATTTTGACTATTTTTAGAAAATCATATAATTTGTATCCATGTCGGCGATTCCGTTGGCTCTTAATAATAAAGATAATGCCTTTTGCCTCCATCATATATATATATTTTTTTTAAGCAAGAGGTAAACTTTTTTCAATTAACTTATCTGCAGATTGAAAAAAAAAAGAGCTTAATATCAAATTAATGATTGTCGAACAATACACATGCACATCTTATAACTAGTCCATCAGGATTTTTTAACCATATAATTTTGAAGCTATTATCATCCATAGATTATTGAAGAAAATATCTTCTCAAATTCAATACTAAATCTTACGTAACAAAACTTTTTTTTTTTTTTGAGAATGGAGTAAAGGATTTTAAGCTAAGTTTTGAAAGCAAGCTTTTTAAATTGCTTAACTTAAAAAGATTTATCAAAATTATATCATGCATTGCTGAATGCATTTTGGGGTATTTTAATAAACTACATTTTAAAAAAAACTATAGACTTGAGAATGGTAATTATAGTAAAAATAATATAGAAAATCCAACTAAAAGGCAGATAATGTACATTTTTCTAAAAAATAAAGCTTTCAATAGATGTAAATATACGTATTTATATATAAAATAAAGTAACACATAAAACTTTATAGACTAATCAAATGAAAGAAAAAATAACTTTGAATTGTATTCTTAGAATCAAGGGGTTCAACAGAATATGATGAATTGTATGTCACTTAGAAGGCAGAAAAAATGACAAGCATACACAGTACATTACAGTAATTTATTAACACAAACATAAAATATCACAGTATATATTATAGATCAATAATATTTGACAAACAAAAAATAGTTAAATGTACTTTAACAAGCTTGAACTAAGCAAAAGTAAAATTCATTAAAAGTTGATATAAAACTATTACTATATTTAATAAGTATAATGTAATTTCATATTATGAAAGAATGCATACTAATTTTTAATGGGATCTTTGCTAACAAGTGCATTTTTTTTATTGCTTAATTTTTTATACAAAATAACATTAAAAGGAAAAAGCAGTCTAATAAAACATTTCCAGGACTGCCACTATAGTTTAAATTTATGTGAACAGTAAGCTACACTTCATAAGGCCAGATTTAAGTATACATTTGAGTTTGCTTTCGGGAAAACCAACAACTCTTTCATATTAAAAATAGTTCATTCAGTTTGTGTGATACTTTTTGTCCTATTAGATTCTGATTGAAACTAATCAAAGAATTTGAAGGAAAAAAAAGGTTTTTTTTTTTCTTTCTTCTTTTAAATCATTATTGATCAAAAGTTATTGAAGTAGACTTCCATCAACTTCAATCTCTACTAATAAAGAAAATTACTTGTGCGTGATGTTGAGACAAATCTATTTCTTTTTTACTCAAGAAATTTGATACACAGAAAGCCTGAAATGCATCTCAAAGCCCAAGTTCAACAATTTAAACAAGAAATTTTAATGTTTTACCCCTTTTCAGTCAAGTTTTTATGATGATTCATTCCTAGTACTAGGTCACGCACTAGTACAGCCAGAATTAACCTACTGAAGAGTGAATTTTTGTCACAATAGTCATTACAAGTACATTAACAACCATATCAGGTTTGATAACGTAAGTTTTAACCTAAGGCCACTCAAAAAAAAATCAAATAAATGAATAAAATAAATACAGTAACCACTCGCTACATCACTCTTGTCAGGGGACACCAAAGGAGCGCTATCTGAAAATGCAATATAACTGAGGTCAAAAAAATTAATTGCATGTGCCTCTAAAAAAAAATAATAGTGCGCTATCCTATTAGGATGAATTTTCTTAATAAAAACAAAAGGAAATTTGTCTACAAATTTTCCTTTAAAAGATTTTTTTTTAAATTGTTTTACGATGGAATACGAGTCAAAAGTTGAAGCTTAAACTGTAACAAACGTATACCAAAAATGCAAGTTTAGTTCATTGCTTAAACAAAGAAAAAAAAAATTTTGAGAAATATTTTTTTAAAAATTTACTGGGAAGACAAGTAAAGCAACATTTTTTAAATTAAAATTTTATTTTTTGGGAGGCAAGGAAAACGTGATATATCCAAATCAGTAATAATAACGAGGCGTGATGTAATGAGAAATTACTGTATCAAAAAATTGGAAAGTAGGACTTTGAGGTGAAAAAGATGTATGTCTGTCCCCCCCCCCCCCCAATAACTTTTAAGTGAATAGTCTGACTTGAACAGACTTTTTTTTTTAATTCAAAAAAACTTAACATTAGCACCTATGGAGAAACTTAAAACCAATATAGATGCTTCAAACAAACTTTGTTGGGAAAAAAACTCTTGATGAGAAACATGCAAAGAAAAGATTTTTTTCCCCAATTGGCTATTAACGGAATTTTTGAACAATTGAAATTTTTTTAAAATAAATGACAACATGGAAAATCATTTTTTTTTTTTTTTTTTTGGTACCAAAAAATTGCAGATTCTGAATATTTTCTCATTTTTTGCTTTCAAGAAATAGAGTCAATAAATAAATAGTCTTTTCCTAATTACAGAACTGCCAACTTTTAAAAATCCAAAATCGTAGCAGCATTTTGCAGGGGGGGGGGGCACTGCCGTGGATTCAAACTGATGAATTTTCAACAGTATGAAGAACAAAAACAACGATACTTAACAACTTTCAAAAATGACACAGAAAATATTAATACAAAATTTAAAAAAAATTAATTCTTCATGGAATTTTTTTCAGTTTTTCCGCTTTTTTGCCAAAGATTCAATGACTGGATCAGTGTTGCAATCTAAAAACTGATCCATCTTTACACCATGCATCTTTCGAAGAGTGATTCTTGTTGCATAGAGGCCATCAGCACATGTGTAGAAGTTTGATTTTCTGAACTTACTGGTTTAGTTTTTATTCTGTTTTTTTTTTCTTTTGCGTGTGTGTTTTTGGGATTATAAATTAAAAAATCCGAAAATCATAGTTTTTGGACCCGTTTTTAAAGCTGTAGTTCGTGGAAACTGCTACGATTTTTTCGTAGCAGTTGGCAGCTCTATAATTATGTTAATGGCAATGCATGAAATCTAACATTAAATACAACACCTGGGTATTACAAATAATTCTTGATAACTCAAATATTTCTTTACTTGATGTTTTCATAAAGGCGTTGGGAACGTCGAGAGGAACTGTTCATAACTTGTACTGTCAATAATTTCAAGGTTTTAGCTCATCCTTTGAGACTTAGAGTTAGTGAGAGTTGATTGTGTAAATGCCAAGTCTTATCCTATATCTCAATAACAGATGATAAAATGTCATCACAAAATTTCATTTCATATTGATACAAGTTTTCTTAGCAGATATAATGCATGCTGTATAAGCATATGTACTGTCTCTCTATTGGGATTAAGAAACATAAAACTTGAACACCTAATTGCAGCTAAAAAATGCAGCAGCGCTAGTATTATTTAATCCATTAAATGGATATGGTGTGACAAAATATTTCTTCACATTTAGACTACAATAATGGGCATGATGAGATATTTTGTTACACAGTGAAGAAAAAAGTTCCCATTGGGAAATAATTACTTATTCACAGTTAACAGGTCAATAAAGAATTTCACCGTTTTTACAAAAGTTTGAGTTATTTACTAAGCATGACTTAGAAACAAATTTACTCGTATCATCACATCCATTGCTACTTGCTTTCTGATAGTCCTGAGAAAATTGAGATGTTTGCTTTGTATTTGAAGGCATGTTTATCACCAGCTCCAATTCTTGAAAGTTCTGAAATCTTAAGACATCTTTATCTTTCCGAACTATGGTATTCGGCAACTTTCTTAGTTTGAAAACCTATGGAAAAATTATTTCCGTTAATATAAAATACTATCATGCATTTTATCAAATTTTCCTTAAATTACTTTCAGAAAAAAAATCTAGTTACAACGCCCCCCCCCCCTTTTTTTCGGTTTACTGTCAGGAGTAAGATTGGGGTAGTTTCTTAAACAGAGTTGCCACACCACAGGGAAACCTGAAGAAATGGGGAAAACACAGGAAATTCAAAAATCAACAAAAAAAAGGAAAATTTTGAAAATTTCCTCAAAAACCTGGAATTTTTTTTTTTTTAATTTAAAGTTGTAAAAATCAATGTCCAAATATATAAACTACCAAAACATAAATAAATAAATAGTAATAATAGTATTGATAATATAAATGAAGTTCAGAAAAAAGTAAAATAAAAAACTTTTTTTTTTAAAGTAAATATTAAAATGTTGATCATAAAAACAATCTTTTTATTGTTTTATTTAACATGTATCTTGAATTTCATGATCATTTCATTTAAAGTGTATGAAATTAGTCGTCAATATTCATTCTTCTGCTTAACTTTTACACTTTTAGGTCCTAGTAATGAATGGTTAAGAGAAGGCTTTTTTTTTTTACCTTGCATAAAAAGTTAAATATATTCAATCACCATGCTATTATTTCACTTATTACAAATTCTTATTTCCCCTTATTTATTTATTAAAATATTTATTGTTTCGATTTTATTTCCTGTGGTGAAATTATCAAGATATTAATTTTCTTTTTCAAACATCAGTGTTCACTCGTTGGTAATGTGTCATTTTCATACAGGGAAAACACTGGTAATTTTTTTTTCCAAAATTGAGTGGCAACTCTGTTAAAATATTGGCGAGTTGTTAATCCTGTGAACAATAAAGAAACATTACTTCTCTCCAGACAATCTAAACTTGAGTTACTTTTCTGTCCTTCATGTCAAAGACTGAAAATTCCCATTCAGAATTTGCATACATGCCTCCTGTTAATCCTTGAGATACATGCATGGGCTATATAATAACATAAGACTCTAATAACTTGTTAGAAATTTTGTCAATAAACCTTTCCAGACAATTCATTATTTCACTGAACGCATTTAGGTTGTACCTGCAAGAAAACACTGACATATAATCTGGCGCCTCTCAACATTAAGATTATTAGTTATACTTTCAGGACTTAGGAAAAATGACGTGAGGTCAGTGTATTTAGTGCTGTGATCGTCAGAAGAAATACTATATTTTAATAAAGCACAAAGTTTTCCACTGTTGACATTCTCGTAACACTGTCACTCTTTTTTATCATTTTTCCAAAATGAGGAGTCCCCCAGAGTGCAGTTTCTTGATTTCTGCGAAGTATACAGTATAACTTTGATTTAAGGTTACACAATTTAACAATTTCCTCCATTTAGTGATACATATCACTGGTCTGGATTTGATTGCATTGAATGTCTATGCTCCCCGAATTAACGATTTCCTTGATTCAATGGAAAAAATTTCCTGTCCCTTGGCAATCATTAAATCAAGGTTATACTGTATTTGTTTTTATATTCATCAAATACATACATCATTTACTACATGTGTTCATGTCATTGCCCATAAAGCAGAAATCTCTCCTCCTCATTCAAATAATCTATTAAAACAAAAAAGCAATTAAACATATGAATGAAACTAATTTTGATTGATAATACAGATTTATCAAGAAATGTATTTATCTCTCCCCAAAACAAAAGTCTGGTTACGGCTGTGGTAAGTAACTATATGCAGGACTTGCAATTGTGTTCCACTGTTTCCGGACTACCAAACCAGCAGAATATAAAGTTTAGTGCTCCCTAGGATCAGTGAAGATTTGCCTTAAGCCCCACTAAATTCTTATAGGCTGTGATAATTGCTGAAACTCGTAGCAACAAAGAGTGCGCTACAGGTAACCCCAATATCTATTAGATTGCCATTGATTGGTGAATGCAGGGGTTCCAATCAGCAGCTCTTGCAGTCAAAATGGGCGATATCCAATCAAAATTAAAACTTCGAAACATCGACAGTGATCGGTAGATGCATGAGCGGGTCATAGTTGTATCGGTTTAATACAAAAAAGTCAGAAATTGTCAAGGTTCGTTAAGCATCAGCGCAATCAAGTGGGGCTATGTCTTATCCTATCAAAAACCTTCTGGTGTCTCATTCTTTGGGGTGAATAATGAGAGCTTGTTGAAGAAACAAATGAATTTTTGAAAAAAGTAATTGAAAACAAAACAAAGAAAAAAAAACAATAATAATAATATAGTCAACTCTTGATAACTGAAAGTCCCAAGGGACCAGCTAAAACGTTTGAGTTATGGGAAGTTTTCACAACGGTCTTGAAGAGTTTGGAGCCCAATGTAAACTTTGAGATAAAGGAATATTCAAGTTATAAGCTTCGAGTTATCAAAATTTGACTGTAATAAAATATTTTTTTTTATTATTTGAGAGAGAATTCTGTACCTTAAGGGGGAGGGGGTGCCATCTGCATGTATAGGTTATGAGCTATCGAAGTAGTTTTTTTTTGGGGGGGGGAATGTTTGTGCACTCGTGCAAGTACATCCTTTTCATTGATTGTGCATAAAAAAAAACAAAGGTAACATATACAAAAGTTTTTTAGACTTAATAAATTAACTTTGTAAGAGTTCAGCTAATAAGGATTTCACACTTTTCCAGATAAATAATTTTCCTGATCAAGGTATTAAGTACCTATAAAAGTATTACAAAGTAAAGTTGAGGACTTACATTTTTTGGCAATATTTCTAATTCTTCACAACATATTTTAAACACATTTTCATATGACAGGTCTTCTCTTGGAACTTCAACTTCGATGAAGTCTTGATTTGGTGGATCAGATGTTCTTACTTTTAGCACCAATTCTGACAAAACATAACTATGAATATTTATTATGCTAAAATATAATTTAAAACTGATAAAGAAAAAACAAATTTTTTAACTTTCATGACAAAAACTTACCATCATCAACATGTTTATCAAAATAATTTCTGGAAAGAACAGGTTTAGGACATTCTGAATTCATTATATTTTGCATATCTATGCTTTGAGTTAACGGTGGATTTGATAAGTAATTTGGAGTTATAGGAAGTGGAGATTCCTTCCTTCCAACTTGAGACTCTTCACAGCAATTATCTGAAAGATTTTATTTCACAAATATAAATAAGAGAAAAGAAATACCATTGATTTCAAACAAACTTCAAAAAATACGTCTTAAGACTCCATTACAGCAGTTGCCGCTTAATGTGATCACTTTGGGACACAAAAACTTTTTATATTTATGTTATATTATGTATTATTTTATATAAAAAAGTATAATATGTATACACACACACAATCTACTAAAAATCATCAATTTTTGAGTGCCCCCCATTTTTTAGAAGATCATTTGCAATTGATATCATAATCAAAGTTTTTTTAAGCCACCGATGAGGTGTTGCACTGTTGCGTGTTTCAACAGTTTCAATGCATTCCTCATTTTAACATATTTTGGATTTTGTGAACAACAAGACAATCTTCATCTGACTCATGAGTTCCATCTTCCATCTGTTTTACTATGACAATCTAGCAAATTGATTGTTTTAACGTGGAAGCTACGGGGATGTTTTGATCCATCTATATCTCTCGAATGTGACTTCAGAGACTATAGCTGAAGGAAGTTGTCGCTTTTTAATTTCTTGGTCAACTTTTTTCGTAAAATCTTGAGTAGGCGAAAAAGTTTCTGATCGTTTTACCTGTAATTCTTGATTGCTGATTTGAAAATTGTTAACAGTAAGCGATGTAATGATCACATAAAGCAATAATTTTAACATAGAAATAAATAGAGGAAATCTGGACCAAGTGATTTTTATAAGATATGAAACGTTTGATAACATTAACCGTGATCACATCAAGCAGAGTCTACTGTATATAACAAGGCATTAAATGTGTTTATCATTGTTGGATTTTTCCTTCCCAGTCAGTTTGAACTAATCTGGATGCTTGTTACTGAAAAGTATAAATAAAACATCTTTTTAAGATAGTACCAGTATAACAAAAATCTAGTGACTAAAAATGCTTTAAAATCAAACAAAAGTTGCTTTTTTAACAATCCATTCTACCACCACCATCTTTCTACATACAATTTTACTGGATTTACTATGATTTCGTACTGAAACATAAGCGGAAACTAAAATTAAGTTGCCTAATAATTTTTTCAAGATCAATTCATTCTACATGCAAATTGAAATTTATTCAAAGGATTTCGAAGTTTAGCTTGATTTAATATATTTCTTTACAAAGTGCAAAAAAAAAAAAAAAAGGCACATTCTAATTTTTGTCAAAGAAAATTAGCAACTTAAACCTTAGTTTGAAAAGTGCAAATGTCATCTTAGAGGAGGGTGGGCCATAATGAGACAAAAAAGATATTTTTCATTTTTCGTATATTAGTGAGTTATAAAGCACAGAAACATATTTGATTATATTAAAAGTATCAAATTATAGTATATTGCACCAAATTTAGTCCATTTAATGTTAGAAACAAAAAAGTTATGAGGCTTTATAAATTCAATGAAAAGTGTCTCAATGTAGCCCAGTTATGGGCCACTATGAGACATTAATAAGGCCACAATGGAACAGCTGATAATCACTGTATTTTTACCTAAAATATTACCATCTCATATGCTAATTCCCTCAAATCTCTCGTACTTTTTCCATAACACATTTTTGAACTAGAACAAGAGTAATAAAAGCCTATCCTCTGACTCAGGCCCAGGATTGCAAAGAAACATATTATTTTTGTTTAAAGCATATTTTAAATGTTTAAAAAACTATTTTTTTCTTACATACGAAACAATTTTAATTACAGTGAGCAAAAAAAAAAAAAAAAAAAACAGGATTTAAAAAAACAGGAAAAGAATAAAATAACGAATGCCAAACATTAATTGATGATTAATTTATAAAATTATTTTATACAAATAATAATTATAACTATAAAGTGCTTTGAAATATGTTTGGCAACCTTAGTAACACCTAATCGGTTTCTTGTTTTGTTTTGTACAAAACTGCAATAAAATAAAAAGTTCACTGGTTAATTAGTTAAAATATAAATATTTTTAAATCAAGCCTATTTTTTATTGTTAATTTTTTTTTTTGTAAAATAAAACAAGAAGTAGATAAGTATTTTACACTTGCTTACTGCTGCTTGGGCCACAATGAGACATTTGCATATGTTTACTCCTTTTAGGTGGTGGTTGCTGTCAGAAATGTATTTATTTTTGAATTTACAATGTCTCATTGTGGCCCACCCTTCCCTCTATTATTTCTAGCAGTTTTTTTTTTTGGGGGGGGGGAGGAGGAACTAAAAACCTAAGATGTAAGAAAAATACCATTGTATCTCAGCTCAAGAGGCTTTGTACTGTGCACAGTTCAGGAAATCATCAGAAAAACGGCCCCCCAAAACTGATGCTAAAACATTGTGTAAATGTAATTTTAGAGAAAAATAGCTGTATAAGTTAAGATACTATGAAAAAGTTGTTACCTAAGTGATTGTTCATATAAATAATCTTAGCATTTCATTTTGTAAGTAAACTGTGCTTTAAACAGAAAAACAAGTTTTCTATTTTAAAATGTAGATTTTTGTGAAATTTTGGATTTTTTAATGTTGTTTTATGACTGCCAATTTTTGAACTTAAGTTTTGTGAAGCTGCTGATTTTATTACTTGATTTTTGTGAAAGTACTGATTTTATAATAAAATTGTGAAGATACTGAAAAATGGTAGTAAAATTGGTCTGTATTTGGCCCTGCAATAGTATTGTACATTGTGTTGACAAGGACTTAATTTCAAACAAATGAAGT
This sequence comes from Uloborus diversus, assembly GCF_026930045.1. Taxonomy (NCBI): domain Eukaryota; kingdom Metazoa; phylum Arthropoda; class Arachnida; order Araneae; family Uloboridae; genus Uloborus; species Uloborus diversus. The sequence goes on along the minus strand of NC_072737.1, from coordinate 73,059,443 downwards.
GCAGGCCCCCCTATACTGCCAGGCTAAGCACAAAAGTATTATCTGCAGCAAAGCTCAAAATGAGAAATTGCCTTTTGAAGTATTACGCCTCCATATATTTGATTCAGATTCAATTTTTTTAAAGAAATATTTCCCATTCACAAATTACCATAAAACATTGTATCTGGGTAAAATATGTTATAAAGAACCACCTCATAATAATAACTTAATTTCAATGAAAAGGGCAGACTGCAGATACGACTTTTGTGCTTAGCATGGCAGTATGGTCTTCAAAACTTATTTTCACAAGTAAATAGCCCTTAAATTCCTTAATGTTCAAATTTTTGTAAAATTGAACAGAAGTGCAGGAGCTCAGCTGCTGTGAGCTCCCATACAAATTAATCCCTGATGTTGACCCTAAATATAATGAAAGTTTGGCATCATTTTTCAAAGGGGGCCATCACACCTGAACATGTGACTGAAAATTTATTCATTATTATTTTTTATTTTTTGAGGCGATAAATTTTTTCTATTTTATCAAACATTTTGTAGAAGGCAGTGCTTTACTATGGTGAACTTTAGACCAAAGCCCGAAGCTTTTAATATCTCAAATTATGATTAGTTCATTTGAGTATTTATTTTTTTTCACTTTTAGCAGATATTGGGCAAAGGTGGGATATACATATAAGAATGCTATTGAGCTTTTGTTAGGCATAAAAATATTTCAATAAATTTATTGGTGGTTTTTCAGCCTCTTCAGGTTTAGTGACAATTTAGTAGACTCAGCACTTGTGGGCCAAGGGGCGGATACAAGGGAAGGATCATGACTCATGACCCCTACTAAACCGTCGGTAGTATTATCCATCCATCATTATTGTATATGATCATAGTCAATTCGCAATAACTCAAATATTACAAAAAGTTGAAGTTTTTATCAAGTCCCGACCCCTTTGTCTTTAATTCCATGCTAATTATTCCCAATATCTTGAAGTTAACTTCCTTTAACTCTAAGTTTTTTCCAAGATGAATCGAAATTTATTTCAAAAGAACGAAAAAAAAAAGAAACAAACAAGTGACTATGAAAAAAATTAATTCATCTTCACTTGCAATTCCTGCACAATAGATCTCAAAAACAAGAAGAGCACCTGTTTAGCCAATGTGCGATAAAGCAGTTATACCTGTAGAAATGAGTTAGCTTGTTTTGTTTTGTTGTACAGTTTACACTTTCACGTGTTGCTGGACAAGGAATTTGTTTTCAAGTTGTCAAGTCAACTGATTGTACATATTTAAAGGATGACCTAAGTTACAAACGGGAGGGGGGGGGGTGGCGAGCGGGGTAATCGCCCCGGGCGCCACGAAATGAGGGGGCGCCTCGAGGCGCCCCTCGTTTTGATGCAACACGAGGTCATTCACATGAAATGAGGGGCGCCGCAAGATGCGGCTCATTGTATAAAATATCCTAATTGTATAAAGTTAGAGGCGCCTTGCGCCCCCTCATTTTGTGTATCATAGATACACAGTCATAGAAACACAAAATAGAGAATCATTGCAATGATTCTCCATTTTCTCCTAGGACACGAAAATATTCCTCTCTTTCAGTCTCCAAAACATTAATTTAATTTGTATCATTGAAGTAGATACAATTTCTTAAAATATTAAAATCAAACAAATGGTATTTCTCCTTTGTCTAGTGCTCACCAAATTTGCTTCAATTCTGCTCCTGCGTGCAGGGAAGTAACCAGAAGAAAGATTTAAGGAGCACATTGAAAAAACAAAAAACAGCAAAAAAAGAAATTTTTTTTTTTTTTTTTGATCCGATAGGAAAATGGTCAAAAGGTGTCCGGTCAACATTTTGAAACTTTTAATTTTAAAAACGCAATTTTAGCCTTAAAAACGCGATTATAGGCCATGTTTTTTGACGTTAGGGTATATGCCTCAGAGACTGTTTCCGATCGATTATTTTTCTTCAAATAAATTGAAATCAATTCCTTCTCCCCCTGCAAGTTTCCGAAATTGAATTTTCAAAAACGATACTTTAGTCAAACTTTGAAGATTTTATGAATTGGAAGGTCTGGAGCATTTTCCCAGGAAAATTGTTCAAAATTATGGTCTAAATAATTTGAGCAATTTTTTACATACAGGGGCTGTTCTGCTTAACTTTTTTGAAAGTGTCGTTTAAAAAATCCATTGCTTGTGATATTAAAGAAAGGCGGCATGGGGACTCTTGCACGAATGTTTTCTTATACTTAAGTCTTAAAACGCAATTTGTAAGGCCATATTTTGTAATATTAGGGCCAGTGATTTTTCGAAATTAGCTCCAAAAACGAAATTCTGCGCGATTTAGGATGTTGTTGAGTATTTGTGGGCATCTCCCTAAAACTTACAAATATTTGATGCAAAAGAATAACATCTTTGTTTTTAACATATATGAAAGCTGGTATTAAGTTGGTACAAGTAAAACCAAAAAACTCTTGAAAAGAATCATTGGATGAGTCCAGATCGAAATTAAATTTTGGATGTAGTTTATTTTGGTTAATACATTTTCCATTTATAATCAGCAAATTATTTGTTCGTGTTCTTAGTTTGATTAATATGAATAACCAATTCAGTCTTAATTGTTTGTTTTTTGTCTAGTGGAATAACATTTTACTAGATAAATATTTGGATTTTAATATTTTCATTTGTTGAAAAGTTTTTGGGGCATTAATGTTTTACATATATTAGAAACAGATTCATTGCTTTGTGTTAGTTTGTATTATGCAAAGCCCTCTGATTTTGCTGTTCATTAATGCGTAAAAAATTGAAATATGACGCGTTCACGCATATTATGCACTGATGTTATAACTAACTTGATTTTTTTTTGTGCGTAAAGGGGGTAGGGGGCGCCAGGAAACTTTCGCCCCGGGCGCTGTCAGCTCTTCGGACGGCCCTGGCGCTGATTATTACTTCTTGAGTTTTTATTCAAGAACTCATGAGTGGTTTAAAAATTAGTTACTTACCAACAATTATTGTAATTGTATAAATATATTACGCATCTTCATTTCGAATAAATATAATGATTTTGCAATTGTAGAGCAATATAATAATGTAAGCCAATTCAATTCAAATTAACAAAATAGAATTATTTTACAGATGGACATAGATTTGGTTTTGCTGTTGACTTCTGCATTTTGTGAAGGATACATTTTTCAAGTTTGTAATTTTGTAAACAGACCATTTTTAGAGTTTGTAATTTTTTGAAAAGTTTTTGAAAAGTTCACAATTTTCTGAAAGATTGTGATTTTTAATCAGCCTTGATGAAAATGGCTAATAAAACTAGAAAGATGTCTTTAATGATGAACAATGAGCCAAATACTAAGTACTAAATTAAACATGGAGATTATAGAGACATAGAATTTAGAGAGAATGAAAAATAAAATACAAAAAAAAAAACTTGCTTGGTAAAACTGCTTTTATGTCTTCTTTTCTGGCCAACGAAAATGGAGTTTCTCCATGGTTAGATGTAAGTGAGGCATCTGCTCCATTTAGAAGCAAATAATTTACAACATTTGAATGACCTCTTTTAGCAGCCCAATGCAATGCAGTCCTATATAATTAAGGAAAGAAAATCAAATCATTTTGTAAAGTAAAACAGACACTTTTGATTGAAACATACAGCTCAGGGGTCATTCTAATTCATTAAATTCAAGAAATATGAAAAGGAAGGGGGGGGGGGGGGGTAGAATTAAGCATCAGCTTTTTAAAATGCCTCAATACAAATTAAATGAAACATTTAAAACAATTATCAACAATGTGCATAAAATTTAATGATTATGAATGTCAATAAGTATTTTAAAATGTTAGAAATTTTTCAGCTAAAGGAATAAAATGAGCAGGGGTTTCGGGCTCATTGGATTTGGCTAAATTATTTGAATGTTCTACGCAGGGCCAGATTACTAAATAGGCAAAGTAAGCAGTTGCCTAGGGGCTCCGGGGAAATCTTAAAGTTGAAAACATGTAAGAAAAAGTTCTCTTTTCGACAAAAAAAAAAAAAAAAGAAAGAAAGAAAGAAAGGAAAAAGTTTTTAAAAAATGGGGCTCCCTTCCTTTTTTTTCTCTCTTTCTCATCTTTTACTGCTGTCTAACAGGAACATTTTCATACATGTAGGATCCGGGGCACACACAACAGTTATGGGGCCCCTACCAAAAGGTTTTTGCTATTTATTTTTCAAAGGTCATGGAGACCATGGCTTTTTGTTTTAGCTGCTAAAGGGCTGACAATGGCAGATTTACCAAGTCTTAAATGTCACAAATGGGAGGGCTCCCCACAACATAAGAGCCCCAAGAGGGATTCAAAATTGAACATGAAAAAAATATTTACGTTAGACAAGTTGAACCAAAAATTGAGTAGATCCGTCATTGTGGTCCGACGGCATCCAGATCATTAAATATTAGCTAACAATAAACTACATAACTCAGTGGCCTAACTACATACGGTAAGACCCCACACTGCGGGGGGGGGGGGGGGGAGATCAAAAAGGGGCCCGAAAATTGTTCATCTTTGTTTTCATTCAACTTTGTAAAAATGTTTGAAAAATCTTAGTTTTAATTGCTAATTTTTTTTTTCTAGGGCCTCTAGGGCCCCAATTACGATATTGGGACCGTACGCCAAACACATTTCCGGGGCCCTCTTGTAGTCAAACAGTGGCGCCGACTCCATGGGGCCTGAGGGGGCCCGAGCCCCCTCAAAAAAAATTTTGAGGGGGCAGAGCCCCCCCCCCCCCCCAATAATTTAAGAAAATTATTAGCTATTTAATGCTTTCTAAACTCACAAATTTGTCTCAGTATTTTTTATTTTCCTTGTTTGAAGATAGTTACCTTGTAAAATACATTCAGTAATGGGTTACAACAAATAATTTTTACGGTAAAAAGCAGGTTAACTGAAAACGAGTCGGTGTGAATAATGATAGTGTTACGTTGCTGCGAGCGCGTAGAATTTGTCCCAGTGTGCGAACCCGCGGATAGTCTGTCCAATCAACAATGGGGCAGAAGCGATTGAACAACTTGACTGTTCTTCATAACCACCCAGATATTTTGGATGAATTGGATATTCGACCAGTCGTCAACGACTTCAAATTCAGTAATCTAGTTAGGCGGTCGACATTTGCACCTTTCTAAAGACAGTCCTAATATTGGTATTTAAAGCAATTTTAAAAATCTCTGTAAAACAGAGAGTTAACTACATATAGAATGTTAGATTTAAAACTTCGAAATATTAGTACTATTTTATTACCGTATTACTATAGTACTGCATCAGTTATTTTCAAATACTTAAATATTTTTAAGGTATAAGATCCTATAAAAACACGCTATTTACATACTATCAGTGGCGTAGCTACAGTGTTTGCCGCCCGGGGCGGTCCCTCAACTTGCCACCCTTTTGTTGTGAAATAGCTTATTCACAAAACTCTAACGTGTTTAAATTAAAACTAGCAATTTAATTGAAGAAAAAATAAGACCTTATTATTCTCTTTACACTTTCAAAAGAAAAAAGCCGGGAGGAGGGCCCACACATGGAGAAAATTGCTAAATTTAAGTCAAAACCGCAATTTTAGTAAAGTTTTTAGAAAGGGTGGGTTGTGTGTGTGTGGGTTTGCTCCATATTTTTTTTCAAAATCAGTCTCTTTTAGTGTTTCTTTGTTGACGTTAGGGGATCGGTAGGCAACGAAAGGAAATTTCACGAAATTTTAAAATGCAGCTTAGCCTACTTAGAAGAGGTCAAGGGAATCGGGAATGGTCGGATACTCAATGCGAAAATTTTAAGCTCCTAAATATGCAATTTTAGGCTATCTTTGGCAACGCAATTTCACGCACATTCCAGTGTTGCCAGATGGTCAAATCCAGATTTCCCCAATTCCCTTCCTACTTTTCCCCAAAAAGCGATGTTTTCTATCAAAATTCCCCAAATTCAAAAATTATTTTTCCATTAATATTTTCATTAAATGAATCGACATCCTTTAATATTTTTGTCTCTTGAAATTTTTTTTCCCCCCAAATAGCCAAATTTTCTTAAAAAATTCCCCAACTTTTTTTTCTTCCCATTTTCACTTTTTTTTTGTCTTCTTTATCTTTATTTTTCTTTATCGTCTTTACTTAATAATAAAGCTGAAAGTCTCTCTGTCTGGATATCTTTATGTCGGTCAGGATCTCTGTGACGCGCATAGCGCCTAGATCGTCACGCCGATTTTCATGAAATTTGGCACAAAATTAGTTTGTAGCATAAGGGTGTGCACCTCAAAGCGATTTTTCGAAAATTCGATTTTGTTCTTTTTCTATTCCAATTTTAAGAACATTTTCCCGAGCAAAATTATCATAAGATGGACGAGTAAATTACCTAGCTATCATAACGTGGACCCGTAACGTGGGCAAGCCAATTGGCGAGAATTTCATCATGCATTATTTGTAAATATACAGGGGAACCTTTTAATTTTCGACTGCGGGCAAAGCCGTGCGGGTGCCACTAGTCATAAATACAAGCGCCTGACTGAGAGATAAGAAATAGCCAAATGTTTTTTTTCACTTGCATTTACTACTCTGCTTCTGTATGTACATTTAAACTATGATTTTTGTACATATTTATCCAAGAACATTCTTCATCACACTTATTTTTACCTGTTTCACGCATCAACTAGTTGCTTATGCAGAACATTAATACGAATTCCGTAGCATAATATTCCACATAATGCGAAATGCGAATTCCATAAAGTTGATCAAAGCTAAACCAACGCTGTTTGATACAAACAATGTAACTACTACTTCTTTTCGTGAATCTCAATACAAAAAAATTCTTTTTTCCCGAGGTTTTTCTTTCCCCAGATTTTCCCCAAGAAAAAAATTTTTCCCCAAAGAATTCCCCTCAAAACTCATTTCCCCAAAGATCACCAGATTTCCCCAAAATGGGGAAATTTCCCCCAATCTGGAAACACTGCCGCATTCTAACGCAGTTGTAGGAGTTAGGGAAAAGAGGGACGCCGAGGTTTCTTATTGAAATACTTTTTTAAATTGAAATCAATTTTAAGGGCATCTTTGGTGGTTTAGAAGAAAAAGGAAGGTTCGGATTCTTTCTTTGGAAATTTTTCGGCACTAAAGTCTCAAAAACTTAATTCCAGGCTATCTTTGGTGACTTTGAGAGGTTCCCTAATGGCTTAAAAAATGTTGTGAAGCCCCAAGCGGTTCTCTCCTGAAAAATTTCCGTAATTAACGTTCGACTTTGGGCTTTGTTTAATAATGTTAGGAGGAAGAGGAGTCAGAGGGAGGTTTCCCTCTAAAAATCATTCTTAAAGCTGAATTTCATTTTAGACTATCAGTTAGAAGGAAGGGTTAGCAAACCCTCTTACTCACGCAAATTTCTAAGAAAGAAAACTTTGGGTTATTTTTGGGGACGCAAGGAAAAGGGGTGAAGAGAAATTTTAAAAATGCAGTTTTAATCTTAGGAGACGTAAGTTGAGAGGGGGAGGGCGACTAAGATATCTTTCTCGGAAAAATTCCAAAATTGAGCCCTAAAAACGTATTTTAGGCTACATTTGATCACTTTAGAAGATCAAGGACAATCAGGATTCAAATGCTGATTTCACAAAGTGATATTGAAGTATCGAAGCTCTAAAAATGTAATTCTTTAGCTAGAAGTTGAGACTTTAGAAGAGAGCGTGGGAGTTTTCTCCGGGAAAGTTTTCAGAATTGAAGGCCTGACTATATGCTTTTTGGCTGTATTTGCTACGTTAGAGGAAACGGTAGGGCTAGGGGCTCGGCCCAGAAATTTTCCAATATTAAGGGCTAAAAACGTATTTCTAAACATATTTGGTGATATTGGGCCTAAAAACATTTTCGCACTGTTCGACTACAGATTCGGGGTGGGAGAGGTTCCCAACCGGAATTACATATTTGAAACTGAATACTTTAAAACGCATTTTAGACTATGTTTGGATAAGTTGAGAGCCCAACTCAAATGTTGAAAAATGAAATATGCTTACCTTCCACAAAGAATAGATTAACATGTGATCTAAAATTGTCGGATAGATTATCTACTCGCAAAAGCGAGAAAACGGAAATCTCTTATACTTCGTTTGAAGAAGAGAACTCTTGTAAAGAGTGGGAAATCAAAGCAAACTCTGAAAAATGTAAAGTGTGACGAGCAATAAATTGTTTCGTGTAACATTTAACATCTCCTCCCCCCCCCCCTTTTTTTTCTTACTCTTGTCACCATTTTCCTGAAGTAAAAAAAGGGGAAATTTTTGTTTTACGAGCAGGCTTTCAAGAAACTCTAAACTTAAAATCCTGTATTAGCTTTTTCTTATAACAAAAATTGGAAAAGTTCATTGTCTTCCTGAAGTTAACTTCTACAGTCTAAATAACAGGTTTTTTTTTTAAAAAAATACTATGCACTTTTCATATTGCACTCAAAAAGGCAAAATAACTTTACTGGATCAGAATGGAATATTTAAGTATTATTCCTTTAGTTTTAAATTATTCCAATAAAATGACACTGCAAACGAAGAAAAGAGCAGCTCAATTCAGGTAGAGAATTTCTTATTATTATCAAGCTTTCAATCATAAATTTGAGCATTGAAACAGGCATATTTTTCTGGGAAAGTTTGGTTTAAAATGACTTGAGCCGCACTTTTTTTCGTTTGTGGTGTTGCTTTCTTGGAATAATCCAAAACTACAGGAATACTTAAATTGTCCATTATGTCCCAGAAAAGTTATTTTGTTTTTTTGAGTGCTTTAAGAAGATATTTTCTTGCTTGCAATAATATTTTAAAACCATAATTTCCTTATTTAGAAAATACATTTAATTCTTCCACATCAAAAAGGCCAATTTGCCGCCCCTAGAAAAGTGCCGCCCGGGGCGGACCGTCCCCCCCCTCCGCCCCCCCCTTAACTACGCCACTGCATACTATAATAACTTTATTAAACAAATTAACTGTGGGATATTATTTTTATTTAATGAACTCTGAGCCTTATTCAAAGCAAGTTTAAATTAGCTACTTCACTTATTAATCAAAGTGCGACAGCAATATCTTATGCTTTATTTTTTTAATGATAGTTTAAGATTTATTTAAATATAATTTCAATCTTTTTATATATATATTCACTATTCTGTAATAGTCTAAAAACAAAATTATTATACTATACATTTAATTAACTTTTTACAAAAATACCGTACATGTTTTTTTTTCCCAAAGCCAAAACATGTGTCGAGTTAGCGAGAGTTGAGTTTTCGGGATTCTAATGTTGATAATATATTACTCTAAAATGCTTAAAAAACTGTAAAACTTACTTTTTCCATCTCCAATTTAGAAAATTTCCCGGGGTTAAACCCGCGGTATGCCCCCCACTCTCCCAATATTTTTTTTGTATTTGGGCGCACTTGGAGTGCCCTTCCATGCAAGTCAAGTGCCCTAACTTATATCAATGCCTAGCCATGGAACTGCACAACTTCCCCCAAAATTGAACTGTAAAAATGTCCCACACTGAAGACAAGTGACATGATCTAATTGAGCCAGAAATTTTGTATACAAATTCTTAGATTGACTTTGAAAACGCCATGCCACATATTGGTTGTTTGTTTGGCATTTTCAAGGTTCAAAAAATCTGAACTGTTTTTTTTTTGGAAAAGGGAGGGAGGGGGGACGCTGTGGGATTACATAACCCATCTAGCCCCCTTAATAATTTTTGCAAGTCGGCCCCCCTGTAGTCAAACATCCATTCCATTTGCTAGAATAGTTTTAGCCAATTGGGCCCCCCAAATAGCAGGGGCTTTGCCACGGCCTAGTAGGCCTATTCAGTAAACAGGACCTAAGTAGAGAGAAGAGCGCCCACGATCCAACTTCCATGCACAAAATCTAAACCTTGGCTCGGCGATATTGCCTTCCCTAGGCCACCTGCCATGGAGAGAAGTGAAAATCCCTGAAAGAAAAGGAAAAAGTCCTTGCTGTACCGAGTCCAGAAAAAGGCAGTCAAGAGAAGTTTTTGGGTGGACATGGTTTGGGGATGTAAAAATTTTTTAATGTCTGACACCATTTACGTCCGACACTGTTACATTTCTTTAAAGAGCATATGTTTTCAACTGTGTGTCCCCCTTTTTTGCCTTTAATTTCAACGTTAAAGTGAAACATGCATAAAAGATAACTTAGTGAATTTACTCTATATACATATAGGGTTGATTGGGGTAAGTGGGACCCCTTTTGAGAATAATTCGTTTTTGAAAAGTTATACAAAAGTTATGAAGCAAAAAAAATTTAACTCCTTGTCTTATTTTATCTTGGACATTAATAATAAACAAAAGTTATTCTCTAAAACAATGCTTTAAATATTCTTAACAATTAGATTTTTTTTAAAAATCGAATGGGTGTCCCACTTACCCTATAGTAAGGGTCACCCCCCATTTATTTAAATTTAAAAGAACCATGTCTAAAAAAGGGATAAGGGAGTCTTGTATTTCACGAATGCAAATATTTCATCAGAGTGGCTTTTGATCTTCAAATCCTCAGTTATATGGGGGGAACCACGCACCTCATAGTGTGGGGACCTCTTATAGAGAAATTTTAAGGGATAAGTGGGACCCCTCCTCTAAAACAGTTATTTAATAATATTTTATTCAAAAATTCTGGTTGCAGTATGCACTTTAAGTTAAACTGTACATGAAGATTAAGGGATAAGTGGGACCCCTCCTCTAAAACAGCTATTAATAATATTTTATTCAAAAATTCTAGTTGCAGTATGCACTTTAAGTTAAACTGTACATGAAGATTTTGATGATCATAAAAAATAATAAAAGCTAACCGGGAAACTTCATTGAAAAGTGTTGCTTGAACTTGCCAAAAAATATTTTTCAGATTTTTTTTTTTTTTTTTTTTTGATTAAGCTCTCTGACCAGGAAAAAAATTCCAGGATATCCAAATACAGTCGACGCTCATTATAAAGACCACACATTATAAAGACCGTCCCACTATAACGACCAGTGGCAAAAATCCCATCTTTGTTCCTATGAACACTACGTTAATTTGCCTTCGTTATAACGACCATTCTGTATCGTCTAATCCAATACAACGACCGAATTCAGCGGACGCTATTTCGGGTGTTCTTCCCAATAAAACAAATTTGTAGCTTGAAATGGCCTTGATTATTGTTTACGGACATCTGCCTGAAGTTTTCAATGTCAAATCCAACTTTGAGAGGGGGTGCGCGTGGATTACCATTCATTGCAGCTAGCACAAAAAAAAAAAAAAAAAATAATAATAGGAGGAAAAATCGAGAAATTTCTAGGTTCCTAAGAAAAGGGAGTTAACAGATGTGTTGGTAGTTTGGTGTTTGAATCTAGTGGTTTTTAAGATTTGCGGTTCTCGAGGAACTTTTAAATGTTTCTTTGAAAAGAAAAAAAAAATAATAATAGTAATAATAATAATTTATCACCTATATCTGAAACGGAAAATAATGCTTTGCAAAAATCACGTCTGCTAAAAAGGCAAACATCTGTTTCTGGTTTTATCTTCAGAAAATGTAGTGGTAGCAGTAACATTTTCCTCCCGATATTTTCTACTTTAAAATTTCTATAATGTTCTGTCATAGTATTTTGCACACGATTTTTCTAAAAATTCCTACGATAAAAACAATTTGGGCATTTAACTGGAATGTTTGAGAAAGTACCATTTTTTTACGGAACAACGGGGCATGCAAGATGACTGTGTATATATTTTTTAATTATACCTCTTATAACGACCACTCGTTATAAAGACCTCTTTCTCTGGGACGGAGATGGTCGTTATATCGAGCGTCGACTGTATATGCAAGACCTATCACTGTGATGAACCATGACATGACCATATGCATATTTCAGTTTTAGGGGGGTGACCCACTTCCCTCAACCCTACTTCTGAATTTACTTGGTAAATTTTGTTTCAGTATATATAACCTATAATTTACTTATTTATAACTGCAAATATTGCTATATATTTACATTAAAGAGCAATAATTTATGCCCAATATGAACAATTTACGTCTGACACCAAGCTAAAAATATTTTTTTAAATAATTTTATTCTTAATAATATCATTTGAAAACTGAAATATGCTTCAATCATAAATTTACTTAAAAATTAAGCTGTTTTTAAAATTAAAATGTAAGCCAATTCACAGACTTAATAATTTTTAAGTAAATCGGCAATTTTACTATTTGTGTGTTTACATCCGACACCAACTCTTTCAATTTGTTTAATTTATACTTTAGGGATCTATTTTGAAAAACTAACATGATTTTTTATTCAGTGGGATGTAGTAAGTATCTTAAAAATAAATTTAATCATTTTGGATCAGTTTATATTTGGTAAATGGAATCAAAACTCAAGAATTTTTCTTCATTTTTTACATCCGACACCATGTAATTGCACAGAAGATCTGTCAAAACATTAATGAATCGAAAATTTTTAATAACATCTGAGATAATCAGAAATATTTGATGACACTTATGGCAGAAAAATTCTTGATTGGCCAAACGATAAAATGCAAGTGTTCACAGACACATAAAGAATCATTAGACATAATTTGCAGATCAAGGAAATATTTCAAAAGATCAGTGTATTCCCATGACCTTCCATTGGGGCACCCTTGCTCTCTAACAGATATTCAACAAATTAGAAAGATAGGGAGAGATATATGCATATCCATGCCTGGGAGGTAAAATACGGCAAAAAAAAGTTTCTAGGACTTGTGTTCAAAGTTCTTTTACCTCAAAACCAGCACGAGAAACGTGCCAGCAAGCAAGCAAGTGCTGTTTTTAGGGGCACCCTCATGGGAAATCATTTCAACGCCGCAACTAATTCCTTGTTGGGTAAATTTTTTTATCAACAAATTTGGAGACAGTATTGAACTATTGCTTTTTTTTACTGATGCCTAATGTCTATCTTCATTAGTTTTCGGTACGTGTGATGCATGCTTTTGTTTTTTGATTCTGTAAAATTCAGAGTGTATTTGGCAAATTGAGAACTTCCCCGCCCTAAAATTTAACTTTGAAGTGTCCCCAGCTGTTTTCCATGGTTTACCTTGTTTAATAGTAGGAATTGGACCAGGCTAGGACCTGTGCACCTGCAGACCCCGCAGCGGTATGTGTGGGGGGGGGGGCACGTTCTTACAAGACAGCATAAGAAATTGAAAACTAGCAGTAAGACTTATTATCATTGCAAATATAGGGAAGATTTCTATAATTGGGAATCTGGCGATCTTTCTTCATTGGCATCAATTTTGGCTCCAGCGCCTGTGCGAGGTATTTTCCTTTGCAAATCTACTATTCACATACGGTTACTATAAATCTGCAGGGTTACCAAAATAAAATTATTTACGCCAAAAATGAGACGACCACACCAGATTCCCAATTATCGAAATATCCCCTAAATATACACTGGTGGCTTCTGGGGAGGGACCCTACAGATTTTTTTGCGGGGGAGGGGGGGGGGGCAAAATGTATAGATCCGGGCTGGAACTGGTCTTTTATCGCTTTATGCTTTACACCACTGAATAGAGAGAAAAGGAGAGAAATGTAGTGCCTATATCCAGAGTTTAAAAAGTGGACATAGTGTCCTTAAACTTCCAGTTTTTTTAAAAAACATGGCAGGCAGAAAAGTTTTAATGAAATAAATCGTTGAAAAGGTAGATGATAAAAATAACTTGAACTAGCACACCTGTGTTTAGATCTAAAGTATTATATGTTACATTAAAAAGCTTATTAAATTTAATGTTATGGAATGTTAACACTGTTAGTTCAAACAAATACAAATACAAAAGTGATGACCAGCAACAGGCTCTGGGCCCAGCTAGACTGGTCCTAGTCAATTTACAATCCCCAGTGAAGATCAATGACCCTCTTAAAACTATCTACTCCCTTGCTCATTACCACCTCTTCCGGTAAACTGTTCCAAGGTTCCACTACCCTGCTAAAATAATAATTTTTCCTAACATCCATGTTAGCCTGAGATTTAAATAGCTTAAAACAATGACCCCTTGTCCTGTTTTCAGTGCTAAACTTCAGCCCCATAACATCTTTCATTTTAATAAATTTAAACAACTGAATCATGTCCCCTCAGTCTCTTCTTTGCTCAAGACTGTACATTTTTAGCCTTCTAAGCCTGGAATCATAGTCTAAGTGAGAAAGTCCATTTATTAGCCTTGTAGCTCGCCTTTGAACCCTTTCCAATACATTAATGTCTTTCTTAAGATAAGGAGACCAAAACTGAACAGCATACTCCAAATGAGGTCTTACCAAACTTCTATATAAGGGCAGAAGAACTTCTTTAGATTTGTTTGAAATAGATCTATTGATAAACCCAAGCATCTTATTGGCCTTGTTACTAGCAATGCTGCACTGTTGGCTAAACTTTAAATCCTGACTTATTAAGACACCCAGATCAGTAACTTTGTCTGCCTGACTAATGACTGAACCTTGCAAATAATAACTTGTACACTTATTTCCATGCCCTAAATGTAGCACTTGACATTTCCCAACATGAACAGCCATACCCCATTTATCAGCTCACTCCGTAATATGATCTAGATCCTCTTGCAGCTGTTTTGCTTGTCCTTCATTTTCTACAGTTCCCATAACTTTGACATCATCAGCAAAACAATTCATGTTCCCAGAAATATTTTTGTGAATATCGTTCATTAAAACAATGAACAAAACAGGCCCTAACACTGATCCTTGAGGAACCCCGCTTAAACCTCACTCCAATTAGAATAATTTCCCCTTACAAAAAAATTCAGAGCTAAATGAGAAAGTCCATTTATTAGCCTTGTAGCTCGCCTTTGAACCCTTTCCAATACATTAATGTCTTTCTTAAGATAAGGAGACCAAAACTGAACAGCATACTCCAAATGAGGTCTTACCAAACTTCTATACAAGGGCAGAACTTCTTTAGAATTGTTTGAAATAAAACTTCCATTCATGGCGAATAGAATTCTTTAAGCCCAAGACAAGATAATTTCAGCTGAAAAGGGGGGGGGGAATGGAACGGTTTTATTAAAAAAAATTTTACCATCCATTTACACTATTTTGCGCATTTATATTGACTCCAGACTTCAATAACTCCTTGACATTGTTTTCATCTCCGTAAGCAGATGCCTCAAGTAGCAGTTCTTCTTTCATCCGTTCAGGATTCATTTTGTTACATAAAAATTACAAATCTCTTGTACAACACATGAAAATATGCACATGACACTTGTTTGTTGAGTGGGTTTGTTGTTGGGCAAACGGCAAAGTCATTTAGGGTGGGGGCGGGCACATTGATAGGTTTTCGCTAAAGATGAACCGAGCTACTCATTTATAATCCAAACTTACCGGTTAACCGGTTATTTTATTCGAACAGTGCTGTGATTTGACAGCGGAAGTGTCTGCTACTCCTCGATTTTTCTAGCAACCTTTGTAGTAACTTGGCGTGGTTTCAGACGTCCTCGATATTTGGCGATCACGTTCGCGTTGTTTATTCCAGCGAGAAACAACTGCGCCTCGTGCTTTTTCGGCATACTTTCCTATATGGATAGTATTTTAATGATCTAATTATTGTAATTATAGAGGAATGACTATTGAAGTAGGGGCGAAGTTTTCCTCATTTGAAAGCTTACAAGACAAATTACAAAAGAAGAGAATTTTGTGCATTTTGATGTGCAAGATTCTGCTAAATTGACGAGTGATGTTCATATTCGACACGTTAAAAACATGGAAATGTCGAATTGGTGCATTACAAATTAAAATACACCAATGTTTTTGGCGGACGGGAGTGCCAAAAAAAAGGAAAGAAAACAAAAATGAAAGGAAATCTATAAGTGAGTATAAGTTTTGTGTGTTGACCAGTACACCGAACTTACATATAAGAAATATAATCTAATTTTCTTACAAGTTGCTTCCTCTTTAAAAAATAATACTACGTTGCATGTATTAGTTGTTTTATAAGGTTATAAATAAATACACTGCTCAAAATGTCTCACAATTCATTAATGACTCTTAAGTTTGCCGATGATTGGTTTTATGAACGTATTTAGTCACCAAAGAAGATATCTATTGTTTTTGAGACCTCGATTTGGTGTATTTTTAATCAACATTAATGTAGCTTTCTGTTTGATAATACATTTATTGCATTGACTGACATTTTTTGTACTAAGAACTCCTACAGCTCAACAGGCAATTAAAATAGCAATAGGTAATTATTTTATACTTAATGCCAAATTGCTTCATGTAATACCTTTTTAATAGTGTTTTACAGCTCTTTTACTGTGTGTTATTCTTGTTGCACTGTAATGTTTGTATTATATTCCTGGCTTCTTTTTTCTTTTCATGGCAATGCATTACTGGGCCAGTTTTTGTGAGGCTACTTTTATCTAAATATGGACATCATCTTGTCGAGTAGATGTAAATAACAGCTGAATCGTTAGTGATTTTGACCTGGAGTTTATGGCAACTATGACGTTAGGCGACTGCAATGGTTTGACGCATATGAACGAACGAAAAGTACCCAAGGATAATTTGGTAAGGCAAATTTTAATAATTAAGTTTAATTTATGTTTTACAAAAGAACTAGATAAGTGCCCAAAAAACAGTATTGAAAACTTCAATTCTTAAAGAATCAAAATATTTATTTAAAAATTGATGCACCTAGTTAATCTATTACAAAATTGTTTCGCTCGACCTTGCATGTCGATAATATGATTTGATGCGGGTAAAATGTTACAATGTATTTAATATTTCGCTATTGAGGTGTAAATGATGTTTGATGCACTTTTGAATCCATTGGGAGACCTGGAATCCTATTTTCTCAAGTATTAACCTTGAAGTGGCTACTGCTGAAGCACTGATCACAACTGGTGTGTTTATCTTATATGTCTGTGAGCACTCCAGGTTAAAATGCATTGTGTGCAAAGCATTTCCCCGCTTGACATTTGGTATTCTTGATTTTTTTCTATGCACAGAAGGCAGAAATTCATATTAATTTATTATAATTGTTCTCTTTTTGGATGCTATTCTATATTGTTCATTTGAGTAAGTAGAAACGTGGTGTAATAGACAACAGAAATATAATAATTTGTTTATGAAAACAGTGAAAACTCATGCATTGCATACTATTCTATTGTGATGCATTGTAAAATTGTTGCATTTAAGATTTAAATTAAGTTGTTTTTTCCCCCCATAGTTAAAGAAGTATTTTGGGCGTGCAGCTTCAGAAACTGAATTCCTTACTGAATGGTACATGGTAGAGAGATTTGGCTTCATTTACTGTCAGTCATTTCCTCTGCTTGTACTTTTCAGTTTAGCCTGAACCTGAAGAGTAAAACTGAATCAACAGAAGTATGGATCTGTATGATGTTTCAAGGGTTTTCATCTGTAAGAGGTAATCAAGTAGAAAATCATACAACTTTAGTTGTATGTAGTATTTTTAAAGTAGATAAAGTAGTATTTTTACTTATTATCTTAGTAATATTTTTAAAAGTTGATAAATGACACAAGCCTACATGAACTTTTTCCCATGTATTCTAACTTGTGATTGTTTATTGATTTGTGTTCAAAAAAAGTTAAGCAGAGTAAGCTATTAAAAACAGCTTTTTAACCTATTAAAACTGTTAAATAAATGATTTAATTAGAAATAGATGAGAAATATAATACAGTTGACTCTATCTAACGACTTTCAGGGGACCACAAAAAAATCGTACTTAAATAGAATGCTTCTAAAATTGCAGTGGAGTATCTGGGACTATGAAAAGTCATTCAATAGAATGTCGTTAAACAGAACCAACTGCAATTAGATATTTGAAAAAGGAGAAAAAACAATGCATTGTGTATTATTCCAGTATGATTATGATGCATGGCAATATTTGTGCATTTAAGTTTTAAATTAAGTTGTTTTTTCCCCCTCAGTCCAAGAAGTATTTTGCATGTGCAGATGCAAAAACTGAAAATTCCTGACTTAATGGCACATAGTAGAGAGATTTGGCTTCATTTGCTGTCATTTCCTCTGCTTATGCTTTTCAATTTAGTCGGAGCCTGAAGAGTAATAACTGATTCAACAGAAGTATGAATGTGTGTGATATTTCATGAGTTTTAATCTGTAATAAGTAATCAAGGAGGAAATTATTCAACTTTAAAATCATCAAATAACAAGTGTACATGAATTTTTTTTCTTATGTTCTAACTTTTTATTATTCATTGATTTGTGTTATGCAGTTGACTCTAATTCTAATATTTTTTTATCTCATAGATTTCATTGGATCCCTAACTCTTGAGAAGGCTGTGGTTGCTTCCCGTAACTCAAAGGTTATAGCCGGTTTTTTCAGGACTTTGAGTACAGTGATTGAGAGTTAACTGTACTATGTAGTATTTTGTCTACACATCTGAGGAGCAAAAGCTAAGTGTGTTAGCTTTTGCTAACTGAGCTGTTAGCGAAAGATAACAGCTCAGGCTCATTGATCTCTTGAATTTACAGTGATTGGCATAGCTAACCTAAATTAATTTTTACTGTGTATTTGTTAAGTAATTTTTATACCTTCTGACACCTCTTTACACACCCCTGATGAAAAAGTGTTACGCAATTTTACTCCATATAGAGATGTTTGGAGCTTCTTTAAATCACCTGTTTCTTTCATGTCTTAATATCTCTTACCCCATCTTTGTTAATAGCACCCATAATTTTTGTAAAATAGTTTAAATGAAAATTCAGAAAGTAAATTTTTAAGCTCAATGGAAGACTAAGTAGGAGCATATTCTTGAAGATTGAAATCTTGGATCCTCCTTTTTCTAGATATTTGCCTAGAAGCTTGTTAAGATATCTTTAAAGACATCCTACATAGAACATTGAAGGAACAGTGTGAAGCAGGATAATGGTAGAACTAACGAGACATTGGGGCAAAATATTGAAATTATTCTGTGTAATTTGTCTGCTTGTCATCAAAAAATGGTGGAAGTATCTGAAGACATAACATGCCTCATAACAATTCATTTAAGAGGAATTGGTTAATTTTTAAAAGGTTTTTACCATATTGTTTGGAGGCTTGCTCCATTTCCCTTGATCAAATCCAATTTGTTAAACAGATATATTTCTGTTTCATTCATGAAGAAATAAAGATTTGATCATTTGAATTGGTACCTACTATGCGTATATTTTTGGAAGCTATAAATAAAGTTCTTGTATCAAATCTCTGTGTCTGTATATTTAATGTTTTCTACCAGATTGTTATAAATTTTCTGCAACCTCTCAAATTAGCTACGATATTTTTTAACAGCTACATCTAGCCATTTCATTTAAATCTTAGAAGTGTGGTGGAAAAAAAAACATTTTAATCATTTGAAGTTTGGTTGCTAATATTGCAAATAAGTGTTGGTTCAGTTATGTTAGGACAAATGATGAGTAAAAGAAATTGTCTCAGACATGCACTGCTCATGGATCCTTCAAGTGTGCATATTAGAGAGGATATGCCTTTCTTTTTCAAATTAATACATGATTTATAATTATTTATCTGTTTTTAGCTGATAGCCCTCACACATTTTCACTTGTTTTAGTTTTAGCCATGATTTCTTAGATTTCAAAATTTTGTTTCTTTCCTCTCTTTTTCAAGATTCTGTCATTTTTTTTTCAAGCATTTGCAGCGTAGCACATTCTAGTCAAGAGACCCCACATTAATACAAAGACCACACACAAACTTTGATTTCACAATTTTACTTCAAAACGTATAAATTGTTGTAACTTGAAAAAAAAAGGCCCTGGCATTCATTTGAATTTTGACGTCTTGATTTCAAATTATGTTTTTCGAAATCACAAATTGCGATAGGACCCTACTCGTTGAGTTTCTTGTTTCTATGTATAGAATGGAAGTAGAGGACAAATTCACACTCATCATATCATGACCAGTGATTTTCTAGGTTAGGTAAAAGGAGGCATATTCTTAAAAAAAAACTAGTAATTAGGATGAGGTAATAAAGATATGACCAAATTGCACTCGTGCACTTTTCATAAAGATTAAACTTACAACGTATAATGTTATACTTTTATCCTTACCAGAATTAAGTATTTTTAGATGTTTTTCCTGAAAATATTTGATTTTACACAAAAAAAACCCTTTATGCAAAAACTATTTGAGATAAGCCTTGAATGCAGACGATTTGTAACCATGACGACGAAAATAAGTCTCGCTAAATAAATATTTAAAACATAAAATTTTTATTCGTTTAGAAATATTTTGTTAATTCCCTCATTATTTGGGGTTTGAGTATACATATTTAATGTTTGTTTCCTCCTATTATGGGAAGAAAAAAGGAAAATAAATTTTTTGATTAATTTTGTATTTAATGACTCAAGAATCTCAACAGAATATCAATTTTCCTTGATGTGGAGTTGAGATACGTCCATTAATTAGCATATCGATCACTTAAATTTATTTTACCGATTAATCCTTGAAAAGATTTTTCTTGGCGCTTCCCCCCCCCCCCCTACCCTAACCTAAACTCCAAATTCGACCTACAGAATCTGCTTTTCCCACTTCTGTAATGCGCTAAGGCAGTTGTTCCTAATTATGACATGAACGGAAAAATCGCACTTTTTTTTCTTTCTAGGAATAAATGGTTTTGAGTTTTTTTTTTTTGGACCAACGTTTCAGGACAGGTTTTGTCACAAACCCTAATCTATGCTAGACTGGCTGGGAGTTGCGCCCCCCCCCCGCCCCAAAGGATGAATTAATTTGACTATTTTAGTTATTACTTTTTAATTGACTTTTCTTTTGCATTTTTTACTTAGTTAGTTAAAAAGAACACACAGCCATGGGTGCAAGACCTTCCGTCTTGGACAAAATTTCCGAGACGGAGGTCGGGACGGAAAGAAATTCGATCATTTTCCTTCAGTTCTTCCTTAAAAAAGAAAAAAATGAGTGTTTGAAAAATATGCATTAATATATATGACTGGACCGTTCCATATCCACGAATTTAGATCGACACTCGATTTTCCTTGACTTGTTTCGTTTACAATGTGCTGTTGGAGGAATAGCTTTTAGAATCGCGCCGTTTGACTTTTTTTAGGTATTGCTCTGTTATTTCCAACTCACTGCTTTGCAGAGCGCGGAGTTGCTCACTATTATCCCTGATTTATCGAATTAATCGTCTCTGTTTGAAAATTTAGCCTTTTCTCTTTCTATTTTCGATCATCCTTTTGTTCTTTCTCATTTGTGGTTTTTTTTTTGCAAACTTTACACGCATACATGAAAATTATGTACGCTCTTAAAATGTCTTAAGAGTTGAATCTGAATCACCGATTGAGAGTAATTGCTGATGGGATGGATGAAATTTTTACGCATACCACTTTTTTTTTTTTTTTTTTTTGCCACATACGAGGCAAAACGGGAACTATCAGGGACTTGACAGATTTTAATGAAAATGGGAATTTTGGAAGGAATCGGAGGGGGAGAGGTAAATTTCAAGCTGGTTAGAAACACCGATGATGGGCAACTGTTCCTGCATTTTTGACATGTTTCTGGTAAAATTCTAAGACTTGAGGAATCACTAAATTTCAATTTCTTTCAATCTAACACTCGCTAGAGTAGAAATATGGTGGGGGGGGGGAGAAAGAGAGAGGAAACAAGAAAAATAACGGCAGCACGAATTTGCGAAAAAAAACGCTGCTCTTGCAAAATGGGTAGGCACGCAAATTAACCCACGATACAGAGGTCTTAAAACGTTTGTATCTTGGACAATCTAAGGGGGGGGACTACTCAAGGGCTCCAGAATGAAATATCGAGAAACTGAATTGAAAATCATTTTTGAAGCCAGGAGTGGTTCGGGATTTTTCCTCTGCAAACTTAAAAGTTTTAAAGTCAAAAATGTTTAGGCTGTTTTTAATAATGTAAAAGTAGCGAGTATTAGGTTTAAAAAAATCGGACACTGGAGTCTTAAAACACTAATTTAGGCAATGTTTGATGAATTGATAATAGATGGTTTTGGTGTTCTAACCTGAAAATGTTTTGTTGCTGATGTATTAAAAACTATTTGAGGCTATACTTAAATTTGTTGAGAAAAAGAGAAATAGGTACAATTTGCGGCAAAGTGTTTGTAATTGAAGTCTTAAAACTTTTAGGCTGTCTTTGGCAATGTCAAGAGGGGGGGGGGAGAGGGGCTCTCTTTAGGCGAAATTCTGAAACTGGAATCTTAAAAGCGCAACTTTAGTCCGTCTTGGGGTTCGAGGTCCTCCTCCCCCCCCCAAAAAAATATTCAAAGCTGAAGTAGTCAGAACTCAGCTTTAAGTAATCTTTGAGGAACTTAAGAGGGAATTCGAAAGCTTTCTCTCAATAAATTTTAGAACTTAAATTCTTAAAACTTTGGTGATGAAAAGGGGGAACCGTCAAATGTAGTGAACTTAGGGGAAGGAATTTGGTGGTGAGGGGGAGAGGGCTCCATCCTCCGAAAATTTCTCCATGCTGAAATGCCAGTGGCGTAGCTAGACCTGACTTTCGGGGGGGGGGGTTACTTCTTTATATATATATATATATATATTATATATATATGTATATAATATATATTATATATATATATGTATATATATATATATATATATATATATATATATATATATATATATATATATATATATATATATATATATATATATATATATATATATATATATATATATATATATATATATATATATATATATATATATAATCGCTTGGAATTTTTTCCTTTTCTTTTTTTCTTTCTCTTCTCTCTTCTTTTTCTCTTTTTTTTTTGAGACTAACGTTTCGGGGGGGGTTTTGTCCCCAAAACCCACCCCTTAGCTACGCCCCTGTGAAATGCTATTTTTGAGTGAGTTAAGAGTTAGGGAATTCTAGGGTCTCTCGGAACATTTTCGAAATGGAAGTCTTAAACTTTGCGTTGTCTTTGGCGATGTGGGGAGGGGAGTTTCTCTATCAATAGAAAAAAAATTCTAAACACAAACTTACACTGCCTTTAATAAACACAAAGAGAGGGGAGGGGACATTCCATCGGCCAGCCCGAAATATTTCCGTTTCTGAAATTTTAAGAGCTCTGTTTTGGGCTATATTTGGATGACTTAAGGGGGAAGCTTCTTTCGAAAAGTTTCCTAAATTAAAGTATTAAAACTTTTAGGCGGTCATAAGTCATGTATATTGGTAAGGGGGGTAATATTCCTAGAAACAAAATTTAGAAACTGAAACCTTGAAACTCAAATTTAGGATATTTGTGGTGAACTCAGTGGAAGGGGTTCGGGAGTTTTCTTCCAAAAACTTTTCGATGCTGAAAGGTTTAAAACACTACTTTAGGCTATATTTGAGTGCCTTAAGAGGGATTTGATTCGAGGCCAGTCCCTGGGGTGAGGATTCAGTTCCACTATTCCTTTTTTTAAATTAATGAATATTGTAAAGTGTACCTTGTTTAAAAATTGTATCTACTTCACTGAAGTGGTTTTTTTATTGCTAATTTCACCTGCTGTCTTATAAAAGAATTCTTTTTCAAATGAAGACTGTGTGGGGGAATGGTGCCAGTTCATAATCATTAGGCGCCCATACCGTTCCCCCACTTTTCCTTCTTTTCTGGTTTGTTGGAGCTACCTTGGGTAGGCTTTCCGATTAGAACTGATTTATGTGGCAAAAGTGAAAATCTTATGTCCTAAGCGATTCTATTGCCGCAATAAAAATTTTTACCATCGGCAAAAAAAAAAAATAATGGCGGGGAACCCCAAACGCTTTTACCCCTAACATTGTCCAACATCGTCTAAAATTGCGTTTTTGGAACTTCAATTTCGAAATATTGACGAAGAAGAGTTCCTGAACCCCATCCCTTCGATACTGCATTCAAAAAGCGTATAAACGTTATGAAAGATGGAATGCAATTTCGTTTCTAAAGCTTCAATTTCGAGGAGAGTGCAGAGCCCTTTCTCTAATATTTTTGATGGTCGCCCAATATTGTGATTTTGGGACTATCACTTTGAAACAATTGGTGTGGAAGAGTCCCTGAACTTTACCAAAATAGCCTAAAGATATGTTTTTTGGACTTCAATTTTTAAAAATTTCTGGAGGAGAACCCCTGTTGTTGGCGGTTTTTAGGTTTTTGGAATTACGATATCAAAACGCTTAATACATTTATATACATAAATTTTTCCATAAGCACGCATGGCTGGCTGGGTGGGGGAGGGGGATGAAAATATTTTCCGTCTTGAACACATCACCAAACTTGCACCCATGCACACAGCATATTTGCTTGCTAAGGAAGTATTACTGGAGTCAGAGGCTCAGAGTTGCAGAATACATTTAACTCACTAGTTTCGAATTCAAGGGACCGTATTATCGCGATTCGTCCACTAATTCTTTGATAGAATCGAATATTATTTTGATTTTTTTTAAATTTTATTTATTTACTTTTTAAATTTGTAGGCGCACCTAAAAGAGTCATTTTGATCCAGGAACCTATTTGCGATTCTTTTTCAGCTTATAAAAAATGCAAAATGAAAGAAATCATATGGTAGTTTCTTGGAAAAACCATGATTTTTAATGGAAACGGCATGTAGTATCAATATGTTATCTCAACTGTATCATGGTTTCAAGAACAAATCAGCAATTGTTTTGAAATTCACACAAAAATAGTTTCTGAATTCTTCAGTAAAACTTATATGTTGTGATTTTCTTTATAAATTAATTTTAAAAACTTCAAGTGAGGTATGGGTTTATTTAATAACTTTGCCCTTTTGTTATAACCTTAACGGCAATGTTCCTGAGTAAAACTGCTCATTATCTAGCATCTCGGTGACATTATATTGGGTTTAGTATTTAAATGGCTTGAAACATTAAAAATGTTTTCGGTTCATGTATTTCACATGTTTTCGGTCTACATTAAAAGTATATTAGTGCATAATATTCATGTACTTCGAAGTAGATTCCTCGATCTAAAGGAGAAATAAAAAATATGCACTTTTAAAAATAAAGTCATTAAAGCTTTGTTATGAAACATCAAAGGTGACGCGGGGGGGGGAGGGCTATTCAATTTTCCGTACCCCCTCCAAATGATTTTTCTGTATCCGCCCCTGCTGGCTGGTCGTCGTATTCGTATTAGTTAATCAGCACAAAGTACTTTTTTTTTAATTTTTTTATCAGGGACAATTGCCACAATAGGCCATATGGTCGTGGGGAGGGAGGTTCAGGCTCGTTATTTGGACAATTTGGTCTTAAAAAAAGGTAGTCTCCGATTGAAAAAACTATAAGATCTTGAAGGAAAACTCAAGCTCTGGCGGCCCTGTATTGGTAGGCCCAATTTTTTTTCTTGAAGGGGCTCTGTTTTTTATTTTACTTTAAACTGAGCAGGACCGGATCTATAAATTTTGTGCCCCAAAATCTGTAGGGCCATTCCCCTAGTAGTATGTTTGTGACGTAATTAAGTTTTTGTGTAGTTTTTTATTTATTTTTTTTTTTTAATTTTTTCCCCAATTTCTTGGGGACATTGGGCCCCCCGCAACGCGGGGTCTGCAGGTACGCAGATCCAGCCCTGGAACCGAGGACACTCATGCTCCCCTCTCCCATTGTGCATATATACAGTAGGGGATTCATAACTATATCGTCCAAAAATAAGCTGTGCTGACTGTGTGTAGATCAGAAACACGGTTACAAAGCAAGATTCATGCTTAGGAACATATGACGTTAACGTAATGCTGACGCGCGATATGCATACAAAGTCAGAAACCGAAACAGAGGCAGTGTCGGATCCTGAAGAAATACTAAAAATGATGCTGAACAAAAAAAGTCAACAGTTTCGGAATAGCATCGACCTTGCCAAAATGTTCATTAAGATAAAGTATAGTTGACATTAATCCAAAAACTTTTTTATAACGGGGGGGGGGGGGCAGTCGACACCTTCCTATCTCCAAAAGTGAATCCAAAGTTATCTTGGAATGAAGAAACAATTTAATAGTATCAAAAGAGTGCCTAAATCTTTCTCATGAGCGATGTCCTAACTCCATATTTAACCCCTTGATATATCATATTGATCCCAGAAAATGGGCGCCTATATGCAACATTTTGAGAAGAGGGGGACCAGATATTTTCCCCATGGTGTAGCAGGATATATATTTTCCCCGTGGAAACCGATTTCTGTACAGATTAGAGTTATTAAAATTTGACATTTTTAATAACTTATTCATTAGTAGCTAGAAAAATGTTAATACATTTTTGCGAAGAAAAAATACTAAAATCAAGGAAGTTCTGATTTCCGAGGGTGCCAACCTGGGATGGGAGGGGGGGGGGGGTCATGGCGCATACTGCGCCATTAAAATATTTATAGGGAGGGGTATTTTTCTCATTTGGAGGAAGGAGCTCAATATTGAGACGGGTGCGCCTTGCCCTTAGGGTGACGCCTCTGTGATTTCTAAGGGGGGAGGGCTTGAGTCCTCACTTGCCACCCATATGAGCGTTTATGACCGGAGTACCTCCCCCCCCCCATAAAGAGAGTCCCTCTAAAATGAGGATAAACATATCACTTAAAACTACCCCCTTCAAAACCTAATTAAAGCAGCCTGTGCACCATGAACTCTCTCTCTCCGCGTATATTTCTTTTTAATAAATAACGTCAACGGTTCTGTTCAAGCGACGCATCAAATTAAGGACAGTAGTCCCTGAAAAGCTTCATTTGAATGACAGGGGTGCTCATCCCCGATGGGCAAGGGCGCATCTCCTCTCAATATCGCAAAAAACACCCGAGCAAGAGTCCCCCCCCCCCCGAATGAAAAAAATACCCCTAAAAGAATCCCCCTAAAAACGCCATGATCCTCCCCCTAGGTGGGTACCCCTGTGAAGGAGGACATTTAATACTCAAGAACTCAAGCTATATTATAAAAAGAAAAACATTCCCCAAAAGTCTCCCGCCCTCTAAAAATCTCCGTAGGGACTCTATAATACTAGTTCGAAAACCCATGAGAACTCTAGTACTAGTGCATTCTCCCCCCCCCCCCCCCCCCCACACACAAAGGCTGCGTTCGGAAACGATCCACCGGTTACACCGCGTGGTTAGTCCGGTGTGGTTATGACGTATTTGGAATTTCTCTAGGAATTCCGGTAGAACAGCTGTGTTTCCGAACGCTCGTGGTTAAACCGCGGTAGTTCTAGTTCAGCAGCAAACGGCACTTCAATCAACGCATAACTTTCATAATAGGCAAGTCACGTGTGTTACGATCAAAACATGAAACTCGACCGGATTGGCCAACACAGACTTTGTGACGTTTGTGATCTCGCTAACCGCTTCCAGACAGCGGTGCCACAGGTTGCTACCAAGTCGACCGCCAGAAAACAACCGCAGTGTTTCCGAACGCGGTTAAGTGACGTCAGCGGTTCCACCGCAAGTGTTTCCGAACGCTTGCGGTTGCACCGAGGCGACCGATCCGCGTTTCCGAATGCACCCAAAAAAAGGAAAAAAGCAAATTCAAGGGAAGTCCTCATCGCAATAAGGATCCCACAA
This sequence comes from Uloborus diversus, assembly GCF_026930045.1. Taxonomy (NCBI): domain Eukaryota; kingdom Metazoa; phylum Arthropoda; class Arachnida; order Araneae; family Uloboridae; genus Uloborus; species Uloborus diversus. The sequence continues at coordinate 73,031,955 of NC_072737.1, read as the reverse complement.
AATTCTCATACACATCAACATTTCTTTCTAATCAAAAAGGAAACATTTAAATTGCTTTCGCTTACGACAAAGCCTCAAAGCTTTTGTAACATTGATTCCGAGCGTATTTCTCTGCACTCAAGAAAAAAATGGCAACCGACAATATTACTCAACTGTATAATTCGTCATGTAATTTATTTCCTGTAGAATTAGAAGTTTTTCGCCAAAATGAGCGATTATTTTGCTAATAAGTAGGCCCTACTGGAGTAGACTACGTTAGCCAATCATAGCTGCTTATTTTCGAGGAGTAGTAGCAACGTCCTTTGACAGCACTTGATTTTTTGAGAATATTTTCACTTTGAATCTGGCATGGGAAATTGAAGTTCTTCTTTTACGACTAGCCAATAACAAAACAAACAGAAAAGAAAACCGATAAACAAACGTAAGTTACTGTTACAAAATTCAATGATTGTCTAATGATTTGTATTTATTTTATTCGTTACTATCCAAAAAGTATTAAAAATTTACTTTTGTAAAATGTGAATTTCATGTTTATTATGTCCGGTAGTGTTGACACTTCAAATTATCGGAACCATTTTGTTTGTTCATGTAATTTAGTAAAAATATACATCGATGGATAAAGTGCGTGAAAAAACTTTTCGGTTATTTCCTGGTGTGAAGTTAGGAAAGCAGGATGAACATAGTGTTCTGCATCTGAAAGAAGGTAATTTTGAGTCATTTTGCTCATGTTATTATTGCCCTAAAGTATTCGTGAACTCACAATATTTAATAAAACATATTCTGCGACGACATACTGATAATTTGTTGTCATTACATGATAAATTAGCTGGTATTTTGAAATCTGCATCAAATGATGAGCATACATCTAAAAAGAGCATCATTGATATCTTAAGTGAATATTTCGGCGTCACCAAAAAGGAACGTGAAAGCGAGAAGCAGCATGTGGCTAAAAATATTTTTGATAAATCTTGTAGCGAGTTAAAACAAACGACAAGCGAGACAGCATTTGTTAAAAGTGATGCAGTTGAAGCAAGTAAAAAAGTCACCTACGATGAACGTAGTACGTCATTTACAAGTTGCAAAGAATTTGATGAAGTGAAAACGAAGATATTTGAAATAGAAGGCTTTGTTAAAGATTTATGTACTCAAATGGAACAGCTTCAGATTGTTGTAAAGGATGACATGTCATTTAAGCAAGAAGTACTAAAGGAAATTTCTCTTAATGAAACTAAAGTTCTTCAAACTCAGAAAATTGAGACTTTAAAATTAAAGCAAACTCTTATGTCTGAATTGCAGCATATTTTACTGGAAAAATTTGAAGAGAGATCTTCTTGGGAAGAAAAATATCCTGATTTGAAAACTGAAATGAACAAACTTTCTTGTGCAATACAATATAACTACCAACAAATAAACTCACCAGATTATTTTAAACAGTTAGAAACTAATTTTGAAAAGAAGTTGTGTTGGTTAATAGAAAATTCAAAGTCGTCGCAGAACTTTAAAACAATTCCAAAGTATACAAGAAAGCATTCTAAAATTTTGGCATCAACTTGTAAAGGCATTAGTAAAAGACTGCACAAGTCAACTGATCAAATAGGTGGTATGGATATTGTGCCAGAGAACAATCCATCAGATGTAAGATGTCTTCTTCAACAAAAATTGCAAAGTCTTGGTATTTCACCCAGTGAAAATCGAATCTCTACAGCTAAATATAAGAAAAAAATGCAACTTCTAAAAACTGACAGGGAGTTAATGTGCAAAAAAGATAAAAAATTTATAGAAGTATACAATAATATTAATTCTTTTGCAGATCGTAAAACCTTGGCTAAAATGAGATTTAAAAAATCCAGAAAGAAAAAATTATCTGGCGAAATGAACTTACCTCAGTATAAAATGCAACAAATTAATTTAAGTTCAGCTAAAATTAAAACCCATGAAACTAAAAAGCAAGAAAGTGCTAGATTAACTGTAAGTGATGATGATGATATTTGTGGAAATTTTAAATTTTCTTTTACTGCAAATGAAGATAATGCGTCAGTTCTGTCTTCTCATGTAGATTCAATTGATGAACATAGTAACAAAAAAGAGTCTTATGTTCCGTGTGAAAGCGTGCTCCATTCTATTAAAGATCCTGTGAATAACAATATGTCATTCCCAAATTTGGATGAGAAAAACTTTGACGAGTTGTCTCTTCAGTCTTTAAGTTCATTGTCTGATGAAGAGTTATCACCTTCATATTTCAAACCTGTTTTTAGCTCAGTTTGAAAACGAACTTATCATGGTCATTTGGTTCATATTGTTTATATTCAATTTTTGATCTTTGAAGTTGTAATTTAGCTTCAAATGATGTTTGGGATGGCCCAATATTTGTTAAATAAAATATTTTTCAAAAAAAAGATCAACTTTTTTCTTTTTTACTTTAAAAATGATGTCCTGTGTAACCTTACAAGATTTACAAATTTCTTTTTAAATTTAAGTGATTTTGCAGTTTTTTAAGAATCCGATGTTATGGACACAAGTACCTGTGCAAAAAAACTAAAATCAATATCAACATTGTAAATCAAGCACAAAAAAAAAAAAAAAAAAAAAAAAAAAAGAGCCGAAAGACATGCATTTTCAGGTTGGTTGGGCGAAAGTGAACCTGATTTGTCTTAAGACACTTTTCCTGCTATTAACTATGAGTTGTAGGTTAGGGTCAGGTGGAGTAAAATGGTATAAAATAGCTTACTTTTGGATTTTCACTCATGCATTTTTGTCAAAATATTTCGATTCTAATTTTTTGTTTGTTTAATGTATACATTACATATGTTGAGAGTAGAATTAACTGATTTTCACACATAATTTGATACAAATTGATTTTTGAGAGGAGTGTTTATGACTACATGTTTTGTATACCCATTTTATCCCACGCAGGTGAAAATGGGTAGCCTGTGGGGTGAAATTGGTATTAAAGTCTAAGAAGTGATAAAAAAAAGCATACTATTTGTTCAATGCAGTGTGTTAGTATAGACTTAAGAGTCAATTAACAAAATTTAACTATTTAATTTAAAAAAAATAGAGCAAACAGTAAATTTGACAAAATATTAAGGTTTTTTTCAACGCATGATATCCATACTTGTCATTCTTTAAAAGAAGTAATGGCCTCTATTATTAAATTGTGGCTTGTTAAAATTTCTTGTTATTTGATGTTCTTCAATGAAATCCGTGTCGTCTACACCAGGGGGAAAAATCCTCCATCTCGGATTTTTTACAAATATTTCATCTCATAATATTTCTTTCAACAGCCATATATTTGCCAATAAATTCTTTCGGCTCTCCTCTGATATGCCCCCCTCTTGGCGAGATTTTAATTTTTCGCTCGATACGAAAATCGCCAATAAGGCGATAACTTGGCAACCCTGGTTTTGCAACTTGAACGCTGGAAAGTAGTTTCTCGAAGTCTGTCTTTTTGCACGTGTGTGTATGGTAGGAGCTAGGTGCTCATATGTTCCGCTCTTAGGGAGATTTTAAGTTGAATACTCTAAAATAAAGTTTCAATTCAAACTTTATTTTAGAGTATTCTTTTTCTTGTTGTTTTTTAATGTTAATTTAGTTGAATTTTCTATTTTAATTATGAGTTCGGTTTGTGATGTTGTCCAAATGTATCAATTGAAATTTTTGAATGAATCTTCTTTTTCTTTTTCGTCAGGTCGTCCAACGTTTGGACGTACCGGAGTCCTAAATAGATTTTTTATATATATATTTTATATTTAAATATTTTTGTAAAGTAATGATAGTAAAAAATGGGATAATTTCCCTAAGAGCGGAACATATGTGCACTGCCTCACGTGAGGAAGTAAAAGAAAAGTAAAAAAGGTAAGTGAACATATTTTGAATTATTGTGTTTTTAGTGCGTTTCTGGTAGTTTGTATTTTGGTCTGGTTGGCATTTTTGTAGCACAAAAATGGTGTTAATTTCACATAAAATCTGTGACTTTATTGTATACTGAACGGAGGAGATCTGTGACTTATATCCGACTGTGATGTATATTAAAAGTCGGAGGGATAACGGACCGAGCGGCAGCGAGGTCCTGGCGAGCCCGAGGTCTCATAGTACTTTCGTAATGAGACCGAGGCAGGGCCGGCGAGCCGAGGTCTCATTACGAAAGTACTATGAGACCGAGGGCTCGTATCCCGGAGAAACAACGGAAAAAAATTAATGCATTAATTTCATTAAATAATTAATGACATAATTTGAATTTTTCCTGTTGGCGCTAAAAAAGCATCGCTAAGAACGATGTATGACATATGACGTCATACATAGTTTTCTTGGCGACGCTTTTTTGGCGCCAACAGGAAAAAGTCGCCAAGAGGGGGGTATATCAGATTTGTTCCATTCTTTCTTGCCTTTCCCTGATGCATTATACTTTCAAGGATGAAAATCTTCCGCGATTTTCCGCTTTTTGTATTTTTTTCATTTCCCGGACGCAGAGCATTTTCCAGGAATCGCGTTCTTCCCGTCAAGATTTTTGCTGACTCACGTGTTCTTTCTAATGTAGAAAGAAGGATCCGATTGCACCCGCTTCCATAACACTCGCTCATTTTTGTCTACTACGCCATCCTATCACTTGAACTTTTATAACTTTTTGTGGACTATTATTTTCAACCCTTCTTGTATGTATTTTGTTTTTTGCTGAAGACTTGTATGCTCATTGTTTTGCCACGCCCATTTCACAGTCAGTTTCTAGTGATCGCGCAAATACCCCCTAACCTCCCTTCTGCCCCGACCTTCCCATCAGGATTCTTGCTGAGGCATACATTCTTTCTTGAGTAGAAAGAAGCAAGGAACTTTTTGCTGTGTTGGTGAAGAGGGTGAAATAGGAATGGAGGGAGAAATGCTGGAGAGTGATGGTGGGTGCAATCGTTAGATGTAGCTTTTGAAATCCGATTGCATCCGTTTCTGTTACACTCTCTCATTTTTATCTGCTATGCCATTCTACTGTTTAGACATTAATACCTTTTTGTTGACTAAGATTTTCAACCCTTCTTATACTTTATTTATTTTTTATGATGACTGCTACGCCCATTCAAATATGTTTATTCTATTCCATCCGAGTTAATTTAAACCGACATTTCTTCAAATCTAGTTTTAATGCTTATCAGGCTTACCAAAGATCTTAATACATTCAAATTTATTTTAATTATAATGTGCTATTTTATTATAACAGACATGTAAATATAGCAAATTAAAGATGCTTATGTTCTCAAATCATGACATAGTGTTTAAAATTTTTTTATCAATTTAAAAATAATCACTTTTATGCTAGTGCTTAAAATGACCATCAAAGCTCAAAAAGTTTTAGATTGGGTTTAGTTTTTTAATGATTTTTATAGAATATACCCAGTTGTTCCACAAAAAGGTTAGCTACACTGATAATGTCATTTTGTAATCATAGTGTCCAATGATTCAGCTTGTATTAAGTGTTTAATTATATGGAAGTTTTATAGCATTATATGTCACATTATAAAGTTTTAATTTCACTTGATTTGTGAGCTATGGGAAAGTGAAAGTGGTAAATGGAATTGATATATCTGTTAAAATCTTAAATAAATGCAAGCTTATTTTATTTATTCATTTATTAGCATTTCTACTAGTAAAAAAAAACAACATTTATCTATTAATATTTAAAAGACAGTATAGTATTGATATAATTTCACTTAATGTAAAAAATATATATATATTCAAATTTTAAGTCTCGCAATTTTTCCTCTTTTTTGACTTCGGGCTATTTTTATCCCTGTACTTTTACCCAGGCACCCATGGCTAAACTTTGCTTTATAAAGCACATTTTTAGCAGTTTCTATCCTATAAAATTTCCTCTGAATAAAAACTTTCTTTTCCTTCAATTTTTTTATTTTCTTGTTTTTTAATTAATTATGTTTTTCACTTTCAACTCTTAGCCTTTCTAAAACATCTTTGTCAATACTTCCTGTATTTGCCAGCACATGTTTATGGTGTTGTTTTAAATAACTCATGCAGGTAGTTGTTAAATCTGAATCTCATGGTAAAATTGCTGACAATATTGCACTTTTCAAATCTTTATGAGGTGACAAAATCGTGCTTTGTGAGGAATGCTTTTTGGATTAAACCGAGGATGTGTTCTGAGAACTTAAAGGGTACATTAAAGAAATTGGTAGCATCTGATTGCAATCAAATACAAATGTGATGACCAGCAATAGGCTGGGCCCAGCAAATCTGGTTCAGCATATTCTGAGGAAATTGTTATTTTGTGTGCAAGTGAACACAAACACTAGAATAGTATACCTCTGGCTTATTTTTATTTATTATGATAGAGCAAAGTTTATTTTATAAAATCATGGCATTGCATATTTTTATGTTTAAATCATTTTAGGCTAATTCTATAGTGACAAACATGACATTCACACAACTTTCTAATCCAATATTATACAGTAAAAGGTTTCCATTGTTCATAAAAATATACAGACGGATGTGAACAACATATTTACCAGAGAAAAAGTGAGAAAATATTATTGTTAATAATAATTGGGGAAAAAAAGCAGTCGTGACAGACATGACAACAAACGGACATCATTTTAGAGAATGTTTGTTAAACACAGAAAAGCTCTGAAGTTATTTGTATAACAAATAAGAAACAGTTGTTTATAGTTAAGATAAGAGCTAGTTTAATTATAAAGCATATAAAAAACATGAATTCTAAAATAAATTATTGTAAAAAGAAGTATTTTGCAATGTGACAGGCACATGACACTTCTTTGTGACAGACATGACACTTTTGAATTTTTTTTGAAAAAATTAATTACAATGATTAAAACATGTAATTATGTTTGTGACAGCAGTTTTCATTAGTTAATTATTATAAATAAATTGATATTTATTTCTTTAAAGCTTACAAAAACCGCAAGAGTTCACCAAAGTAGGAGTGGAAGCACTAGCGATTATCTCCTCTCTTTTATACCACTCAGCATTATTATCAGATTCAAATTTATGCTGCCCAGATGTAGTTTGCTCCAAACATTTTATCTTGAACTGTCCTTTTGCAATCTCTATTATCAGTCCATGAAACTTCTAGTTGTCATACATAACTGTTACTGGCCACATTGCAAATTGACATTGGTAGACTCTTTTTTCACATTCAGTTACACATTTTCCTGTTTCAAAATCAAATTCTGTGCCTCTTTCACATTCAGATGTGAGGCTGTAGAAGACTTTCAGCAACAGAAGAAAGAAGAAGAACAACAAGAAAACAATGGGCACTTCGTGTAGCTGGCATTCCATTTATTTCATTATTTTCGAAAATCCATGTCTTGTCCAGATTATCTTTCATTCCTAATATACTTTGTTCTGAAGTATATAATATGTTAATCCCTGGATAATGCGTCTTTGTGCCTTTAGTTGAGATGTAAAATTTCCGGAAATTTTGAAGTGGTGGAAAAAACCCAGTTTTTTTACCGGTTTTTTTCGGGAAAAATGGAAAAAATGATTTTTTTAATAAATAAAATTTGTGTTTCTTAAAAGCTCTGTGTTTCTTATAACATATAAAGGGTTAAGCATTAAAAAATATATGCTATCCACACATCTTCTTTTTCTGCTTGACAGAAATACACACAAAGGTAAGATTAATTAGAAGAAAAAACCTTTTTGTTTTATAAGGGTCATTCCATGTCAAATCAACGAGCCTCATAACTTGACCATCACGGATTCCAACTAATTTCAGGGGATTGATTATATATATAAAATGATACAGAAAAATATTTTTTTCAGATTTTTAAGTTGCCCGTTTTTTTTGTAGGGCTATGTAAAAAAGGGGGGGAAATGCAAAAAACGAGGTTTTGGTTATTACAAAAAGTTGATTTTTTCAGCTGCTATTGGACCTAAAGAGTTCATTTTGGTTTTATTTTAAAGCTTTTGAAATGGGCTTTTATAGGATATGTCACATTATAAGGTTTGGGGTCATTAATATTTCAAGGTCACGAAAAATATAATTTGACCTTGAATATTTCAAAAAGTGTATCTTTTAAAAATCTGAAAAAAAATATTTTTTACCCACTAATGCACTGTATATGTGGAAAAAATTTCATAATGGGATTGCAATGGGATCATGGTAAAACAAAATTTTGAACACATATCTACTTACTACTTAAATGCAATTTGTAGCGTTTCCGAAAATATTTACAGAAGGACACAAGTTATTTTTACAACTTTTGGTTAGCATTGTCCATTTCTTCCTTCAACAAGTTATAAACTCTTCCTGTGAGATTTATCCTATTTCTGATATTACATCATCTACAGGTACATTCAGAATATCCTCTACGTCTGGATAGTAAAAACAATATGAAGGTCCATGTGGATGCAAGAATTTTATCTTAAGTGTTTGATTTTCTTCATCAGTTTAAAACACAACCTAACCACGAGTGTCCATCATACCTGCAGATTAAAAACCCGACCATTTCTGCGAATTCAATACAATCCCGAGCAGCTCTTACATATTCTATTCTTGAATTTTTTGAAAATGAAAATATTTTGACTTCCATGTGATTCATGTTCAGTGGAATAAAAGAATGGAGTTTCTGAGTACCTGGTATTCTTCTTGCGGTCATGAACCTGTTTTTCAAAGTCTCCTCTTGTTTATGTTCTTCAGTTGTACTATATTGAAAATGCATTGCCTTAATGTGATCTTTTGCCCATTCATACAGCTGTCGAGGAGTCATAATTTGGTCACTATGTATCATTTGAAGACTAGCTCTCGCTGCTAGTCTTTTCACAATGCCTCCTACACCATCGCATGCACTTTTGCCGTGTGATGTTGCAAAAAACTGCCATTGTGCTTTGATACCAAAGCCTAACTCATGGTAGCAGAGATTCAGAAAATTGAATCGATTTTTTACTGAGAAGCAGCACCATCACTATAGTAATAAATTAAGTTTGGTTTTGTGTTATAATGAGATTGCATGAAAGAAATTAGATGTTTTTGAAAAAGATTGACTGCTGTTGTGTCATGTACAAGGCAATCAGAAATTATTACTAGAGATGTATTCATTACTGCTTTTGTGGAAGCGTCCTGAAAATAAATAGTGAAGGGGTGAATTGTAGCTTGAGCATTGTTCCAATGGAAACCTTGGGCAGCATCCTGGAGGATAAAAGAATAATTCTCTGCAAAGTCGCAGATTACAAGGTATTCACTTTCTTTTAACGATTGAGATAACTCGATTGTTGACTTGCAAGAAATGAGTGAAGAAGTTTTGGGAGATTTTCAAAAAATATATTGATGAATTCTTTAGTAGTTATCACTAATGTCTCGAGAGATGTTCTTTTTTCAACTTGTATCCACTGTTTATATGTGATGTTTTCAGCGCAGTTGAATTCAAAAGCTTCTTCGATTCTTTCTTTGACTCTTTCAAACCCAGGACAATTTATACAATTTCCAAAGTAACAAGCTTCAGTAGGATTTTCGCAAACTGCATATTTCATAACATCTTCATACATGGCCCTGTAGGGCCATGTGGTTTACTGGGAAACTCTAGTATACTTCAAAAACCAACAACATATTTATTTGATCATAGTGTTGTTCTTGTTTAGTGCATGATAAGAGCAAAGGAATATTTAAAATGAAAAGGAACTGGAGGTGAAAAATTTAGAATTAAAAAGTCATGTAATTCATTTTATTTTTAGTAGATATACATATTATGATACAGTAGACTCCCGATTATCCGCGAGCGGTTTATCCGCGGGTCGGATTATCCGCGAATCAACCAACAATCACGAACATGTATTTTCGCAGTAAAAAGCGTATTCGCAACTCCAACGAACTATAGGGGGCACTGAAGTCACTGTCTAATGGCGGACTTAAAAACTAAAACAAACGCACATGGTAACGAAGAAAATGCTAAAAGTGTTGTGATTTTTGTTCGTACGTATGATTTTTTCGCTTTATTCTTTTTAAATTAATTTTCAAAGTCTTGTGGATATTCTGGCCCACGTAGGAAGAAATGAGAATTCAAGAAGCATTACTAAACGTCAAAGATTAATGCAAACTACGTAGTTCGTAGTTCTAAGCAGCTATTTCCACGATGTTGAATTCGATATTTATCAATTCTTGATAAAACTAAATAATAATTGTGGCCTGACAAGAATAACAATTAATGCTAGAAAATTCAATATGACATTATTATCGAAAGAAGATGATACTTTTTTGCCTTGCTTGGCTAGCGCTTATTGTTTTCCATTTGTAGCTGATGTATTTCTCTCGAATTCCCGAATCGGTTAATTTAAAAATTTTCTGTTTCGATTTTTCTAATTTCTGAGTTACGATTTAATTGTGTCATGTTATGCAAATCATCAACAAAATTCTCACGGATATATGGTGGTAATTTTCTTTTCAGTTGATTGACCATTATTTCTTTTCACTTATCGAATTCTGTTTGCTTGATTGATTGATTTGATTTAATTTTATTATTATTATTATTATTATTATTATGTTTGTGCGTTCTTCATCGTACATACACTTGTTTGTTATTGATGTTAAGTTCGGTCGTGCAAAAATACAAAACATTTGTACTGTACTCTATATATATTTTCACTGTTTGCAGAAAGTGTTATGCATCAATACAGTTAAGAATTTGAGATAGGACAATTTTTACCTGATTTGTCCCCCATTTTAGTCTTTTTGCGGTTATCCGCGATTTTTATTATCCGCGGCACTTGTGCCACCCAATTCCGCGGATAATCGGGAGTTTACTGTACTAAAAATATATTTTTCATTTAAAAAAAAAAATGTTATGCCATTTCAAAAATAAATGTGCCAGCAAATTTTTTTCTTTAAAATTCATATAATAAAACTAATTTTTTTTAATATCGATATTAATTTTAATTTATGTTCAGTACATATGTATAGTATATAATACCCCTTAATAATGTGTTAATTATAATATATTATTAAATAAATATTTGCTGCAGTATGGTTGATTTTTTTAAAAATATGTATATAAAATAAAACTTAAATGCTGATTTTGTACTGAAATTATAAGTTACATTTTATTTTATAACTTAGCATCCCATGGCAATCCCATGTTTATATGCTCGTATATTGTAAAAAATAGATGTAGGAATAACATTTTTTTTTATTAAAGAAAAGTGAAAATGCACTTTCTGAAATATCGAAGGTCAAAGGTCAAAGTGTTTGACCTTGAAATTAAAAAATGAAGAAATATAAGCATGTCACATATCAAATAAAAGGTCCATTCAAGCACTTTCTAAAAACACCAAAAGTAATGTTCTGAGACAATACGGGAACAAATAGTGACTCATTATATGATTAGCAAAATGCAAAATTTTACATTTTTTGCTTATCTTTGGATCGAATTATCTCAGAAACTAAAATAGATAGAGACTTATTATTGTGTATTTATTCCTTTTTATGTAAACCTAACAATTGAGCCAAATATCAAAAAAATTTGAGAAGGTGAGGTTGAAAATGTCATTTTTTTCGTTGATTTGACATGGAACGACCCATAACTGAGTAGAGGGCTTTCATGGTCAAACCCAGAAATAAGTCAAGTAGTCACTCAACCAATAATATTGGGTAATGTGTGTCTAATCATAACAATTACATTTTCTATTTTAGATTGCCTTTGAAACTTCTGAAATTTTCAACTTTCAAACATGATTGATACTTTTTTTTTCTTTTGAAGAAAAATAATACAATGTTACTGTCTGAAAATGAAATCTATTGAGTTTTGATTTTTTTCAATACAGTCTAAGTAAATCAAAACTAAATCGGTTTTTCTTAAGCTGAACCAAAATTAAACTGGAGTTTAAGTTTATTCATACGGCCGTGCTAAGCACTGTAGTAAAAGTAGTCATACCAGCCCTTTTGAACAAATTTGAGTTATTATAACCAAGTTGTTCTCTGTTTCGTATTTTACTTAATAAATAAAATGTCTTACGGTCATTTGATCAAGAGCAATTGTTTTGAAAAATTCTTTAAAAAAAAAAACCATCTGAATTAAATATATGGAAAAGCCGCACTTTAAAACACAATATCTCAGCTTGAGCCCAACTGCAAAGTCCCCTTTTTTGCTTACCACGGCAGTATACAGGGTGCAGTAAAAAAAATATTGGACAAAAATTGTATCATCGAATTGAAGAAAGGTAATTTCATGTTAATGAGTACCTAATTTATTTTTATCTCTCACTTTATTACAAAATAATTTACAATATATTACCTAGTTTATGTATTGTTTTTCGGTTTTCTTACAATTTTAAGCGAAATACCTGCTATTTTAAGTTGTTTAACCAAGTAGAACGACAGTTCGTTTGCTTGAAGTGCCTTGACAAACAGTATTTGAAACGGCATGCCGTTGCAATTTGCTTGGAAATGATAGTCGATGTCCGGAAAGCAGGGTTGGTAAAAAAACCAAAAAAACCGTTTTTTTTTTGGTTTAAACCCGGTTTTTTTTTTGTTTTAAATACGATTTGCGAGAAAAACAATTAATTTTCGGAAGGTAATTAAGGTTCCATGTAATTAACAGTTATTCAATAGTCACATTACACCTAATTTCTTGATTAATTAAAGAGATTAGAACAAAATCTTGTAACTAAATTAAATAATTAAAATAGCTTTCTGCGGTGAAATATTGATTGAAATGTTTGACTTGATTAACATATTAGTATACATGTATATATAGACCCTTTATGATACGAAATACTGGCTTCATTTTTGATTTCATCAAATGAAAGCCAGATTAGGTCTTTTTTTCTACCAGAATTAGACATTCTTTTTAAAACAATATGAGTAAGTAACTTTTGTAAACTGCACAGGTTAGCTAAGGCAAAGCAAATACCAAAATCCCAATCCCAATTCCAATGAACAAAATAGGGGAAAAAAACTAAGAATTATCTTCACCCAATAGTCATAAAGCAGCATAGGTGTAGCCAATCAAAATCTTTTGAGCACACAGAATCCGAAAAAAAAAAAAAAAAAAAAAAAAAAAAACAATGGAGAGTGTAGTTTATATGTGGAGATTTATATATTTCTCAATCAATTTTTACACATACATTTGCATTTTGTTCTGGGAATTTAAAAATTTGTCTTTTAATCTTCCTACATTATAATATAAGGAACTATTATGTATTTTAGAAGTTATTGTACTTCTGTGGGCCTAAGAGCATTTCAGCATTGTAGACTGGACATTTTCCTTTAACTCCACACTGATTCATATGGCCAAAAAGACAAGAGTGGTGTAAAGTGCGTTGTTTTTAACAAGATATCTTTTGAGTGGATGCTCTTCTCGCTCGACCTCAATCCCATTTATTACACTGTATGGCTTATTTTAGAGTCCAAGGTATACCCTAAGCTACACATAAAATTGAACTTTCTAAACCAATTGCTTTATAGGGAATAGGATTGATAAAAGGACTTGCTGCCCTTGAATGAAAATTTCAATAAGCAGTTGCATCTCTTTCAGGGTTTCCGCTACGGTCGCATTTTTCGCATAATGCGAAAACACTATCTGAATTGCGAAAATAAAGCAATGCATTTTCGTTTTTTTGCTCAAATAAAAAATAAATTAGTTTTTTAAATAAAGAAGAAATGTATGATCCTAGAGAGGAAGCGTGCATGGCGATAATCAACTTAATCTTTTTTAAATCTTAGCTAAGATGTTTAAACTACAATTAAGTTCAATAACTATTAGTCTTATCCAGCATTATGTCCCCCCAAAAACTGCTTTATTAGGAGGAGGGGACTGCAACATTCTAAACACCAATCATGTTTTCTTTTTTTATTTTATGTTTTAAAAAAAATTGCTGTTGTACTTATTTCTTCAAGGATGTCACAAATGAAATATGAATTTTATTTTCAACCGGCGATGAAACACACTGAGGCATATATAAATATATGAGAATGTGTAACATTTTAGCATTTTGCTAACATTTTTCCATCAATTTTAGCTTTTATGCTAAAGAACTTTTGAACCCAGCTTAAACCCTGATCTCTTTGTTACTGCAAAGGGTTGCTAGTTTGAAACCAATTAAATTTAATGATCGCTAAGGTCTTCTCATATTATTATTTTTTGTGTTTTCTTAGTTTATTTATTTTTAATGAAGTTTCTTGGAAAATTGCTTGCCCGGGGTTTTTTTGCCGCACCCTGTGCATTTGGTTCACAGTCAGCAGAAACATATTTTTGTGATTAAAGTTATGCTTGTTTGTTTTATGAAGAAGGAAAATAAATTCTTCACTAAGGTTCAGGGTTGGGTTTTGGACTGTCCAAAACTGGTTTAGGACAGGACAGGTGGTTTTTACCATCCAAAACTCCAAAAGTATACGAAACTGTCTTAAACTGTCCAAAACTATGATAAAGTTAAAGGTGTGTAATCTGATCAAGTCGTATTGACTGCAATATTCGTAATGCATGAATATAGACGTAACCGAGGTTTAATTAATGAGTTTTTTATAATATTTTTTCCTAAAATGTTATTTAAAAAAATATTTTACTTAAAAAAATTGGCAATAACTACTAAATAAAAACTTCCTTATCCAACCTATACTAACTGTTCCTTTATGTAACAGTTGGTAGAGTTATGAGAGGAAATTCACAACACTACCAAGACAAGTAATTACAGTTCCATTTATAATTGAAAGGAATATTATTAAATGCGCAATATTTAGGTGAAAAAACAAAGCTTAATTTTTTAAATGTTTTTTGCAAATAAGTTTTACGTGATGTTTTAACGAAAATTATTTTTTAAATCATGGATTAAAGAACAAGAAATTGATGATTAAACACTTATATTTCAAAACTTGTGTTATTCTTTTTTTTTTAGTTCATATTTTTTAATACATTCTGAAACTACAAAAAATTGTAACTTATTGCATTTAAGTCAATTATTGCACTGTATTTTGAACACTTTCTTTTGCACACGCGCATAAATTTCGAAAAATTTGGTTTATGGAGGGGGAAAAAACTCCTGCATACAAATTGAAATTTTTAATGAGAATTTTAATTTCTATATAATTAGATTAAAATCAGCTGCATAAATAAACTACATATGTATTCGTACTTGAACGTTCACATTGAATAAATATATTAAATAGTCAAAAAAATAATTTTGACACATTTTGTTTGGTTTTTGATATTTTCTCACAAAATATAGTTTCTCAAGAAATAGTTTTGGACAATTTCGGACACAAGGGCTTTGAACAGGATGATAAAAAACTTGCCAACCCTGCTTTAATTTGCACACATGCATAAACATAGGGAAATTTGGTTGCTATTATCAAAACAAACTAATGCGAAGGAATTGAAATGTTAATCAAGAATTCAACTTCTATGTAACTAGATTCAAATCAGCTGCATAAATAAGTTGAATGTTCTCCATTGAATAAATGTTCAATATAAAAAATTACTTCGATATATTTTATTCTGTTTTTGATACTTTCTCACAGAATGCAATTTTTTTAAAAATATAGTTTTGGACACAAGGGTTTTGGACAGGACGGTAAAAACCAGGGTTTTTACCCTGGTTTTTACCGTAGTGTCCAAAACCTTACCAACCCTGCTAAGGTTATTGGTTTAAGCTTTTTTGTAAAAAGTATTATTAAACATTTTTTGATCTATATGCAAATTATATTGTCATACAACAACTTGCATTTACGTTAGACAGTATTTTAACATAAAACGGGAGGGGGAGGAAATTGCATCAGAATTTAAGCGTGAGAAATTTCTAATCACTTTTTGCTGAAAACTTCAATTAAAACCCTGAAAAGTTGAAAAAATTCTTTTTTTTTTTTTCAATTTTTCCAAAGTGGAAATTTATTCCTTCGGAAACCCCCCCCCCCCCCGTTTTTTTCGGAAATTTTCCGGTTTTTTCCCCGACTGTTTTCATCTCTAGCCTTTAGCAAATTCTGCTGAGGTTCTGGGATCTATATTTCTTGCTCGGGTAGCATCACATACTCTTCATTTGATTGTGCCACCTAATCCATCAATGCATCCTTTCCCATGTGAGGTAGCTGAGAAATGCCAGGCTGTTGGAAGTTTATTTGTAGTCGTGGAGTAAATTGTATATTTCTGTTTGAAGTGCTGAGCAGTTCCATCAGATTGAAACTCTAATCTCATTATTTTAAACTGGGTGGTTTTTCATAAAAGCTCTCAATGACTACATTATTGAAAACAATAACTGCATACTTATCATGTTGTAAATAGTCTGATATGACTACGTAAGGCTCAGCACTAACTTCTGTAGCATGCTCATTTTGACGGTAGTACACCTTCGTCATATATAATGTAGATGAAGTGTTCTGCCAGTGTGCAGACTGAATATCAATCTGATATGCATGGCAAAAATTTTCGCTAAAATCCACTTGAAATAAAAACATCCATATATCCAAATATCCATAAGGTAGATTTTCCTTTAAGTTTTTGAAGGCTTTAGCTTATATACGTGTCACATAAATGTGCCACAAAAAATATTTCAGCTGTTTTTCTAACATGTTCAAAACATCATATAAAAGAGCTGAGTGCTTGCTTCTTACAAGGATTTCAACATCAGACTTTATCTACTGTTTGTAATCCAAGTTGATCTTCATCAAAGTTTTCTACAAAACTTTTATATAGTTGTAAATCTTTACATTCATTGCATGTTTGAAGTATACATTCTTTTTTCTCATCATTGCAAACTATAAGTTTTACTAATTCCGTTGATGTGTTTGGTAGCAATACTGATGAAGCTAAGAGTAACTGAATATTTTTGTAGTCGATACAAACACATGTTATTAGGTGTATCTGATCTTAAGTAAACATGTTTTGGTCTTGCAAACTTTGAAAATCCAATCTTAAGGGATATTCTTCTTTAAGAAGCTGATATGCTTCACTGATTGTTAGTTGTAAGTACCTTTTTTGCATTTTTCATTTTACCAGTTTTATTCCTTATAATGCAGAACTCTTTTAAGACCTGGAGCTTGACTAGATATACCATCACTAGTATAGAAACTTTCAATTGTTTATTTTGTCATTTCATCTATTGCATGACTAGTTTGACAGACATAACTAGTGTGACAGACATGACTGGTGTGACAGACATGACTGGTGTGACAGACATGACAAATTTTAAATTCTTTTCTTCTTACTTAGATATCTAAATTTTTCTCCTAATTTTCTGTTAAGTTTTCATTTTAGTGTAAATAAAGAGAAATGAGAACCTTGTGTGCATACATCCAATACATTTTGTAAAAAACTAAAAAACTCGAGTTTTTTGTGACGGACATGACATGATATCTATGATTACATTTAGGGGTTATAGGAAATATAACTTTTTTTCAATAAATTTTCTTATCATAATTAAAGATAAAGAGTTACTCTACAACATATAAATCAAAGAAGAAAAAATTGTTGGAATTTTATTGCTTAACAGAGCAGTTAAATTAGTTTCAAAATTACTTAACTACACTTTTTCTTTCTTACTGTATAAAAGGGGATTATAAAAATATTGAAAAATACATGTAACAAACTATTGTCATGTTTTCATACCATTTCAACCTTTTTCTTTGAAATGGTAATAATAAAAATTATTTAAATTAAAATTTTAAAATTGGACCTAAGGTTGACCTTTGCATGGAATTACCCTTTAAATTAACCACAAATGAATTAATATTCATTTAAAGGAAAATATGCTTTTAAAAGAAGTGAGTGCCGAACTCAGATGGATTTGAGCTGAGAAACAAATATTGCTAGGTACAGTATTTCTGATCATTTGGTTAGGAAAACTAAAGCACCAATCCGACCACATGATTCAACTACGACGAAAGAAGACACATTTAGCCAATTTCTTCCAGTACTTTAGTTAGTTACTCTCTTTCTATGTTTCATCTATTCTCAATTGACATATCCCAGCAGAAAATTTCATTACAGAAAGCAGAGCTGGCTTTCTTATTGTTCTTTGGCAACATGTTAAATATTTATTTCAGTTCTCGCTCAACAATAGGTTAAAATAAATATTAATGATTAGGGAGATAACCATCCAATGTTTAAATTAATTAACTAACAAAAACGTTTCCGATTCGATCCATCGCGCTTTGAAACCATGCTTGCCACAACTTAATTACACACAAAAAATTTGATCAAAATCGGTCCAGCCGTTTTAAAGCCTTATGGTGACAAACGTCTGCACAGAAGATTTTTTTATATTAAGATTTAAAGTATGGACTACCCAGAAACTATCAATAAATAATAATCTATTGAAAAAATATATTTTGTGACATAGAATTCAGATTGCCAAGTATATTGTCCAACTCAAAAAAATGCAAATTTAATTTAAAATAATTTGTTTCTTAAACCATATATTTTGACTACCCCCCCCCCCCCAGCTCACCCCACCTGACCCTATATATTTAGTTTGGGTCAGATAAGGGAATTACAGGTCAAAAAAACCATAACATCTTATTTTTTCAGCATAAAAAATAAAATGATGTGTTAACAGTGTATTAAAATAAACAATCAAGCAGTAGTTACAAATGATTTATTAATGAAAATGAAAATACTTTGATCATAGCCGGCATACTATGATGTTACCAGTTCACAATAACAACGCACGAGGAGAGAGTCAGTTCCCTTCACACAGCTTGGTAGAAAAAAGCGACGGCTTCAATTCAACATTATGACAGCTACCCTCTTCTTCTATTAGGGTTTTTGCTACACTTATCTTAAGCTGCTTTCTCCCTAATGATCCAAAAATCATAATCCGGTAGGCTGTAGGCAAACAATACTGCACCGTTAACAAAACATATCAGAAGAAAAGAATAAGAAACATAGACAAACAAAGGCAAAGCCACACAAAAGGATGAAAACAAAACCATCACCCCAGAACAGGGATGGCCAAAACTAAAAAGTCAACACCAACGGTTGTCAAAAGATCCAACAGGCAGGAAAAACACCAATAGGAAAAACCACCCTCAACGGAATCTGTAATAGACACAAATACGTTCAAATTATAATGAACCAGTCGTAACACAAAATGCAAATACAAAAATAAGAAAATGACAAAGACCATGTCAATACTTCACACATTGTGATCACTCAGAGCAGAATATACTTTGTGATGTTCTGCAATGCAAAATCATTTGACCAAAATTGTTCTGCCAGATAAATTCATACATGATAAACTTACTTTCAACACATTGTTAAATTATATAACAATTAACAAAATGTAATTATGCACAGAGAAACGTGGCCTTTTACAAAAACAATGATTCTAAAATCAGGGCAGTTTTAACGGGAGTTTGAAGGAACATTTTATTTATTTGTTCAGTGCTTAGTCTTTAATCCAAAAAGAGCATGAAATTAAAATTTCAGGCACATGACAAAATGTAAAACCCTGTGCCATGTCTCCATTCTCCTCTTCCACACACTTTGACATGTCCAAGTATCTCATTGTATTAGGCGCAGTGTTTTCCTCTGAATAACAGCACATGACCAATAGTGCAACCAAAAGATGCAGGCCTGTAGCCAGGATTTTTTTTTGGGGGGGGGGGGCACAATGAAGAAAATTTATCAATAAAAAAAGAGAATAAAGTCACCTGTTGCTATGATTTTTGAAACATGTGCATTGATAGACAAATGGGGGTATGGGGAGGCAGAGCAGAAAAATGAAAAATATTTAGGAAGAAACTAAAAGAGGGGCAAGTGGTATCCCGTATTTTCTTGTATATAATCTGCAGATCAGGTGTTAAAAAAGTAAAGTCAATGAGTTGCGAATTATCTCTTATTTTTTTCTCAACAACAACACATTGAACCTCAGTATTTACAGTAGGATTCTCCAAGATACTGTTACTGCTGCCTGTATGTTTATTTTACATAGCTTAAATGTCTTTCGCTGTCTATAGGTTGTTTTCTTACATAACTTGAATGTTCCTGTCATGCAAAAAATTGTAAAGGAGGAGTAGACCTAGGAGTCTTTTCAGTGTTCTGAAATACATTGCCAAACTGCCACTGGGCTCAATATCTCACTTTAAATGCAATTTCAAAAGACATTTCTTTTGAAGACGTAATTTGGGACTATATTTGGTAATAACATAACAGAGGAAAATGTTAGTATGTGGAAGCTCCGCCTAAAATTTTTAAATCGTAAAAATGAATTTATGACTGTACCCGGAAAAATTTTGATATTGAATTTTTGAAAATGCAATTTTGGGTAATGAGTTGACTTGTTAGGGTCATTTAGGGTAGCTCTAACTTGGAATTTTTTTGAAGTTATAAGGCCTGTGCTTGATGTTGTTTGGGAAGAAGAAAAGGTCGGGAGTTCTCGGAATTTTGACGATGAGACTTTAAAAACTCGATTACATATTTTTTTTTTGGGTGAGGTTACAGGAAGTAGATGGAAATTTAAGAGCTTCCCCTGCTTAAAATGTTAGTAGGGAATATTATCAAAGTCCCAGAAATCTGATTTTAAATTATGTTTGATCAAGTTACGACGGCATGAGGGGTAGGTAATCGGATGATGTCCTCCCGTACACTTTTGAAATCAAAATTCTAAAAATGCAATTTGAAATTTCCTTTAGTGAGTGATATTAGGGAGGATAGCAGGGATCAGAAACTCTGACCCTTAAATTGTCCACAATTGAAGGCCATAAAATGCAATTTTAGACACTCTTTGGTCTTGTCAAGGGATTTTAAACTCTACTTCTGTCAGCAGTAAATATTTTCCGGCAGAGGTTGCTGCATGCAGCATGGTCCGACTCTGAGAGCCATTGTGAGGTCAAAAAAGTAGGAAGGTGTATGAAATTGACGGCTTCTTTTTTATATCACACATGCCTTAAATACAGGGGCTTGGCCCTCGGAAAGTTTAAGGATTTGTGGTGGGAGGGAGGGGGCAATCAAGGAGATGACATCCTCCCTGGGAGATAAAACATGAGAGTGTACCATCAACAATCTTCTTTCTTGCTAGCATCTCTTTTTACATAGTAAAGGAAGTGTGTTTGCGGGAAAAATTTCCCTCAAATTTTGGCCGAATTTTTAAAATTTTTACTCATCCCCAAATGAATTTTTAGTGGCTTTTTCGACCCTACCACATGTGCATCTTTCCTAATAATAAAGCTGAAAGTGTCTCTGCGCGGATCTCTCTCTGTCCGGATCTCTGTCTGTCAAGCTCTCTGTGACGTGCATAGCGCCTAGACTGTTCAGCCGATTTTCATGAAATTTGGCACAAAGTTAGTTTGTTGCATGGGGGTGTGCACC
The DNA here is from genome assembly GCF_026930045.1 of Uloborus diversus. Taxonomy (NCBI): domain Eukaryota; kingdom Metazoa; phylum Arthropoda; class Arachnida; order Araneae; family Uloboridae; genus Uloborus; species Uloborus diversus. The sequence continues at coordinate 73,010,710 of NC_072737.1, read as the reverse complement.
TTGAAGAGATTTTTCGAAAAATTCGATGTGGTTCTTTTTCTATTCCAATTTTAAGAACAAAATTATTATAAGACGGATGAGTAAATTACGAAATTATCATATCGTGGAACCGTAGCATGAGCGCAAGCCCACAAGCCAATTGGCGAGATACGAAATTATCATAACGTGGAACCATAACATGTCCTGGAGTTCCCACAGTGCTCCCCCTCCAGTGACAATGATATGCTTCATAAATACTTATGGAACCGGACATGACGCCCTGATCACATGGTGTAAAACTCTTGGGTGGTTTTTGATGGAGCACTAGCAGGTTGTTCCAAGGATGCTGGAGCCAATTTTTCAGATTGTACTGGAGATGATGGGGTCGACATAGTATCCGGAACCCTAAGAAGAGCAGATTTTAGCCGATCGACACTCACAACTGCCTCTTTGTTGTTAATTTTAATGCGAAAAGTCTTTTTCTGTCTAAACACCACTTCATGAGGACCAGAATAAGTTGGCTCCAAAGACTTTCGTAGGGAGTCCATGCGAAGAAACATATGAGTAGACGTCAACAAGTTCTTCTGCACAAACACACTGCGTTTGCTGTGAGCACTAGTTGGCACTGGTTTAAAAAGGACATACAGTCTTTCAGCTTGTGTACAAACTGGGTAAGGTCAAGAGCTATGCTGGTGTCCATTGGCTGGAAAAACTCTCCTGGAAGACGCAAAGATGAGCCGTACACCATTTCGGCAGCGATTGCTGAAAGGTTAGCTTTGTAAGCTGTTTGGAGTCCCAAAAGCACTGTAGGAAGAATTTCATCCCAATGAGTCGAAGTATGACATTTTAACCATCCCCCGAGTGAACTACCATGAGTTTTCTTGTGACATCTGTTAGTGTGTATGTATGTACGTACGTATCTGGCGTAACTCAAAAACCGTATGTTGTAGAAAGTTGAAATTTGATGTTTAGACTCCTAGTGGGGTCTAGTTCTAGTTGTGCACCTCCCCTTTTGGTTGAATTCGGATGTTCCAAAAGGGTTCTTTTACACCTTTTTAGGGGAAATGTAGTGTTAATATCAATGCAAACTCAAGTGATGTTATAATTTAGCGAACACTTGGAGATATACGACCAAGTCGAGGACAAATTTGGCCAAAAAAATTATTTTTCGAATTTAGTTTCAATTTGGCGATGTTTAGTGAGTTATCCATTGAAACACATTAAAGTTTTCGATATTGGGAAAATTAATCTCAATAAAACACTTTTTTCCCTTAGGCTCATGACAAACAAGGGTGAAAATATTTAAGATGTTTCCTTGCTTTACTCCAAGGCACTATTATCATTTGTTGTAAAAGGAAGTTATGTGATGCGTACATCAGCTTGTTTAAAGAGTTTTTCAAATGCTAATGCATAATAAAGCATTTTTTAATTATGCATTTAAAAGTAAGATTCATTTCTTTTTTTTGTTTCATGATGGTTTCAAATTGCATACTCATGGTTCAATAATGTAATAATAATTAAAATACGAAAATGTTCACCTGCTGTTCACTGAAGTTATAACTAATTCTCGCAGCAGGATGGTTGTAGATGTCAACACTGCCGAATAAGGGGATTTTTTTTGGGAGATCACAATTATCTCTCAGGACTGCCTATCAGGGCACCCCCTGATACCTAGATATCTCCCAAGCTTTGCTTAGTTACGATTTTTTTTCTTGTAAAGTCTGTGCCTCAATGCCACCACAATTTTTGCTTGGTTGATTTTCTTTTTTTTTCTCCCTTGTAATGCAAGCGTTTTATGGCCGCCTGATTTTCTCTCCTCTTCTTATTCCTTTTTTAATTAAATTTTAAGTTTTCGCAAAGCTTGTGCCTCACGGTGCATCAAGCATTTTGGGACCCTTAGCAACTATTCCGATGCCAGTCTCTTCCTACACCTCTGTTGGGCACTAGGGTCATGAGGGGTGGAATGAGTAGTGTGTTAATCTTTGAGTTACAGAAGAAAAAACCCTTTAAAAAAAATAAAAACACTTATTTACAATAATTTGACTTTATTTTGGTTCAAGAAAAACCTGAATGCAAACAATCAGGGTTCAGAGAGTGACAGCCTTCTTGAAAGTTACATTGAAAAAATGAAAACTGTGATATCTTTGAAACATTGTTTTTAAGATTTTGTTTGAATTTAGATAGCATTCTATTACTGTTATTTTCGTTTAAGGAAGTATCCTTTGTCAACTGAAAAAACTATCAATGTCGGAACTTTCCGACATTGATATTTGTAAAAGTTTTTCTTTTTTTTAAAGAAGTTCACTGTGTTTATCTTTTGTCTGTCATCGTACAATAAACAAGAGCTACAGATAATTGTGTGGGCGATATTACAGGATATAAATATTGGAATATTTAAATGATATTTGTGTAAAAAAAGCACTGAAACAGTAATGATGATAACAATAAAAGATCAATAAATAAGAAGTATTTTCTCACTGTTAAGGAATGAGATTATGTTACGTAGATTACTTTAATTTCGTACTCATATTACTTACAATATCTATAATGCATGCTCAAGGAAACATGTAGTATGTAGTTTAATTAGTGGAGCAAAAGTAAGTTGAAATAATGTCTAGAAATGATAAAATGCTTATCATACTTTGTTATTTACTCTGAATCTTTATCTTCTGTTTCTTTTAGAATACTTGCAATGGGTCGTTCCAAGGGAAAAAAGAAAAATAAGAAAAAGTATTGGGTGTCTAATTATACTCCGAAATATGGCCTTTTAGAACCTGGAATGAAAGGCTTTTTGATTACTGGCGATTGCCACAAGGAACAGGCTTGTATTGAAGAATCACTGAACTTATTCAATGAATTTGCTGATGAGTTATATGGACCTGAATTGGGAGTAAGATTTCATTTTTAAATTTTTTTGAAGTATATATATCTTATAACCTGTACAAGTTACAGTAAGACTTGCAATTAAAATGAAATTCATGTTTCATATAATTCAAATCACCCACATATAGGCAAGGAAGTAAAATGTCCGAACATATCAATCACTTTATCATAATCAATACCAGGTTGGTCATACACCTCTTAAAAAACTTTGAAAACTGCTTAAAACTAAAAGTTTCATTTTCAAGTGCTTGAATACCTTGAAAAATTTCAAAGACTAAACATGAATTTTACCTTGAAAGATTTTAAAATATATCTTTAGTCCTTGAATTTAGTCTTTGTAAAAAACATATATTGCTGCCATTTTTCACTTAATTACTCCAATCTACTTCAATTCCCAATTCTTTCCCTTTTTTTGTACTTTCCTTTTACAAAGTAAAGGAAGTATTGTATTCATGAAAATTTTTTTACCCAAAAATAGTTCTTAATTTCCATTTTGCTCACCTCCTAATGAATGTTGAGTTTTTTTCAACCCGACCACACGTGGATGTATGTCTAAGAACATATAGACACCAGAAATATCCATTTTGATGATCCGCCAGTTAATTACATCTAGTTTTTTCGTGACGTCTGTATGTATGTGCGTATGTATCTCGCATAACTCAAAAACGATATGTCCTAGAAAGTTGAAATTTAGTACGTAGACTCCTAGTGGGGTCTAGTTGTGCATCTCCCCTTTTGGTGCATTCGAATTTTCCAAAAAGGGTCTTTTACACCTTTTTTTTGGGGGGGGGGGAATCATTGTTAATTTCAATGCAAATTCAAGTGATGTTATAATTTGGCAAACACTTGGCGATATATCGCCAAGTTTTGTCGCCAACGTAACGACAAATGTGGCGGTTTTTTTTTATATCTGGTTCCAATTTGGCCATATTTAGAGCGTTAAAATCACATTAAAATTGCCAATATTGGGAAAATTTATCTGTATAATTTTTAACTTCGGGTTGCAACAAACTTGGGGTGAAAATATTTAAAGTCATGTGATGTGCACACCAGCTCGTTTAATCAGTCTCAAAATTAGTGTATTGACTTATTTAAATTTTCCACTCTGAATTTTAAGAATTAATAACTTATTTAACATATTGTCACTCGAATATAAGTCAATTACATTATGGGTGGTTTTCATTAAGTCCCAATTAATTCTTATTCCTTCCTATGCAAAAGTGCATTGTTTATATATTGAGAAATATATGTTATACACAAGAAGTTCCGTCCAGAACTAAATGAGCCTACTTTCCCGTATACCAATATCGACTGTCTAGTATGGGATCAATATTCTCAAAAATAGCTAAAATTGCTAATTGTTTCAAACATAATTTTTTAATATTGTAAACTGATTTTTTAGGAATAAAATATGCTTTACTTACCTAATGATACATTAAAATTAATTTAAAAAAAAATAGCACCTTTTAAACAAAGCAGTTAATACTGTTACAAATTCTGTAAATAGTAATTATTGTAGTAACGTAACCTGTAAATAGTTTCCCGTAATGAATATACAACCCCTTTTCATTCGGCTAAATTATACAACCCCCTATTCTTTTTTTCTTATTTCATTCACTGATTTTATCAATGAAAGTGTAGTTGTAGAACGTTGTAGCATTTTCTGGAATCTTTGAGAGATTTCTTTTCGGTGTGTACATAAGCCGTTAGCGATGGATAAAGAGAGAGTTTCGATTGAGAATTCAAACTGAGAGTTTATTAGCTCTGTTTATTGCGAGGCATTTCCCTGTGTTGTTTTCGTATTTGGAAGTAAATACGTGTGTAACCGTTGAGTTTACGGTGTTGAGTGATACTTGTTTAATTGCTGATTAATTTAGCAGTTGTTAACGATTTCTCCTGTACTTAGTGTAAATAAAGCTCCTGTGTTTTTATCAAGAACTGTGTCGTCCTTTCAAGAAAGTTGGAAGTCTCGCCGGATCCGTTACAATTGGCGCCCAATGTGGGGCTACTTCAGGACTTTCTTGGAGTAAGTGTGACTTTGGACATTTTTTCATAAAGACTTTTTTTGAATTAGGACTTTATTTTTATGGTGATTACTCGCGCAATGGATGAACAATTAAAACAACTTCTTGACGCAATCAACTCTGTGAAGAGTGATATGGCGGCTAATCAAGAACAATTAAAAAATGATATGGCGGCTAATCAAGAACAATTAAAAAATGATATGGCGGCTAATCAAGAACAATTAAAAAAATTATATGGCGGCTAATCAAGAACAATTAAAAAACGATATGGCGGCTAATCAAGAACAATTGAAAAATGATATGGCGGCTAATCAAGAACAATTGAAAAATGAATTGGCGGCTAATCAAGAACAATGGAAAAGTGATTTAATGGTGCTGAAAAATGATTTAGCTTCTAACCAAGAGGAAATTAAAAACGACCTTACTTCAGTAAAGACTGTGATGGAAAATAAATTTAATGAGATAGAGCATCGAGTTGATGCTTTTGATGAAAAACTTGGAACAGTAGAAAACCGTATCGCAACAGTTGAAAATCATGTGGATGAGAAAATTAAAAACATGGAAAGGAGATTGGCGACAGCGGAAAGCAGCTCTGTACAGTTTGGCGCTCCCACATCGGTTGCTCGACCGTCCATTAAACTTGCCACATTTGATGGGAAAACTTCGTGGCAGGTTTACAAAACTCAATTCATGATAGTGGCGGAAACGAACGGATGGGACTCTGCTACCAAGGCCTGCCATCTTGCAGCATCCCTGAGAGGTGACGCAGTGGACATTCTTCAGACTCTTCCGGACAGCCAGCGCCTGGATTTCGCCCCCCTCACATCTGCAGTGGAGCTTCGCTTCGGTGAGAAGTGCCAGAAAGATTTCAGCCGACTCCAGTTGAAGTCCCGTTTCCAGAAAACCGGGGAAACCCTGCAAGATATAGCGGCGGATGTCGAAAGACTGTCTCATCCTGCTTTTTGCGACTGTCCTACGGATGTTCGAGACAATCTGGCACTCAACTATTACATCGACGGGGTTCGAGATCCGGAAATCCAGAAAGCTCTACGGATGGCGGATGTCAAAGACCTGAATTCTGCTGTTGTGTATGTGATGAAGTTGGAGGCCGCCCAGCAAGCAACCCGCAAGGATCGCCATTCAATCCGCGGCGTGAAAACTGATGAGCCTGATCCGGTTTCGTCACGCTTTGCTGAACTGGAAAAGCAAATAAAAGAAATTGCAGGAATCCTCAAAAGGACTTCGGCTCCCAAGGACCAAAATGGACAATCACTTAAGTGCTGGAAATGTGGCGGCGAGGGTCACTTATGAAGAAACTGTTGGGGAGAATTTCTAATCTAATAATATCTCCCCAATGTTTCTTTGATACTAGCAGAGTGAGTTCGGAAATAAGACTTGACAAACTATTTCTAACTTTCATGAAGTTTATTTAAACAATAAAGTAAATAGTTAAAAACACGCTGTAAATGATAAAAATAAATACTAACAACATAATCTCTCTACATGCTACTTTTGCATGAGATAACTAACACTGCAATGCAAACTGCATGACTTTTGACTAAAAACTTCGATGAAGTAAACCCATTGGGAAATAAGCTAAGTCCAGCTCATCATTTCTAATAAAGGGCGAACGGCACGAACAAGCAAGTTCGCATACCGATCGAGCGACCGCCTACAACAAGAGATGATCGAAGAGACCCAACTAAAGCCGCGAGCAGTTTAAATATCCCCCCGGGTCATTAGCATATCAGAGTCACGTGAACGGACACATCACTGCTATCGTTAAGCACACGTGCCATCAGATTTCTTCTAGAAGCTTTCTATGACGTCATCCACAACGGAGTTCCCGCCAAACGTGAACGAAAGTGAAACAAACATTCGGTCGATTCGACCAATGTGAATGAGTGCTGATAAGAATCTTTTACCCCAGTCATGCAGAATGATTGGTAATACATTATAAGTAAGGAAAAACATTTTACTCTTGATGTTGTGAGGTGATGAGATAGGATTATTTACTGTTGTTATTAACAGGCATTTATGCCTAACAAGGCCCCCCCTCTCATCATTTCACAATGAAAACATTCAAAAAAATTTTTTTTTAACTTCCTTTAGACATTTAACGCAATTTCCACATATTAATAATTATATGAGAAAAACAATGAAAAAATTTAAAATATAAACTTGACTCTATATTACGAACTTCCAATATAGATCTAGATCTGAAAAATTGAGAAAAACACAACATGCAACACACTTTGCTGAAAAAAAATTCAAAAGTTCAAAGAACAATCATCTTGAAATGTCCTTTTTTTTTTCTTTCGTACTCTCTCGTACGTCGTAACTCATAGTACGTTTTCACGTAATTTTCATCAAAAATTCGAAAACAAATTCTTGATCAAAGTCCTTTATAATTTTTTTTCAATCATTTTTCCGGTTTTATTTATAACGATGACAGTAGGTTAATCTGAAATATAAAATAAAAACCCACAGTAACTGTTCGAATCAGCATATAAAATATCACAGTCTAGAAAATAGTATAGTATAAGCATCTATTGAGAAATATTTATGACGAAATGTAAATAAGCTCTTTTACTAACTATACATTTCTCACTAAATCATTTCATTTACAAATAGATCACTAAAAATCTTCATCAAAAAAAATGCCCCCTTCTATACTTAAAGACTGTATGATAATTTTAACTGATTAAAATTTCATTTTTACCAATTCAAATTTTTTTTTTTTAATAACATTTTTGCACCATTATTTATTCAATGAAGGAAAATTACAAAATCTAACGGGAACTAGTGGTGTTTCCAATATTTAAAAATAGGGTCTCACGAAATGAAAAACAAATACACCCGCGATAGACCTTCATGCAACAATAAACTCCCTCTATTCTAACTCCCGGGAAGACTCTGACAATTACATTTTCACTTTTAACGAGACGTAACAAAAAGCTGTTCGCAACCCGGTTGATAGGGAGAAAAAGCCACTGAAAAATTCAGGTGGGCAATTAAATTGTTAGAACTTGCAAAAAAACATTTCACAAAACATGATGCAAAGAAAAATTTAAAGTACACAATACAATTTCAAAAATTTCTAAAAATGTTTCTAAATTATATTATATTTGTACAAAAATTTTTTTCTATAAATCTTTGAATTTCTAATCGGGTGAGAGGTTTCGTGAATATGTCCGACATGTTATCTTTGCTTTTGACATATCTCACGTTAAAAATATTTTTATGAACTAAGTCCCGAATGAAAAACAATTTGATATCAATGTGTTTACTACGATGATTTTCGATAGGCGATTTAACAAAATCTAACGTAGCCTGATTATCCACATACAAAATAGATTTAATTTTACAACTTTTAGCAATTTTTATTTTGATGCATTCGTCAATTATACGATCAAACCACATGAGCTCTTTTGCACATCCGGTCATGGCAATAAATTCAGCTTCCATCGTTGAAAGGCTAACGCTTCGTTCTTTGAACGTGCGCCATTCAATTGGAGCTTTATCAAGTAAAACAAGTTGACCGCCTAATGAGGTTCTATCATCTTTATTTGTGGCAAAATCAGCATCCGAAAAAGTTATAAGTTGAACATTTTCACATTTTAAGTTTAATTTTAATTCTTTAGTATGGTAAACATATCCTAGTAATTTCAACAATCCATCCCAGTGTACAATTCCTGGGTTGCTTTGAAATTGGCTGAAAATGTTAACAGCATATGATATATCAGGACGTGTTCTACTAGAAATAAATGATAAACACCCTAATAAACTCTTGTATGGGTATTTTGACATTTCGTCAATCTCAGCTTGAATAGTAGGACAATTTAACTTTGAATAAACACATCCTTTACTAATAGGTAAAGAAGAAATAGGAATTTTAAATTTACTAAATCTTTCATAAACTACACAAATGTATTCAGTTTGATGTAAATTTAAGCCATATCCTTCATTTTCAAATTCTACACCTAGTAGCTTTTTAGTTTTACCTAAAATTTTAATTTCAACATGTTTTTGAAGTAAATTCAAAGCATCTTTAATATCCCTGTCCTTCTCACTGAATAACACAATGTCATCCACATATAAGAGTAAAATCACATTATCAGTATAATAAACACAATTACATGATAAAAATTTATGAAAACCAATTTTAAGCAATATATTTTCAATTTCATAAAACCACAGACGACCGCTTTGGTGCAGGCCGTATATAGCTTTATTCAATTTGCACACATAATTTTCTTTTCTCTTCTCAATAAAACCTGGGGGTTGCTTCATATATATTATTTCATCAATAGGAGCATATAGGTACGCACTTTTAACGTCACATTGGATATGTAGCCAATTTTCTCTTGATACCAACAAAGAAAAGAAAAAGCGAATGGTACTAAAGCAGACTACTGGGCAGAAGGTTAGATCAAAATCTAGTCCCCTCACTTGATTAGTCCCCTGAGCGACTAGTCTACTTTTATAAACTTCACCATTTTCCCCTTTCTTTAAATTATAAACCCATCTACATCCGATAGGATTAACATTTTCCGGTAATTTGACTAAATTCCAAACATTTCTTTTACGCATAGTGCCTATTTCAATTTCCATTGATTTTTGCCATTCCCCCCTTTCATTAGATTTTAATGACTGTTTATATGTTCTAGGGATTTGAATTTCTGTGTCTAGTCAGGAAACGTGAGTTAAAATTTTAGATTGATTTGAAACTTCACCCTGAAAATCATCATTGCCTTTAAAATTAAATAATTCCGGATCATACGCTATGTTTTCACGAAGACAATAATTTGAACATCATTCAACGATCTTAATCTTTTGCTATTCCCCCTTTCAAAATAATATACGTCGTTTCTTGAACCATCAGGTCTAGGGACAAATTTCCGAATCCACCTAGCTTCCCGCATTGGTTTGCGACTAGAATCATCCCCCTCACTGTCTGAACTTTCCGCCCCCCTTCAGAGCAACTTTCAACATCTAATTCTCTGAAGCGATTCGAATCTTCGCTTTCTTCCGAAGAATTCTTATCTTCTGCCTGAGGCGAAAGAGGCCAGAAAAGGATATTTTCTTTTCTGCGCGATTCCTGCTCAGAAGTAAATTCGTCCTTGAAAAAGGAATTCTCTTTGAAAGATACGTTGATTGTTTCAATGACTTTATCTTTGTCTGGAAGATAAGCGCGAAATCCTTTACGATTGAACGCGTATCCGATTAAAACGCCTTTTTCGGCTTTTAGGTCTAGTTTCTTTCTTAATTGTCGTGGGATACCGGCAAAACAAGTAGTTCCGAATGCTTTTAAATGTCTTACAGACGGTTTTCTCCCGCCGTAAAGTTCAAAAGGAGTCTTTTCTTGACTTGAATGACAAATCCTATTCCATGTGTATACAAAATATAACATCGCGTCAGGCCAAAAATTGTTTGGCAAACCACTTTCTTTTAACAAAACGCGTGCACTATTTGTTACTGTACGGTTAAAATTTTCAATTAATCCATTTTGCTCTGGTGTGTACACATTTGTGAGTTTATGATGTATACCCATATTCTGACAGAACCCGTCTAGTTCCTGATTTACAAATTCCGTCCCGTTATCAGATCTGATACTAACAACCTTTTTGCCGATAAATCTTTCGGCTCTCAGAATATGTTGTTTTACAATTCCCGGAACCTGACTTTTTGACTTAATAGGATACAATGAACACCTTTTAGAATAGTCATCAATAATAGAAAGAAAATAATTTTCTCCGTTTCTACCCTCTACTTCACATTTTCCCCAAACATCCATATGCAATAATTGCAATGGCTGGGTACTTCTTACTCTATCAATTGACTTGAAACTAACACGCTTAAATTTTCCTAATTTACAAACATCACAGTTTAATTTAACATGTTTAAACTTAGGTAGGCCACGAACAGCTGAAAGATTACTAGTTTTACGAATACTTTCAATGTTGACGTGTCCACAGCGTTTATGCCAAGTTTCAATGTCACTTTGACAGCATTCTATAGAAGGTTCTTTATTTACATGACTAGAACTAGGAGAATTTTTAAACTTTTTACAATTACCATTATAAACTCCATTATTGAGTTCAGCTTTAAAAATTAATCCCTGTTTGTCGGGTACCTCCACGAAACCTCTCCCACCTTTAAATTTTGCACCACCCTGGTCAAACTTGGTGCCAGACAAAATATTTCGTCTCAAACGGGGAGAATACATTACATCTTTGAGAATAACAGTTCTTTTACCGAACTTAACTTTGATTTCCCCTTTTCCCTCAATCGGGAAAGTTTGCTTTTTCACGGCAACAGCCATGTTTACATCATTTAGGGGTTCAAATGTCCTAAACCAGTTCTTATTTGAGCAACAGTGATTTGATGCGGCAGTGTCAAAAATAAATGTATTCCCTTTATCTTGGGTCTGACTAAGATTTGCCTCTGACAGGAAATACAAAGGATACTCACATCTATTATTTGAAGGTGATCGGCGACGCTCCTGGAACTTCCTTCTAGAACTCCATCGGCGATTTCTACTCCTTGTGCTCGTACCTTCATCCCTCCATTCTTTCCGGGATTGGTGTTGGTTTCCTCTTTTATTTCTTTCTCGTGAAGTCAATCTTTGACGGTCTTCATTTTTGACATAAGGGCATCTGCTCCTTATATGCCCATCTTCATGACACTTGTAACATCGAATTTTAGATTTAACTTGGAAAACCTGCATCTCATTTGTCTTCTCTTCTTTCATTTCTTGACGGTTTTCTTCAATAATTAGATCAACCAGGATTTTCTCGAATGTAAAATCTTCATCTTTCCTCATCAAAATCTGTTGAATCAGATGATCATACGTTTCTGGTAAACTTTGCAGTAATTTAAATGAAATACAGTCCTTCGGGAAATTCGGATAAGCAACTTTGATTTTGTCGAAAATTCTCTGCAGACGCGTCGCGAATAAATTCAGCTTTTCTCCATTCTCTTTCTTGCATTGATTCAGCTCAATGAAGAGTTGCATACTTATACATCTATTCTCCGGAAAAAAATGTAATTTTAGCTTCTTCCAAGATTCGCATGGATCTTCTATAGTTTCAACTATTTTTCTTAGATTTTGTTCAATATTCAAGAAGATTAGAGAGACTGCAGTTCGCTTCCTCACAATAAATTCTTTCACATCCTTTTCTGTTACATTCGTCTTCTCATTAATGACTGGTTCTTTCTCTTTTCCGTTAGTAATGTCCCATACATTCCGTTCCATGAGAAGGAACTTCATATTCGTCGACCATTCGAGGTAATTCTTGTTGTTGAGCTTTTCAATCTGAATCGCGAAATTTGCCATTTTTCTTTTTTTTTCAAACTTTAGTATTCTTGAATTTTGGTAAAATCTTTTAAGTCGCTTCTATCTTGGTCGCCCCCCCCCCATCTCAACATTCCAATAATCTTCAGATGGGTCATCGAATTTGCAGCTTCCAAAAAAAATTTTCAAAAATTCTGACAAATATCGAAATGTACACCATCCAACGGTACATGTACTTTTGGCAGCAGTACAACCCCGCCTTTTTACAGATGCATGTACACTCTTTATCATTTCCTAGTCTTATCCAAAAATATTTTCACTAGGTCTGCACAGGAAAGGGACTGGGCCCGTAACCCGTGTTGGGGAGAATTTCTAATCTAATAATATCTCCCCAATGTTTCTTTGATACTAGCAGAGTGAGTTCGGAAATAAGACTTGACAAACTATTTCTAACTTTCATGAAGTTTATTTAAACAATAAAGTAAATAGTTAAAAACACGCTGTAAATGATAAAAATAAATACTAACAATATAATCTCTCTACATGCTACTTTTGCATGAGATAACTAACACTGCAATGCAAACTGCATGACTTTTGACTAAAAACTTCGATGAAGTAAACCCATTGGGAAATAAGCTAAGTCCAGCTCATCATTTCTAATAAAGGGCGAACGGCACGAACAAGCAAGTTCGCATACCGATCGAGCGACCGCCTACAACAAGAGATGATCGAAGAGACCCAACTAAAGCCGCGAGCAGTTTAAATATCCCCCCGGGTCATTAGCATATCAGAGTCACGTGAACGGACACATCACTGCTATCGTTAAGCACACGTGCCATCAGATTTCTTCTAGAAGCTTTCTATGACGTCATCCACAACGGAGTTCCCGCCAAAGGTGAACGAAAGTGAAACAAACATTCGGTCGATTCGACCAATGTGAATGAGTGCTGATAAGAATCTTTTACCCCAGTCATGCAGAATGATTGGTAATACATTATAAGTAAGGAAAAACATTTTACTCTTGATGTTGTGAGGTGATGAGATAGGATTATTTACTGTTGTTATTAACAGGCATTTATGCCTAACAGAAACTGTGAAGCTCGCCAAGAAACCAGAGGGAAGAGCACCTCTCCCTCGCAGGTCCAGGAAAACTAAGCCATGGCAATCTCGCGGGACGGAGGTCGCCAAATTGGAATGAGCCCCATCTTAAAGTTTTCCAGATTTCATCGACAAGTGGCGGCAGTAATGGACTGTTTGTTTACGCATATTTAAACGGGTTTCCCTGCGAACTGATTATTGACACTGGAGCCAATGTTACAATCATTAGAACAGATGTGGCTCGTCAATTTGGACTCAACATTCTATGGACGCCGCCCTGCGTTACCCTCCAAACTGTGACAGGTGACAAGATTGAGATTAAAGGTGAAGTGAACTTAGAAATTGTATTTGGAAATGCCACTTACCATCATACGGCATTCGTTGCTGCTATCACAGACCCCTTCATTCTCGGATTGGACTTTTTACAGAAGTATGACTTCAACCTCGACTTCAAGACTAATGAGCTGCACTCGATGAGAGAAGACATAGCCGTTTTCCCTGCAGAAAGTGATGTAAAATCCGCTCATCAAATAATAGCCCAAACAGATTTATTGATTCCCTCAAGGTCAGAATCATTAATACCTGGCTCCATTGAAGAAAGCAATAGTTTTCGATTTGGACTCATTGAATACCCCAACTTAAGCAATAGCCCAAAAGGAGTGCTGGTAGCATCTACGCTTGTGGACCTTTCTAAAGATGTAATTCCTGTGCGAGTCGTCAACGTGAGTGAAAGGCCAAGGAATATCCGGAAAAGTGAAGTGTTGGCAACTTGTACTCCAGTAAACTGCATCATTAGAAGAATCAATTCCCCTGAGACTGTGTCTTCCGAGTCCTTGACATCGAAGTTAATTGGGAGTGCGCTGTTATCGAATGATCAAAGAACTGCTGCGGAACAATTGGTGGATGACTTCAAGCATCTGTTTTCATCTACATTGGAGGATGTTGGCCGTACGAATTTAACGCAGCATAGGATTTACACTTCAGAACACCCCCCTATTAAACAGCATCCAAGACGACTACCGTTCTCCAAGAAGGAAGAGGTTGAGACCCTCCTGAAAGAGATGAAGGAGAATGATGTAATCGAACCGTCATCCAGTCCTTGGGCCTCTCCCATCGTCTTGGTCCGAAAGAAAGATGGCTCCACCAGATTTTGTGTCGATTACCGACGGCTGAATGAAATCACCAAGAAAGACAGTTACCCTCTTCCACGGATAGACGACACCTTGGACACTCTTTCCGGACGCAAGTGGTTTTCGACCCTGGACTTGAAGAGCGGCTACTGGCAGGTTGAGATACACCCTGATGACCGAGAGAAGACAGCGTTTACAACTGGACAGGGCTTATGGCAGTTTAAAGTGATGCCCTTCGGCCTCTGCAATGCACCAGCTACGTTCAAGCGTCTTATAGAGACAGTGTTAAGAGGACTTTCCTACGAATCCTGTCTGGTCTACTTAGACGATATCATCATCGTGGGACACAGTTTCGAAGAACATCTGGCAAATCTTAGGAAGGTGCTGCAAAAGCTTAAGGAAGCCAATCTGAAGTTAAGCCCGTCCAAATGTAATTTGTTCCGCCGGGAAGTGAACTACCTTGGTCACATCATCTCTTCTGAAGGTGTACAAACCGATCCAGAAAAGGTATCTGTGGTCAAGAGTTGGAGTCGTCCCGAAAACATCCATCAGCTGCGAAGTTTCCTGGGGCTCTGCACGTACTACAGGAAGTTTGTAAAGGGTTTTTCCAACATTGCACGACCTTTGCATAAGCTGACGGAGAGCAAGCAAAAGTTTGAATGGTCCAAAGAATGCGAAGATGCATTTCTACGACTGAAGGAGGCTTTAACATCAGCGCCTATTCTCTCATATCCTCAGCCTGGAAAATCCTTCATCCTAGACACTGATGCGAGCCGCGAGGGCATCGGAGCTGTTTTATCCCAAGAAATTGACGGCAATGAACAAGTCATCGCTTAGTGGAGCAAATGCTTATCAAAGTCGGAGCGAAATTACTGCGTCACCAGAAAGGAGTTACTGGCCATAGTGAAAGCTGTAGAACACTTCCATCATTACCTCTACGGCCGAAAGTTTCTGCTTCGGACAGATCATGCCTCGTTAACTTGACTTTTGAACTTCAAAAATCCGGAAGGCCAGATAGCCAGGTGGATACAGCGACTCCAGAATATGACATGGAGATCAAACACCGAAAAGGGTTTTCTCACGGTAATGCTGACGCTTTATCAAGGAGACCCTGAGAACTGCTACTATTGTTCCCGAATCGAGAAACAGTATGGAACGACTAACCCTACTGCCTATCAGGTGACAGTGACTCCAACATCATCAGAACCTGATCCATGGAGTGACGACCAAGTTCGGAAAGATCAACTTGAAGACCCCGACATAAAACCAATTTTGGAGTTCATGGAGAGTGACAGTCGGCAACCTAGCTGGCAGGACATTTCCATCTTCAGTCCTGCAACAAAAAGATACTGGGCTTTATGGAACTCGCTCCATTTACGGAACGGCGTGCTGTACCGAAAATGGGAATCTGATGACGGCAAAACGTCTAGGTGGCAGTTACTACTTCCCCGATCAAGGATTTCAGATGTTCTGAAAGAAATACATAGTAGTGCGACTGGAGGACATTTTGGTGTCTTGAAAACCCTTAAAGTTCGGGAGCGCTTCTTCTGGAGCAAGGCGAAGGATGACGTGAAGAAGTGGTGCCATTCTTGTGACGCCTGTGCTGCTCGTAAAGGACCGAAGAAAAAAGCAGAGGGAAGCTACATCTGTACAACATTGGAGCTCCTTTCGAACGAATTGGGATCAACATCCTGGGTCCTCTACCAAGAACTGCTGATGGGAACAAATACATTCTTGTTTCCATCGACTATTTCACCAAATGGCCCGAAGCGTATCCCATTCCAGATCAGGAGGCTACCACCGTAGCAGAGACTCTAGTCGAACATTGGATCTCGAGATATGGAACACCTTTGCAGATTCATTCCGATCAAGGGAAGAATTTCATCTCTGCTGTGTTTAAGGGCCTATGTCAAATTTTCAGAATTGAGAAAACTAGGACAACACCACTACAGCCACAATCGAACGGCATGGTAGAGAGATTTAACCGCACAATCCTGAATAATCTCTCGCTTGTGGTATCCAGAAATCAACAGGATTGGGACAAGAAGCTACCTTTGTTCCTGCTGGCCTACCGCAGTGCTGTCCACGAGACTACTGGATTTACCCCATCTCAGATGCTCTTCGGACGAGAGCTTCAGCTACCTTGTGATCTCGTCTTCGGTCGTAATCCAGATGCGCCTTCATCGCCTGAGGAGTACATCCAGGATCTCCAGGCCGGTTGGAAGACGTTCATAACTTTGCACGAGAGCGAATCAACATCGCGGCGGAGAAGATGAAGACCCGATACGACATAAGGTCTACTGGACATGAATTCAACGAAGGCGACAAGGTTTGGTTATGGAATCCCATCCGATGGAAAGGTCTTTCACCCAAGTTGCAGTCGCATTGGGATGGACCCTATAAAGTCCTTAACCGACTGAATGACGTCGTAGTGAGGATCCAAAAATCACCTAATGCAAAACCTAGGGTTGTACATTATGATCGGTTAGCCCCATACTATGGCCATAGTTCATGAGTATTACGTAAACAACCATGGTTGATAACATAAAAGTTGTAGATAATTTTTTTTGCTTTTAATGTTTAGTAATATTTCTTGTTATTATTGTGTTTCCTATCCATTATTGGTTATTTTTTAATGTGTGTATTTGTGAACTTGTGATAGAAGTTTGGCACCCTTTCTGAGGATTGTACTGCCCGGGACGTGCAGTCCTTGGGAAGGGGGCAATGTTACAAATTCTGTAAATAGTAATTATTGTAGTAACGTAACCTGTAAATAGTTTCCCGTAATGAATATACAACCCCTATACATTCGGCTAAAGTATACGCCCCCCCTATTTCTCTTTTGTTCATTGATAAAATTTGATAACGGTCAACTGTTTTCCAGAAGCGTTTGGAATCTTGTGGAATATTTGAGAGATTTCTTTCGATGTTTATAAAAGCGTCCGGCATGATAAAAAGTTAGTTTCGATTGAGAATTTGTACTGAGAGTGTATTAGCTCTGTTTATTGCAAGGCATTTCGCTGTGTTGTTTTCGTATTTGGAAGTAAATACGTGTGTAACCGTTGAGTTACGGTGTTGAGTGATACTTGTTTAATTGCTGATGATTAATTTAGCAGTTGTTAACGATTTCTCCTGTACATAGTGTAAATAAAGCTCCTGTGTTTTTATCAAGAACTGTGTCGTCCTTTCAAGAAAGTTGGAAGTCTCGCCGGATCCGTTACAATACACTTTTCCATTTAAAAAGAATCTTTAACCACTTAAAAAAAAGGAGTTAAAATTAATAAGCTCATTAAAATAAATACATCATATCAAAAAAAAAAAAAAAAGAAAATCATTTGCTTTTCCCGTTGCCAAAAAAGAATTAATTCAAAATAAATAAAACATGACAGAATATCAACTTAAAGAAATAATTTTCATTATAAAAAAATAAATAAAAATCATCTGCGCATATCTTTATATAGAAACATAAAGGACCCTGAATTTCTCTGCCAAACACTGAATAGATAAATAAAAACCTTATCATGAAAATAAAAACAAATCATATTAACAATAATTATTTCAATGTAAAAACCATGGCTGTGGAATCGGTGTCAATCTCATTTTTGGACAAAAGAGTCAGATTCGGGAAGCCACAGGTTTTTAATTCAAAGGCTCGAAGTTGGAATCCATCATTTTCCCTAAAGTCCGCAACTCTGCCAATATTTGTGGAGTCAGAGTTAGACTTAATTTGGGATAAAGGAGTCGGGAGTCCAATTTTCGAGAGTCAGAGTCAGTCGTTTCTCTTCCCTGTAAAAATGTTTGCCAAAACTACGAAGTCAGAGTTCAAGTCGGGGAGTCAGAGTCTGACTAATTTTCAACACAGGAGTCGGGAGTCCGAGTCGTTAGTCAAGCGCTATTTCTAACAAAATTTGTTTGAAGTAAATCCGCCTTTAAGATCAAAATCTATATTGACTTCTTATTTTCCCCGTAGACGCTAATGTTAAGAGATTTGAACTGTTTAAAACTGAACGGAAAATTGTTCAAATCAAAAAGATATTTTCTATACATATTCTTCATTAAAAGCTTTTTTCAATCAAGTTTTTTGAAGTAAATTCGCCTCTATGTTTGGGATTGCCTTGAATTTCCCCGTAGGTGCTAATATTGAGTTTTTTTTTGAACAGTTCAAAATTGAACAAAAAATTGTTCAAATCAAAAAGGGAAACATGGGAATAAGGTGTCCTTTTCTAGAATTTTTGAACAAAAAAAAAAAGTTCAAATCAGACCATTCATTTAAAAGTTATTGGGGGTGGGGGTGAGACAGACAGACATTTTCCCTATCTCAATACCCTACTTTCCAATTTTTAATTTTTTGATATTTATTTAATTATTTATTTTGGATTTTTTTTTTTTTTTTTTTTTTTTTTTGTGATATTTTCATGCTTTTTTCTTCTTTCTCTGATTTTTACTGGGAAAGTAGGCTAACAAGGTTGACCAAACTGGGCCCAGCCCGAGAAAATTCACCCAAGTTTTTTTTGGTTAAGCCTGCTTGAAAAAAGCCACTGGCCTGATAAAGTGAGTTTTTTGAGAATCTGTTGTGCATTTTGAATACAATGACTTCAGAAACAATCTAATCTATTGTTATTATTATATTCTAAAACTGGTTGGTGGATGATGAATGCCTTATTGTAACTTATCGATGAGAACTGACCAATGATTGCAGCCAGAAAATGTCATGTGTTAGATCTAACTGATGTGGCTCAGCTAGATCTAATGTTTTCAACACCCTTTTCTGTACAGTTACTTTAATATTACAATATTTTAAGTCATTTTTTTAGCCAATATTTTACATTTTGGCAATAATGTCTTTCTTAATTTATTATGAAATATTTATTTGACAGATAATTTAACATTTTACTGAAATTTTTAATATTGTTTCATTTAAATGGCGTGCTATTTTAATTGAGATTTTCACTTTATTTACCGAATTCTTTTTGTATATGGCGGATTATTTTACATTATAGCTTCTTATTCAGTGCGAAGCTTGACTTCTTACATTAGTCGTTGCTAACTTACAGTTCCATAAACTAAAAAAACCAGATTATATGCTTTACTGTCACATGCTCGTAATTAATTTGTGAAAAATTATTACAAATTCAATTTTATTTTTTAAAAATAAGCATTTATTTTCATGTTTAAAGTTTAATATTTTTAAAACTAAACTAGAAAATTGAAGTAAAAAACAGCAAACATTAAGTACATTTAAATTCTGCATTAAATATTTGTATGTGTTGTCAAATCTCCCGATCACAGGAAAATCCTGAAACCAAAAGTAAGAATTTTATTTGTTTACACTTGAGAAAAAAATTGTAACAGATCTATGATTTTATTCACGCTAATTAAAACTGACCTCGGAGCAATTCCATGACCAGAAATCACAGATGATAATTTAAAAATGAAAATAAGTCTCGTTTTATGAAATCAAGTTAAAATGAAGAATTAGGGGGCATTCCAACTGTCCCTCGAACTTCATGCAAAGTTCACATTGCGCAGCATTTTAAGGGCTTTAACATGCTGCAAAAACTTAACAAATATGATCTTTTTTCGATGAGATACTTTCAAATCTATGATTTTCTTTAAAATTGGAAAAAAAATATTGGAATATTTTTTTCTATATGAAAGGTACCCTATGTTCAACCTGGCAACCCTGACAACATCCATAAAAAATTTCATGATCAGTTGAGAAGGCATGAAAAGGTAATAAATAAGCAAAGTCACTTTCCTATTTATAATATTAGTAAGGATTAGGGAAGCAAGGTAGTTACGTTGCAAGGCCAGGCTTTCTTTGATCTGTATCTTTCGAAGAAAATTTTGCTTTTGTAAGGATGTTTTGTTAAAACTTCAAAAGAGCAAAGTGGGCATATTGAGAAATGTAAAAATAGACACATTGAACATTAACTTAAAGGGACATTAACTTTGAGGGTCTCTTAAAAATGCCTGAGGGTAGCACTATTTATAATTTAATCAATGGCTTTTGTTTTTCAGAATGGTGAGGATGCTATTTCAGATGAAGTTGACATAGAAGAGCAGTTAGCAAAAGAGATAGAAACTGTCCAATCAAACCAAAGATTTTTGAAAGTTCGTACAATGCTGAAAGGTGTTTTGTTCATCAGCACAACTGTAAGGATTTTTTTACGCATTTATTAATTAAATTGTAGTTTATTCATAAATAATACTTATTTTTCATTGTAACATTAAATTTAGATTAACAAGTCATCTAATTTTTTTGACTTATGGCCCCCTTTGTATATGTACATATACATATGCAGTAGGTGCTGCTTTATGTTATCACATTTGGGAAAAAATGATTTGATAACGATAACCAATTGGTTATAATAAACACTGAACGTTCTTTTCTGTGGCTAATTTTTAAATCATGTGTTCTGGTAATGAAATGAATGCACCAATGGGAATAAACTACAGTAGCATGGAAAACATATCCAATAATACAGTATGTAAACTATTGATTTGCAGAAAAGAAATCGTCAATTTTTGTTTGCCTGTTACTTTTACGTAGCAAGCCATTTATAAAACGTTCATAATCATGCTGAAAATGGTTTCAATTTCTGTCACCACTAGTGCATCACTGTTGTTACCTGTTTTTTTTTTTAAATCCTGCAAGAGTAAAGCAACTTCTTGTTGCCCCCCCCCCCCCCTACTTCCTTGTCCCAAACTGTTGAAATTTCATGAATTCCTCCCCACTCCTCGAAGCATGACATTTCATAGGCTTACTAGAACTAGTTAACTATTGGGCAAAGTAAAATGTTTCACTTTGGTTCTAAATTTTTGTTTGAAAGTAGACACAAAGAAAGAAGAATAAAGAAGACATAAATTTGTGTGAAAGAATACACAAACAAAATTTAAAAATAGTACTTTTAATAACATTTAATTCATCTCTTCACATTCTCCAAAAAACATGGAAAATATGGTTTCTTTGAGTTTTTCTTAAAGCAGTATGAAAAAAACTGAATTGTAGTTGTCTAGTTGTTGTATTTACCGCATAATTTGTGGACAACCCCATGTTATGATCATTATCTTCAATCTTATAATTGTCTAATTTATGATTTCCATATCAGTTAGAACAACCAAGTGTGCAGCAACATAATCGTCAACTTGTTGGAAATTTTGTATTTGTGTATGTGTGGAGAGGGGAGGGGGAGGCTAATTCTTTTAAAAGGAATGGAGAGAGGAGCACATTTTAGGTTAGCTTGCGCGGAGTGAAATGAAAATGCAAAGTAGCTGAAAAAAACAATATTTGAGGCAGAGCCCTCAGGGGTGATTGTGTTCTGGTATTTTACCGCATTTCCGGTATTTTCATCTTGAATTCTGGTATCTTCATCTACGAAAATACTGAAACTTCTATATTTTCAGAAAAACCCACTTCTGTAAAATTTAGGGCGATGTTTAAAGGAACGCCAAAAGTCCAAATTGAAGACGTTTTGTTTGGTATAAAGAGTAAACTACGGTCATGTTTTGTAAACTCTATGGTAATTATTGAAGAACAGCTGGGGTGGGGGATGGAATAAAGGCTAGATAAGAAGAGGAAGGAGGGTTACTGGATAGATTATTTTTCCCCTGCTGGAAGGGTTGCAGTAAACAATTTTCCTCCCCTGCTGAAGTCAGCTGTTCTAACTTGTGGCACGCGTGTATCTAAAAGAAAAAGATTCATCAGAATTCCTCCTAACATTTTTCTTCTTTTTCTGCAAAAGAAGCGGTATTTTTCGGATGATGCCTTCACATGTACTTCAAGGTCAAACTGGGAAGGGGTGAAATAGGTGGCCAGTTTTATTTTCTTTTGGGGAAAGTAGGAAGAGAAAAGTGATAAGAGCTTCGACTCCTGTCTTTGTTCTTTATGGCAGTTGGAGGAATTGCAAATATCGTATGCAAATATTTTCTTTATTTTATATTCTGGTTTATGATCTTTATCTGCGTGCGTTCTGTTGTTGTTGAACTAACTCTAACTATACTTTATCGTTATTAATATGCTCCTTGTAAATATAAATTAGTTTGTTTAATTAAATTTTACTAGTTTACTCTTACTTTTCATTTTGCTACTTTTTTTGCTTGATAAATTTATTCATTTGAACTTTGCATGTTCTCATTTAAAAAATGAGGTATCTGGATACATCTGAAGATATTGGCTCCATCAATACAAGAAAGAAGTCCAAGTTTAATTGTGAATGGTTAAACAGAATGGATTCCTACAATGAAAAGATGGAAATATAGTATAAAAAAATGATAGGGCTGGATTTTGTTTTTGTGTTTCTTGCAACAAACCCTTTACATATGCTAATGATGGTGTGAAGGCATTATTGCAACATTCTCCTACAAATACTCATAAAAGAAACCGGGAATCATTAAAAAATGCTGTTGTATTAGGCTTTAGTGTATTAATAAATGAATGTAATTAATAGTTAAGGATTCAGATACAAAGGAGGAAAATAAAACATTCTTTGAAAATTTTTAAGAAATGAGAAAAATTAAAAGAATTTATTTCCCACCTTGCACATGGACGTATTAAGTCCAATTAAAACTTCGAGTTTTAGCCGCAACAAATAATTATGTATATAAACTATTTATATACATAATATAATGTGTACATACACGTAATGTGAAAATATACACCCATCAAAACAATTTTTCTTCTTGGAAAAAAAGTTCAGGTATTTTTTCATGGAGTCACAATCGCCCATGGGTGCAAGTTTGGTGATGTGTTCAAGACAGAAAATATTTTCCGCCCCCCCTCCACCCGCATGCATGCAAGCTTAAAGAAAATGTATGTGTATAAATGTTGTAGATTTGAACTACGCTAGTTTTTGAATCTGTGTTTGATTTGAATTTCAAGGCTTTGACTTTTCTAACAACATGAACCTTAGTTTAAATTGTAATATTTAAGAGTTTTGATATCATAATTCCAAAAACCTAAAACCACACATAACGGAGAGTCTGGGGGCTCTTCTCCCGAATCTTTTTTAAAATGAAGTTCAAAAAATGCAATCGTAGGCTATTTTGGTAAAGTTCAAGGAAAGGAGGGGTTCAGGGACTCTCTTACATCAGTTTTTTCAGTTTTAGTTGTAGTCCTAAAATCACAATATTGGGCGACCCCCAAAAGTATTAGAGAAAGAGCCCTGGGGGGGGGGGGGGCCCTGGGCTCTCCCCGAAATTGAAACTTTAAAAACGAACTTGTACTTCATCTTTCATAATGTTTACACCCTTTTGAATGCATAATTGAAGGGACGGAGTTCCGGAACTCTAATTTGGCAGTATTTCGAAATTGAAGTTCTAAAAACGCAATTTTAGACAATGATGGATAACGTTAGGGGTAAAAGCATTCGAGGCTCCCCTCCATTAGTTTTTTTGCCGATCCTAAACATTTTTATTGCAGCAATAAAATCGCTTGGCGCACAAGATTTTCACTTTTGCCACATAAATCAGTTCTGATCGGAAAGTTTACCCAAGGTTAAAGGTCAAGATTCATGGTCGCCACTCGCCACGTGGCGACCTAGTTTGAACAAGTAGTGACTTAAAAAAACGTCCTCAGTCGCCATCCCCCCCCCCCGTTGTTCCTAGAAAAAAAAATCTTGGGATGAACAGGAATTATGTACAAACTCAAGAGGGTGGAAGAAAATAAATTGCTTTGGAAGCATATGCCTGAGGATAAACACATCAAGGAAGATCGTTTTTTAACCAGAACTGCAATAGTTGTGTCTGAAACATAGACGTCATATTTGGTCACTCACAAGACGGAAGTAGGCAAAGTACTTAAGCGCTTAAGTTTGCAAAAATAAAGCAAAAATGTTCTGTAAGCATTTTAATTATTTATTTATTTATTTTTTATTATTTAAAACAGTTTTCTTGAGAAATGAAAAATTTTGTAATTAAAATTTCATCTTATCCTTATTGTGTTGGACACTAATGTGCTAAAAGCTATAATAGTTCAATTGAATTGATGTTTAATGAAGATTTTACATTTTATAATTATTTTTTTGTTACAAATTCAAAAACTTAAATCTTAATTTTTAGCGCCGTCGCCACATTTGGTCACTTCCAAGATGGAAGTAGACAAGATTCTTTAAGTTCCTAAGTTTCCAAAAATAGAGTTGAATGTCTATTGCAATGCAATGCAAACTATTGAACATTCGGTAAAATGTGCCGCGTTTCCCCCCCACCCCCTGGATAATTAAATATTTTCTTGAAAAAAGCAAAATTTTTTTCATTCAAATTTTATCTTCAGAATATTACTTTATCCGTATTGCTTAGACGCTAATGTGCTATAAACTGACTCTTTCATCTAAATTATTGTTTTTTGGGGGTTTTTAATTATTAAAATTATTTTCATATCCAAAATTTTTTGCTAGTCGCCGTGTTTGGTCATTTGCAAGATGGAAGCAGACAAGACTATTTGATTGCCTAAGTTTCTAAAAACAGAATTGGATGCCTATCTCAATGCAAACTACTGAAAATAACATTAAAAAGGCCAGAAATTGTTTTTTTTTTTTTTTTTTTTTTTTTAATAAATTAGTTATTTTTTGGAAAAGTGAAATTTTGTCAGCAAAATTGTATTTTTTCTAAAATGCAGTTTCCTGCCAACTTTGCATCGATTTATTCAGGCCCGGATCTATAAGATGGTCTCCCTAGCAACAAAATTTGTAGGGCCCCTACCCAGAGGCTAGCAGTGTATATTTGTAACGTTAATAAGTCTTAGTGCTAGTTTGTTTCCATTTTTTCTTCAATTTCTTGAGCCGTTGTGCCCCTTAAGGAGGTGGGCCCTCTCGAATTGAGCAGTCTGCGCGTATGCAGATCCAGGCTTGGATTTATTTTATCTTTTTATTTTAGAGAAAAAAACCCCCCAAAATGCATGTTTCTAGCTCTTAAAATGTAATTCTGTTCAGTTCTACTCATTTGTTTTTTCATGAAATTAGTAAAAACTCCTCCCATTTTGTTCTTCAACACTCAGCGAGAGTTGTGGCCACCAAGTTTTTTGGGTCTAGTGGCCACTGGCCACTTAGAAATTTTCTGAATCTTGACCTTTACCCAAGGTAGCGCCAACAAACCAGAAAAGAAGGAAAGGTATGGGCGACTAATGATAATGAAGTGGCACCATTCCCCATACAGTCTTCATTTGAAAAAGAATTATTTTATAAGGTAGGAGATGGTGAAATTAGCAATAAAAAATCGCTTCAGTGAAGTAGATATATTTTTTAAACGAGGTACACTTTCCAATATTCATTAATTAAAAAAAGCAATAGGGGAACTGAATCCTCACCCCAAGGAGGGCCCCAAATCGCATTCCTCTTAAGGCACTCAAATATAACCTAAAGTGGTGTTTTAAATATTTCAGCATCTAAAAATTTTCGGAGGAGAACGCCCAAACCCCTTCTTCTGAGTTCACCACAAATGAGTTTTTTAATTTGATTTTCTAAATTTTTTTTCTAGGAACAGTACGCCCTTACCTTTATACATGACTTATGACTGCCTAAAAATCTTAGTACTTTAATTTCAGAAACGTTTTGAAAGAAACTTCCTACTCCCTTCCCCCTTAAGTCATCCAAAGATATCCCAAAACAGAGTTCTTAAAATTTCTTCAAAAACTGAAATGTTTCTGGCTGGGTGGCAGAATGCCCCCCTGTCCTTGAGTTTACTAAGGCAGTGTAAGTTTGTGTTTAAGATTTATTTTTCTGTTCCCCACATGGCCAAAGACAACTCATAGTTTTAAGACTTCAATTTCGAAAATGTTTCAAGAAACATCCCCGAATTCCCTAACTCTTAACGCACTCAAAAACAGCGAAAACAGCATTTCAATACTTCAGCATAGAGAAATTTTTGGGGGAGAGAGCCCTCCGAACTCTTTCCTCTAAGTTCACTAAATTTGACTTAAATTTGCGGTTCCACCTTTTTATCACCGAAGTTTTAAGAATTTAATTTCTAAAATTTATAGAGAGAAAACCTTCGAATTCCCCCTTCTTAAGTCCCCCAAAGATTCCCTAAAGCTTCGTTCTGAATACTGCAGCTTTGAATATTTTTCAAGGAAGGGGAACCCCAAGATGGTCTATAGTTGCTCTTTTAAGACTCCAGTTTCGGAATTTCGCCTAAAGACAGCCCCCTCTCCCCTCTTGATATTGCCAAAGACAGCCTAAAGTTTTAAGACTTCGATTACAAACACTTTTCGGGAGAGGTTCCCAAATTCCCTTTCTCTTAAGTCATTTAAGTATAGCCTCAAATAGTTTTTAATACATTAGCTATAAAACATTTTCAAGTTAGAACACCGAAACCATTTCTCAAAAATTCACCAAAAATTGCCTAAATTAGTGTTTTTTAAGACTCCAGTTTCCGATTTTTTTTAGAACCTCCCCCTCCCCACTTTTAAATCATTAAAGGTAGGCTAAACATTTTTGACTTATAAATTTTTAAGAGTTTGCAGACGAGAAATCCCGAACCACTCCTAACTTCAAAAGTGGTTTTTCGATATTTTATTCTTTAGCCCTTGAGTGGCAACCCCCCCCCCCCTAGATTGTCCAAAATATAAATGTTTTAAAGACCTCTGTATTGTGGGTTGATTTGCAGACTTACCCTCTTTGCAAGAGCAGTGTTGTTTCGCAAACTCATGCTGCCATTATTTTTCTCGTTTCCTCCCCCCCCCCCTATTTCCATTCTAGCGAGTTTTAGATTGAAACAAATTGGAATTTAGTGTTTCCTCAAGTCTTAGAAACATGTCAAAAATTCAGGAACAGTGGCCCATCTGTGTTTCAAATCAGCTTGAAATTTTACCCCGCTTCTTCCCAAAATTTCCATTTTTATTAAAATCTTCACAATCCCTGATTGTTCAAGTTTTACCTGGTATGTGGACGCCCTTTGCTGTGGCGAAAACATTTCATCCCGTCAGCAATCACCCTCAATCGGTGATTCAGATTCAACTCTAAGACAATTTAAGAGAGCACTTAATTTTAATTTATGCATGTTAAGTTCGCAAAAAAAAAACAAGAAAAAAAACTATAGGATGATTGAAAATAGCAAGAGAAAAGACGATTAATTCGAAAAATCAAGGAGAATAGCGAGCAACTCCGCGGTCTGCAATGCAGTGAGTTAGAAATAACAGAGCTACCTGTAAAAAAAGTCAAGCAGTGGCGGATTGGTTAAAGAAATCGGCCCTGGCATAAAGGGATGTCGCGACCCCATAGCTTCTATAGATACTAATTTTTACAAAAATGATTGGGAAACGATATCACTTAAATATGAGGAAATTATTCAAAAAATAAAAATACTTTTTTTTAAATAAAATTTAACCAGTGGGGTTCTTTTCTGTGTTTTAATGGTGAACATTTGTAACAAGATAAGCTAAACCTTTGTTTGTAAAAAAAGAGGTGATTATGATAATTTCAAGTATTTTTACGCTGCCTGGTGCTGCATTGATCATTTCCGTAATGATGTCTTTTAACATTACTTCAGTTAGAATAGGGAGGTTATTAGGTAGGCGAGGGGTGTGTGTGACCCCTTAATTTTGCCAAACACATGTATCAATACAGAGAGAGATAGGGAGTAGATTGATTTTCTTGCATACGGGAGTTATTAAATATTAGCATTAGAAACCTAATTGTAAGTTTAACATTGAGTCGTAAAAAATTTTAGATGATTTCTGGTGATGTTAGGGAGAGCGGAGGTTCGAAAGTCCTCCTCCGGCAACTTTTCGGAAGTGAAACTTCAAACTTGCATTTATATATTATCTTCAATTATGTTAGGAAAATGGGGTCCGGGAAACTTTCAAAATATTAGCTCTGAAAACGCAGTTTTAAAAGGTGAAGCTAGAGAAAGGAGAGATTCGAGCAACATCCACCAAGAATTTTTTTGAAATTGAAATCTTAAAAAAGGTAATTGTAAGCTCTTTTTTTTTATTAAAAACTAGGACATCGACATTTACTCAAAAGTTAAGTTCCAAAAACGAAACTTTTAGCGACATTCGATGATTTTAGGAGGAGGAGTTATGGCGAGGCTCTCCTTGGAATTTTTTCGAAATTGAAGCATTAAAAACGAGATTTCTGACGTGCTTTACTGATGATGACGAAGGGGGAGGGGAGGGGAGACTTTCTTTGAAACTTTTCGATGCTGTAGAATGTAGATTCAAGAGAGGATCGAGGTCTTTCACCCGGTAAACAATCGAAACTTCGGAAAGAGAAATTAGAGGGGTAATATTTAATGCGGAAAGATGATGTAAGTAGACAATGGAAGATATAAAGGTCCGGTGTACCTGTGAGTCCATGACAACATGACATGGACTTTTACATGATACAGAACCTGAAAGTAAGAAACCAAGTAGATTGAAAGGGAAAGGACTACGGCCAGTTCCAAAAATTGCTTGGTGTGTGGTGTTTAGATTTAAATTTGAGGTTTTAATTTAATTTTTGGGAATAGGTCAAAAAATCTTCTGTCATGATGTTAAGGAAAATTTGGGGATTTAGAGGTTTTCCTCCTCTTTTTTTTTGAGAATGAATCCCAAAAAAGGTAATTTTAGGCGATCTTCGATGATATGATGGGAAGGAGATGCTTAAGGGGCCCTTCGAAATTGTTTCGACACTGATTTTTGACGCTCTTTAATAATGGGGCGGGGACGTTTCAAGGTCGATTGCGGCGGATATACTCTCCTCGAAGTTTTTTTAAGCTGAAATCTCAAATACGCTGTTATAGGCCATCTTTAATGACGTTAAACTAGGGAATGGGGTTCGGGAGTTTTTCCAGGGAATTCCTTAAAAAGCTAAGTTTCAAAACTGCACTTTAAGCAAACTTTGGTGACTAAAAAGGAAGATATAAGCTTTTAGATCCCTCTCTTCCCTCCTTTTTGGCTACATCCCAAACTTCTTTTATTTATTTTATTGGTAAAAAATATGAAACACCCACCAACAGTGTTCTTCTTTAAAACCATTTACATTTAGATTTCCCATAATAAAATTTTCAATTTCCAGCCTAGTATTTTTATTTGTATGAAATGCAAGCTATCTGTGGCCCCAGGTAAAAAAACTTTTCTTGAACTGATCTGGTGCTTTGGTGACCTTAAATAACCTTAATGATCTTTGGTCTTTTTTTCACTCTATTTTATTTTAAATATCATTCCTTCTTCATCTCTTGATAAAGTTTTGTTTCAATTTTCAATTTATACACGATTTTTGCATTCAAACACTTGGAACTACTAATGTGACTATCAGTTTCAATATTTCCAATCTCTCTCGCTATATTTTAATTTTTCTCCTAGTTAAACCATAATTCGGGGGCTTGTGTATTTTTCTATATGCATAACTCTGATTTTCCGGATGATATTTTTCAGTTTTAAAAAATAGGAAAGGTAAATGGTAGAAAAGGTCGGTGTGCCGGCGGCCCCTGAGAATCATATTTTTTTATATAATTATTTTTAAACTGAAGGGTCTTCAACCGTGGGTTTAAACCCTTCGAGGGATATTGAGTGAGAGAAACTGAATTTTATTTTTCGCAAAAAAAAAAAAAAGTTAGAAACGCACATTTAGGAGGCCTTTACTTAAATAATCTTTATAATACCGAATTTCGGATGCTCCAAATTGTGTTTTAAGATTGCATTTTATGTTAAAGCTTTATTGGAAAACTCTTATTGCAATCGTCACTTATATTGCAATTGTTATGAACTACAATTCATAACAATTGTGAATTGCCATTCATAAGTAAAGTGATTGTGAATTGCAATTCATAGAGGAAATTGAAAAATGGACAAAAGTATTTTAACTTTTAAATACTGCCCTTGTTTTTCTGTTTTTTATTGCATTACTAAAATGAAATTGGCGGCCCCATTTCTGAAAAAACTGGGCTGGTGTAGCACTCCTACGGCCTCCTTGCACCCTCCATCCGCGGGCTTGAGCCCATGCGTAAGGGATTGAAGAAAGAGAATTTACGTAGCGGTATTTACATTTTACTGTTTGTAGACAGGGCAACTGATCGGCCCGAAACATGACCGACCCACCGGGCAAATGCCCGGTTGCCCGCCGTGTGTATCCGCCACTGGCGGCGCGAGTCTAAAAGCCACTCCTTCTAAAGCACATTGCAAACAAATGAAGCCCATGGCGGAAAATCGAGAGAATGTCGATGTAAAATCGTGGTTATGGACTGGTCCAGTAATTAAAGCATATTTTTCAAGCACTAAATTTTTCATCTTTAAGTAAAAACGGAAGGAAAATCTTCGAATTTCTTTCCGTCCCGACCTCCGTCTCGGAAATTTTGTCCAAGACGTAAATCCGTCTTGAGAAGGAAGGTCTTGCACCCATGCAATCACCCGTGACAATGCTTGGGTGGGATGGGGGATTACATTTCGAATGCACTATAGTGTTCAGAGCAGGGGTTCTCAAATTGGGTGCTGCAAAGTGTCTGGGTGTGTGGCAATTTCCTCTGGGATTTGGAAGGCTTATTAAAACAATCACTTTACCAATGTTCCTATACATTGCAGGGTTCATACTTCCTTAAAAAACCCTTAATTTCATTAAGCAAAATTAAGGTCCCTTTGAACCCCATTTTCTTTTTTTTTTCCATTTTCCCCCCTTAAATCTTTATCCTCTGCGATATATGCCAAAAACGTATGCTTGGGAAACATGCTGCTAACACTATCAAACACATGTTTCGTCGAAAATTGCATGCCTTGTTTGAGCTTTCAATCTTTTTGCATCCTGCAAATATTTCAATCATTTTTAATGTTAGACGGTTTTTTCACCATATGCTACTTTTTATCTGCTTATTTTATTCATTATTTTAATAATATTTTTATTTCTTAAATTTATTTTAGAAAAAATGCAAAAATCGGTCAAAAAAAAAAAAAAGTGTTCCAACTCCCAGTCTCAGATTGTATGGAAACTTGGCATGCTTACGTTTTATTTAAGAAAGTGTTCAAAATATTTATGGTAAACCTCTAATTGTTTAGTCTTTATAGCCTGTATATTGTTTTTGGAATTTTATAATTTAATGAAGCAACTTCAAGTTCTTTTGATCCTGAAATAGTATTATGAAGCTTATAGAGCCAAATTTTGAATTTTCGCTGTGAAAAGTATGTTCTACGGCATAAGGAAAACTTAGATTTTACACTCTGTTGTAAATTCATACTTTACAAATAAACATAATTTTAAAATTTATGTTCTCATTTTCAATATCTTTAATTCAAATGTTTTTAATTAAAAAAATATATTTTTTTCGCATAAATATGAAAAATTGATATTATTGAATGCTACAGCGGAGATTGAACTCTGGCTCCTCAACCCTTTATTTGAGGACTCGGGGAGGGGAGGGATAGAAATTGTTGCCTTTCTTGAAAAACTTAAATTTATATATAAATAAACCAACTTGCAAGAAATGGTGCAATGATGCAAATTTGTACAAAAGGGGATGTTAGTAACAATAATAAATGAAAAGCAATAATAAGAATACCATAGTTTAAACATCTCGAAGAAAAGATATTTTATTTCTTTTCCCTCAATTTGCCTCTCACTCCAATAATGTATGCTAAAATTTAAAAAAATAATGCTTTAATATACAAATAATTTTCTAGTTATCCCCATTTTCCTGTTCTTTTTTATAATTAAATTTTAAAAAATAAATACTATGCTTTAAGAACAATGTGTGCCATGTATTGTATTAATTACTGCCCAATTATTTCAAACATAATTAATAGGGAAAAAAATTTGTGTTATCTTTGAAACTGGTAAAATAGCCATTTTTTTGTTGAATCTTGGTATGGCATGGACTCCAGGAGCTATTTTAATCTTTTCCCTTTTCTGCATGATTTAATTTTTTTTTTTTTTTTGGAATTTCCTCCTTTTTGCTCTTTGACCACTCTCATCCCTGTGATGTATGATGTTAAAAAATAGAATTCACTGATAATGTGGCATTGCAGTCAATTGCACCTCTCCCTGCATTTTGGGAACAATGTTATGCATTTGTGTATGTGTCAAAATGAAATCAAGTACTTTGCCCCCCTGGAAAGCTTTGAAGTGGTGTACCCAAAGTTATCTAATTATTTCCGATGAGTCATTAAAAATATTTATATATTAAATTTCACTTTTAAAAATGAGTATGAACCCTGCATTGACTTTACTGGGGAAATTCTCTAAGCTTTGTGTCCCAAATATCTTTGTGTGTCTTTGCTGTGCAAGTTTTGTGACCCAAATGTTTGACATGTGCACCTTTCGTATAACCGCAGATATCAAGTTTAAAGACTAATTCCTATTTCACTCGCTGTAAAATGTCAAGGCAATGGTCGTTCATTTTCCAACACGATGGGGCACCCCCATTATCTGACAGATGCTCCCCATTTCTTTAATAACAAGCTTTGTAATTGTTGAATTGGATGAGACTATGATGACAACAATAACGTTCTTTAGTGACCAGCGTGCTCTCCAAACCCAACTCCAAGTGATTTTTCTATAGAGTTACATAAAAGTTCGTGCCCCATGTGTTACATGATTTACAAACATGATTTACAAGATTAATGCCAAAAGATCACAGTGGCATATTCTACCATTGATAGTGACATGCTACAACAAGTGAAACAAGAATTAGACTTTAGACTGAATTAGACCTAGATTTATCTGTCGCAATACGAAAGGTCCATATATCGAATATTTCGGAAAGTCAGCATTGTTGCTGTATTGGTAATATGTTTGTTTCAACATAGCTTCCTCCAAACCCCCGAGGGAATTGCGATATGTATATGATAGAGATAAAATAGGGTGATGTAAAAGTTCTAATTCGTACCCCGAATAGGAAAAGTTTGAGAACCCCTGGTGTTAATCAGTTTGTCAAGAATTATTTGGGAATTTTCTTATTTTTTATTTGTTAATGCATAGATATATGATAAATTCCCCTCATATGGAATTGCAATTAGGTGGGCAACTACTTAACTAATTATTTTACAAAACTAGACTAGTAGGGAATATTTTGTAATTTTATTGAAAAAAGGAATGCAACTTATTTATCTTTCTTTCTTTCCAAATTTAGCTGCTTGATCCTGCACACTTAGTTACTGCTATGTTTGAAAGTGTACTCAAAACTCAAAGAAGAAAAACTAGATTCATTCAGAAGGTGAAGCCTATATCCCTAACGTGTAAAGCATATCCAACTGATATTGCTAAGGCTCTTGATGCAGTTTTATATGAGTACTCTCAAAAAGAAGGAAATCGATGTATAACGTATAAAATTGAATGCAATATTCGACATAACACTCTTATGACATCATCTCATATACGATGGTATGTGAGAGAGTCAATGAAAAAGTTCCCACAATGGTCTCAGACTGTATTTGGTCCAGAAATTATTCTTGATATTGAAGTTCTACGTCATATGTGCTGCATAGGATTTTTGAAAAAGTATGAGGACTACAAAAGGTATAATCTATCAAAAGCTATAGCTGGAAACTCTGAAAATTCACAAGATTGTAAAGATCAAGTTGATAATTCAGAGCAGCCAAGTGGAAGCAATGAAGAGCAGATTCCAAATTCTGACTGAATAGTGTGATTATTTGATATACAAAATGAAATAAATGATTGTTTCTTTATGTGTATTTTTCATATATACATTTGTTTCAATTCACATACTTCCTAGACACAGATACAGTAAAACCATTAAAGTTGACTATCTTTGTAAGTTGACCACTTTTTTGAGGTACAGAATTAGTCCTATATCATATAAGTTGACCACTAAAGTAGTGTACCGTAAACGGTCAACTTACCCAGGTTCCACTGTAGTAGACTTTTAGTTTAAAAGTTTTCAGAATTTATTTCTGACTGCAGAATGTGGCATATAAATGGCTGAAGGAACTCACATCAAAATGCTCGTTATATTACTATCTTCATATTAGTAAGATATCGGAGATGTATAGCGAAAACCACTAGACACCTTAATTTGATCATGCAATCTAACACACCTTAGAGACAAAAATTAATCTAAGACCAAATTGTCCAAATATTTTAAATGGTTTGAAAACATTAAAAAAA
The DNA here is from genome assembly GCF_026930045.1 of Uloborus diversus. Classification (NCBI taxonomy): domain Eukaryota; kingdom Metazoa; phylum Arthropoda; class Arachnida; order Araneae; family Uloboridae; genus Uloborus; species Uloborus diversus. The sequence goes on along the minus strand of NC_072737.1, from coordinate 72,976,275 downwards.
AAATTTGTGTAGTCTGACTACTGATTAGATAGAAAGGCAATTTTTGGGTTTACTGGCGGAAATAGATACATCTATCTTAATTTTCAAGAATGCAAGCTTTTGCAGATTATGTTAGCCTCTAAATTAAGCAGAGCCACATTCAAATGAGTGGAACACATGCATCATATTTTTACTTTTCCCTCTCATTCAGATAGACTCACCTGAGCTGGACGTTCACCAATTCCATATAATCTGTGGTCAGACTGGCTAATATCTATCTAATATCTGTATCTTACTAATATTGTAGATGTATCACACTATATCGTGTATCTTACGAACATTGTACCTTATGGTATGTATGACATAAATATTTTATGTAACCTTCATCAGTGACATGATTATGAAATTGCATGCTTCCTAATTTTGAATTTTCCTTCATTGTAGTTTGATGTCCTAAACTGCACAGTGAACACAAACCAGGTCAAAGAAAGTCTCATTTCTCTTTCATGCCTTGTGAAGAAAGAGCTGTACCATATTTACGTAGTATTTAAGTGCATAAATTAGTTTTAAAGTAAATAAAAAATAGCATACAAACAAGTCTCAAGTGTTACATAAACTGCATGTAAAAATATACAATATTTAAATGAATTGATGCATAGCTAAAATACAACAAAAATATTTGGTAAAGTGTGAAATGATCAACCTAAGACCTTGATGAAATTTGAAGTTTTCCTGCTCTAGTTCTCCACATGCTTTTCCAATAAGTTGCATTTTTCTGAAAATAATGGTCCCTCTTGAGTAGTATCAGAAATAAATAGATCCACAAAATGTGCATTTGGACTTCTTCAAATTTTAACTTACAAAATTTTTTGATAGGAGGCTTGCTGAACTCAAAGAACAGCCACCATTGCTCACTATTGGAATATGCCAAGACAAGGTTATTAAAATTTTTAATTCACATACTAAAGTTTTGTGCCATAAGTTTTCTGTTCCAAAGATCAGAGGTGAACTGGACAATGGGCAATGACATCATAGCAGCGTTCCACTATAAAAGTAAAAGGAAAAAAACAAAACTTATAAGATAAAATTACTCAGAACTTAATTGATCATGGGGGGATGTAGCAAAATACTGATTGAGCCAAATATTGAATATGGCAATCAACCTTTTCAGCAATTTTATTGCTTTCATTTTCTTTTTTTTTTTTTTTCAATTTTAAGCAAATAACTCATTAATACAAGCAATCCTTGATGATTGTGTACATTTTATTTTTATATCAAGATTTTGTCTTGACATAAAATCTGTTCTCTATTCATTCATGTTATGAATATTATGTCAGTTAAACGAAGTAACTGTCGATGAATGAAGTAAGTCGATTATAGTTTCTGTTTTTTGACAAATTCTAAGTGAATGAATAATTCATCTCTCTAAAATTCCAAGTATGGGAAAAGCTTAATTTTTAATAGTTTAGCACGTTTTTATTTGTTCTTCTAAAAACTTTTAAAGCATTGCAATCACAACAGTATGCTAACAAACTGTATTTCATGTGTTTTTGTAGGACATTTTTCATAAAACTGTGCTAACTGTAAATGATTCTAAAACAGTTCTCCATATATTATGAATGAACTTTTCTTTCTTCAGCAAGATTTGTATTAAGTTTTATGTGATCAACTAATAAAACTTTGTCATCATGATTTTTTAGTACATGATTGCAAAAAGTTTTTGTTAACAGTAGTTTTTAAAATTAGAAAATAATCAAATATATACCATGAATGTTAACAACTTATCTTAATTTATTTTTCAACAAGATGTTTGAACAGTTTTATTTAAACATTATAAAACTTCAAAAACTTTTCCACCCTCAGAGAAGATTTTAAGAACATATGTTTTACATTTAGTAGTTTGACAAGATAAAGCTATTTTTTCTCATACAGTTCTTAACCGTTTCGCTGCTGAGATATTTGTTATTAAACGTTATCCTTTCTCAATACCCATCTACCATCAAATTTAATAAACTTAAAATATTATAAGACAAGATAAAAGCCAAAAATCCCAAGATCTGCCCCTAATTCAGTGAATATACTGTACTTGGCTTTCGCTGTTCCAGAGGGAGCATAGCAAGACACACGTTATCTATGATCGCCTGTTGCAGTGAAAAGGTTAAGGGGTCTAAGGACCCTTAACCTCAAAACGTTCAACTTTCTGGAAAAAAAATATGTTATGCCTAATTTAATTCTGAACAATTTGATACCTTATTTATTACCATACACAAAAAACTTTAAGTTATCGAAAAAAATCGTATACAACCTTCGTATACCCTTAGAGATTTATGTCAGCAGCAGATTTTTAAGCCTCTTTTTCTCAGGTGCCGGTTTCTCAGGTTTCTCGTTTTGCATGCATGATATCTCAAAAAGTTTCTTATATATTTCCGTAAAACGTTTTGTGCATGTTTATCTGGTTTATTTTTATGATCTGAACCTAAAATTTAACTAAAAATGAAAGTTAATATTTAAAAAAAAATTATTTTCACCCAAAATTTTGGAAAATTTTGAGATTAACTTATAAAATTTCAAAAAAAAAAAAAAAAAAGAAACTAAATAATTTTAAAAATATCAATAATTAATCTATATTTTAAAAATTATTTAGGGTTTTTTTTTTTTTAAATTTTAGTTAATCTCAAAATTTTGGGTGAAAATATTTTTTTTTTAAATATTAACTTTCCTTTTTAGTTAAATTTTAGGTTCAGATCATAAAAATAAACCAGACAAACATGCATGAAAAGTTTTACGGAAATACATAAGAAACTTTCTGAAATATCATGCACGCAAGACGAAAAACCGACACCTGAGAAAAAGAGGCTTAAACAGCTGCTGTAAACATAAATCTCTATGGGGAAAGTGTAAGCATTTTAACGATAACTTGAAACTTTTTTGGGTAATAAATAAGGTATCAAATTGTTCAGATTAAGCATAACATATATTTTTTCCAGAAAATCAAAAATTTTGAAGGTTAAGGATCTTAGACTCCTTAAACAACATGATGTATGAAAGAATAAATGATTCAAACGAATAAAATCCAACTTCAACTTAAAATATAAAGTGTAAAAAGTAACAAAATTTTCCAATTGCTTAAACTGATTTCACTATGAAATATTACCAGAAATGAAAATTGGTATTTTAAGAAATGGTTATTAAATGTAAAGAATTGGCCAAATTTTTAAGCACTTTTATTATACTTGGCCTCAGTGGCGTAGCTAGACCCGACTTTCGGGGGGGGGGGGGTTACTTCTTTTATTTATATATATATATATATATATATATATATATATATTATATATATATATATATATATTATATATATATATATATATATTATATATATATATATATATATATTATATATATATATATATATATTATATATATATATATATATATATATATATATATATATATATATATATATATATATATATATTATATATATATATATATATATATTATATATATATATATATATTATATATATATATATATATATATATATATATATATATATATATATATATATATATATATATGTGTGTGTGTGTAATCGCTTGGAATTTTTTCCTTTCTCTTCTCTCTTCTTTTTCTCTTTTTTTTTTGAGACTAACTTTTCGGGGGGGGGTTTTGTCCCCAAAACCTCCCCCTTAGCTACGCCCCTGCTTGGCCTGATTGTCACGGAAAAGTCTGGGGCCTGCTTTTGCTTCTCAGCAACTACACAACTTAGAGACTTTGAGATTTCACTAAATAATATGTTTAATCTTAAGGTACAACTTAATGCTAAAAAAAAATGCAATTCTAAAACAAAATTATTATTTCGGTTAGGATGGAAAACGGCAAATTTCATGTAATTTCTCCATTAAATGTTTAAATATAAAACCCATTGTTACAAAGTTTGTTGCCTTACCACCGTCGACTAATGATAAGAGTAGACCGAGCTTTCCCAGACTTGCTAATGAAAAAAATGGTTCATGGATACATCTATGACTGGTGGGAGGCTTGGCGAAAACTTTGGCAACATGATTGCTAGATAGCAACATTATCTATAGTTTGGCACTCGACATGTATTTTAAGACGTAATTTGTTTTCATTATAATTTTTTTTTCCAGGTGCAGAGATTGAACTGTTTTTCTTTTAGTTATACATTATTTTGACATTAGTAATTAGTTTTTGATCACAGTTTTCAGTAACTTTTATTTCATTCGGAACTGCTACATCAGCGTTAGCGTGAACGTAATGGCGTAAACATTTTGTGTTAACGCAAAAATGTACTAATCGGTATCTTAAATTGAAATTGTAAGTGAAAATCTTACCGTTTGCCGATTCTTTTTCGGCGCTTGCATCTTTAATTGCTTAGAGAGTTATTGAAATTGACTAAAGAAAATGCACAATACTATCTAAACGAAAAACTCACTATATTAACAAAATATTTACAACTTAGAGTAACAAATTTACAAATCGGACTAAATAAAAGATCATTCTTCCGGGTTCCATCAATTCCATTTATTTTATTTCTTGCGAGCGTTGATCATCTGCTACGATCAACGCCTGCTGTTGCTAGGATATCCACCAGTCACATGGTTTGGTTCATGAGCAGCAAAAGCGTTGCCATAACTCGGTCTATTCTTATTATTAGTCTATGCTTACAACAGCAATGTTAATAGTAATCATAATAAACATTTTTAATCAAGGCTTTTCTGGAGCATGAATTTGATCCTCTATCATTGCTTTCTTAGGATTTTTATCTTCATATAGTCCCCAGTAGTCGAAAACAGGGCTAAGTAAAGGCACATATTAATATCTTTATCACAAGTAACTTGTATGTTGGGAAATATGAATTAGTTTAGCAAACCTTTAATATTTAAATGGTTCTAATTAAATTAGCACACAAACAAATCCTAGAGGGGAACAAGGATTAATTTTTAGTCCCAAATTCTTTAAGCTTTAGATACATATTTAGTTTTTTTTCCCTTATAGTATGAAGCATTAATCTGAAAAAAAGAGGTGACATTTTGTGATGGTAACATTATTCTATTTCTGAAATACATCTACACTAAAAAGAATAAAATAACAGAATTTTTTAAAAAATACTAAGCACTTTTCATTAATGCACTCAAAAGGACAAAATAAATTTTCTGGGTCAGAAAGGACAATATTTAAGTATTCCTGTAGTTTTCAATTACTCCAAGAAAATGACTCCACAGACGAGAAAAAGTGCGGCTCAAGTCATTTCAAACCAAACTTTCCCAGAAAAATATGCATGTTTAAACACTCAAATTTATGACAGAAAGTTATATAATGATAAGATATTCTCTACTGCGGAGATGAGCCTCACTTTTCCTTGTTTGTGGAGTCATTTTCTTGGAATAATTGAAAACTACAGGAATACTTGAATATTGTCCTTTCTGACCCAGAAAATTTATTTTGTCCTTTTGAGAGTGCATTATGGTTATTAATAAAAAGGCTGAGTTAGTATTTTTAGATGCATGAAAAAGAAATTTTAGCTGAAAAACAAACTAAATTTCAACAATTAAAACTCCTGACATTATAGAACAGTATTTCAAAAAAAAAAGGGGGGGGGACATCAACTTTACCTCTAATTCATTAGTATATCTGATTAAGTCCTTTTCTATGTGGCGTAATAATTACAAACCCTGCATTTCACCCTGGTCCTCCAGGCTCGGTAAAAATTGGTAACTACTTCTCCTTCACTATACAATAAAACATTGTAATAAAGCTTCATATTATAAAGGTAGAGAATTGGGAGGCAAAACTTCTGTCCAATTTGAAAGAGACAGCAAGAAATGTGCTTTTGACTAGAACAAAGCCATCAACAGGAATTTCAAAGACAGGGTTTTCAGGTCAATGAGCATGAATGATACAATCATCATAATTAACTTAAGTAAAAATAATATATTGTTTTATAAAAGAATATGAAAAATTTCAAATAATCAAAACATCACTAACAGATTTCCTTTTCCTAAGTGCATTCACTTATATCCGTAAAAAATTGCTGCAAGTTTTCGAAGATCCTCTAGGAAATATGATCTTGAACTCCCTCACCCCCTACTCCCAAAATGTGACCTGGAGTTCTTTTAATGGCAGGACATTAAAAGAACTCCAGGTCACATTTTGGGAGTAGGGGGTGAGGGAGTTTAAGATTATATTTCCTAGAGGATCTTCGAAAACTTGCAGCAATTTTTTACGGATATAAGTGAATGCACTTATATCCGTAACCTGCCATAAACCTGGCTTTTTCTATAGTGTTGAATGCTCTAAATCTGTGGTGCTCAATCTTTGACCCATGGGCCAGATGTAACCTATAGTTATGTTCAATGTTCTCAATAGAAAAAATGTATTCTCGAACCTTATAAAACAACATACTGTCGCCCCCGCTTAATCGAATATTGTCGGTCCCAAGAAATATTAGATTAAGCGGGGAAATTTTATTTACCTTTCTAAATTGACAACATTTGTCTTGAAACTTAAAAATAATAAACCAATCGCTATATAATGGAAATAATGTCATTTTTAAAAAAATTCTGAAGCTAAATCAACATTAAAATAGTTCAATAATTAGTACATTACAAGTACGCATGAAAATTAAAAAAGTAACTTACAACTTGAGTTATAAAATCTTTGTTTTTGCACCTTTTTTCAGTACAATATTTTTTTAAAATCCCTCTATAGGGGATTGCTTGCTCAAGGTCTTTTTGAAAATACTTTTCCGACTCTTTCTTTCCCCTCCTTGTTTATAGTATCTTACATTTAATATTTATCAAATTATCATCATCTAAAATGTGTATATTTATTTGAGTTATTTAATGTAGTTATCCACTACACTAGTTTATTTTTTTGTAATGACAAACACAACAGAAATTTGTTAGAATAGACGAAACGTTTTGATGGAATATGAATATTGTTTTTCTCATCTGTTGTCAGCATTAAATATTACTTTATATTTTAAAGTTAATAATTGTTCTTATTTATTTTTTTTTTCTAATTTATTCAAAAATTTTCTCCACAAAAATATTTGCGAAAGCTGATTAATATTATTCGATTATCTGGGAAAATCATTCAATTAAGCATGGATCTTTAACATTGCGTCTATGTGGAAATATTCGGTTCCAGGAGGTTTCATTCGTATAAGCAGGGTATTCATTTATTCGTTACCCGATTAAGCAGGGCTGACAGTATGACCTAATTCAGTATTACGAATATTTGTTTTAAATTTGAAGCCAAGTAGTAAAAAACCTGTTTCTAAAAACCAGATGGAAGCTTTGTATCAATAAAATAATCATGTCCTAATAATAACATATCTTGGTTTGCAATTTTCTTTCCTTCTCTGCCTTTTCCCATCCTAATTTATATGCTAGCCAATTCACTAATCGAACAACGCTCTGAGGTCATAAACAATGAAACTCGCGCAGTGGCGGATACAGCCGGCGGGCAACCGGGCATTTGCCCGGTGGGCCGGTCATGTTTGGGCCGCTCAGTTGCCCTGTCTACAAACAACAAAATGTAAATACCGCTACGTAAATTCTCTAGCTTCAATCCCTCTTAACGCATAGGCTCAAGCACGCACCACGTATGGAAGGGGCAAGGCCGGCGCCAAAGGGGGGGGGGGGATGCTACACCACCTCAGTTTTTCAGAAATAGGGCTGCCAATTTCATTTTAGTAATGCAAGAAAAAACAGGAAAAAGTATTAAAAAGTTAAAATACTTTTGCCCAATTTTCAGTTTTAGTTATGAATGACAATTCACATTTACTTTACTTATGAATGACAATTAACTTTTACTTTACTTCTGAATGACAATTAACAATTGTTATGAATTGTATTTCATAACAATTGCAATAAAAGTGACATTTTTCAATAAAATTTTAGCATAAAATGCAATCTTAAAACACAATTTAGAGCATCCAAATAATATATTATTATGACTATTCAAGTAAAGCCCTTCGAGATGTCCGTTTCTAACATTTTTTTTTTTTACAAAAAATGAAGTTTTCAGTTTCCCTCAGTATCCCTCGAAGGGGGGACCATTCTACCATTTACCTTTTCTATTTTTTTTAAATAAAATATATCATCCAGAAAATTAAAAGTGCAGAAAAATACACAGGCCCCCGAAATATGATTTAGCTAGGAGAAAAATTAAAATGCAGCGAGAGAGATTGAAAATATTGAAATAAATAGGCACACCAGTGCTCTAAGTGTTTGAATGTGAAATAAAACTTGATCAAGAGGTGAAGAAGATTATGAAATTAAAATAAAATGTAGAGTGGAAAAAAAGGCCTAAGGTTATTTAAGGTCACCAAAGCACCAGGTCAGTTCAAAAAAAGTTTTTTTTTTTTTTACCTGTGGCCGCAGATAGCTTGCATTTCAAGCAAATAAAAATACTAGGTTGGAATTGAAAATTTTACAATGGAAAATACAAGTTTAAATGGTTTTGAAAGAGAAAACTGTAGGATGGTGATTCTTTTTTTTTTAAAATCAGTAGTTAAAATAAATAAATAAATACAGATTGGGGCGTAGGCAAAAGGGTGGGAGTGGGATCCAAAAGCTTATATCTTCCTTTTTAGTCACCAAAGCTAACCTAAAGTGCGTTTTTAAAACTTTACTTTTTAGGAATTCTCGGAAAAACGCCCTTAGTTTAACGTCAAAAAAGAGCGTAATTGGGATGTCAGCTTCGAAAAACTTTGAGGAGAGCGTTTCCGGTACAACCGACCTAGAAACTTCCCCTCCCCTTCATTGAAGAGCGTCAGAAATCCGGGTCGAAAATTTTTCGGAAGTCCCTTGAACATTTTCCCATAACATCATCGAAGATCGTCTAAAATTACCTTTTTTTGAACTTCAATCTCAAAAAAAGAAAAAAAAAAAAAAAAACGAGCATTCATCACATGACTTCCTTTTACACCAATTTAATGTTATTTCCCCATTATTGCAATTTTAATGTGGGCAGAAGAATTTTTGATCTATTCCCTAAAGAGTTAATTAAAATCTCATATTAAATCTAGACACCAAACAATTTTTGTAACTGGCCATTGTCATTTCCCTATGTACTTCGTTCCTCACTTTCAGATTCTGTATCAAGTAAAAGTTCATGTCATGGTGTCATGAACTCCCAGGTACACACCAGACCTTTATATCTTCCACTAACCTCATCTTTTCACATTAAACATAATCCCTCTCTTTTTCCTTCTGAAAATCTCCGCACAGTTTTCTTTCATCCTCATGAAAATAAATTAATGCACACCCTCTTTTCATTCTTATCCAAAAGGGGTTATCTTGTTCAGGATTTTTAAATTTAAATTATGAACTCATGTAATAAAAAACTACTGGTGTTTCTAAAATTTAATAAACTATTTTGTTTTCAGTCCTCCCTCCCCCCTCACCCCGAGAACATAATGATTCACATTGTCTATGTTTGGTTTAACACAATTATTTTCATTTAGTGCCAATTTTTTGGTTTCTATGCCATTTATCTCGCAGCTTTATAATTATAATCATTCTGCATTCTTAATGTATTGTATTGTACTTCTTATTGTGTTTTGTAACATTCAAGACAGGTAACGGGAGTTTCTAAGGTGTATGTATATGCATAGCAACACCAAAAACCGTCTACAGTGTTGCGTTGATAGGATTTAATTTCGAAAGTTTACAATCGATCTTCTCTTTTTATTAACATTACGAAAGATGTTTAAAACTCCGTTTCTGAATCTACAGCATCAAAAAATTTGATGGAAAGCCCCCCCCCCCTTTGTTATCATCAGTAAAGCACGTCAGAAATCTCGGTTTTCATGCTTCAATTTTGAAAAAAATCTAGGGATAGCCCTGCCATTACTCCTCCTGCTAAAATCAGAGGAGGTCAGTTAAAGTTTCGTTTTTGGAACTTAACTTTTGAACAACTGTCTATGCCTCAGTTTTTATCAAAGAAAGCTTAGAATCATGTTTTAAAGACTTCAATTTAAGCAAATTCTTGGTGGATGCTGCTCGAATCTCTCCTTTCACTAACGATCGCTCAAAATCTTCTAAAACCGCGTTTTTAGAGCCTAGTTTTTGAACATTTCCTGGACACCATCTTCCTAACATAATTGAGAATAATATATAAATCCAATTTTGGAGTTTCACTTCCAAAAAACTGCCGGAGGAGGGCCTTCAAACTTTCGCTCACCCTGCATCACCAGAGATGATCTAAAATTGCGTTTTTAAGACTACAGTTTCAAAAAATTTCCGGGGGGAGAAGTCCCCGGACCCCTTATTTCTGACCTAATGTTAAACTTACAATTAAGTTTATATTGCTAATATTTAATGTAATGATTCCCATAAGCAAGAAAATAAATCTACTCTCTTTGTATTGATACATGTCAAAATTAAGGGGTCAACCCGTCTCTCTAATGACCTTCCTAACCTAACAAAAATTATTTTAGAAGATATTATTACGGAAATAATCAATGAAGCTCCAAAATTTTAGAAATATTTAAATAGCTTATTTTACCCCCCCCCCCCCCCTTTTTCTTACAAACCAAGATTTAGCATATCTTGTATCAATTGTTCACCATTAAAGCACAGAAAGGATCGGTTCCGTTAATTTTTTTTTTTTTAGTTTTAAATTTTTACGAATGATTCCTCATATTTAAGGGATATCATTTCCCAATTGTTTGGTAAAAATTAGTATTGCTGTGGGGCCGCGACATGCTTTATGCCAGGGCCGATTTTTTGAACCAATCCGCCACTGAATTCGCGCCAAAGGCATGATTATTTGATTTTTTTTTTGGTAATGTTTGACCTGCAGGGAAATGCTTTATTTTGACAATGCTAAACTGGATTCGGTAACTTAAGTTTTACAGGTGAGATTTTAGGAGAATGAAGAAATGAATAAGTGGTCAGCAATGAACACTCTCTACTGGAGTTTGGGGTTAATCATTTGGAGTTAGGGTTACAATTTCAACTATCAAAACAGCATCAAACATGCAATTGCTTCGTTCAAATGTAGAAGCAATTTTCACCTGTCAAACCTTGATGGGTCATTTTCCATTGTCATTAATAAAAAAAGAATTAAATATATTTTAAATTTAGATGCATTCTGGCCTGCGAAATTCATGTGGTATCAGGTGCCACCCTCGAGTAACATTGGACACCACTCCTTTAATTAAATATATTTCAATAACCTTAAATTATTTGAAATTCTTTCTCCATCCAAGAAAAATGCATTTTTTTAAAAGAAAGAACAGAAAAAAATATTTCTGACATAGATATCAAATAATTTATTTTTACAGATATAAATTAATTTTAACATATTTACATATTCCTCTGACAATGTGCATATGCTATCATAATTCCATAAATAAATTTAGATAAATTCAATTCCTTCAAATTTATAAGAACCGATTTCTGTTTCTGGCATCCAAATGTCACCTGTGATAGTAAATATTGTTACAAATGTTGCTATATGTCCTTCATTCTCTTCTGACTTCAGAGCAATCACAACTGAATCTAAAGTATCTGGCACAAATTTAAAAGTTGAAAATCCATGTGTTGGTACCAGGGGTCCAATATTGGTAAGAGTTATCTGTGTAAAATCTTCATTTGAGCGTAATAACATGTTAGTCCCCTTCTTTTCATCTTCCTTGTCATTGTAGGCTTGGGCACTGGCACGTCGAGGAAGAAAAAACCACTCTTTGTGAACTTCGCTCCATACTACTGCTTCATGAATCATATAACCTATAAAACGTTTTTGGATGGAATTAAATGAAAGGACATATTGTAGAACATAGCATTAAAAGGGAAACTAGAACCCTAGTGTGGATAAATGAATTTCAACAGAATTTTAAAGGTTCTGAAAGACATGTGCAAAAACTATTAAAAATATTAATTTCATGACTATGATGAAGGAAAAAGAGCAGATGTAAACAGAAATATTTATTCTTACTAGGTAAACTCAACAGAGAGAAAAGGCAGCTTGCATTTTTTTAAACAGGGTATTTCAAAATGAATAGCAGCGTTTTAAAATGTTATAATATTTATTACACCAAACTTACAGCCACAAGTGATATATCAAATGAAAAAGAAACTCAAACAGGTTTTTGTTTGTTGGCATCAGTGCTCATGCGCGTGGAATGTTTCTGCTGCAATCCACTAGAAAGCGCTTGTAGCAAAGATGGCAACTAAAGAACAGAAAGAGTTTTGTGTTTTACAGAAAACTTCATCTTTCAGTAAGATGGTGCGCCGCTTCACTGGCATAATGAGGTACGCAATTGGCTTAACCTAACTGTACCCGACCGCTGGATTGGCCGTAAGGGGCCTAATGACAGGACTTGTTTCCCATGGCTTCCACGGTCACCCAACCTAACGCCGTGTGATTTCTTTGGGGGTTTATTAAGGACCGTGTGTATGTGCCTCCACTGCCAGCCGACCTTCCCGAATTAAGGAACAGGATTGAAACAGCTGTTGCAGCAATTACTAATGAGACACTCATCAAAGTTTGGGAAGAACTGGAATATCGTCTTGACGTGTGCCGAGTGACGAATGGTGCTCACATTGAACACTTGTAGGCTATTATGTAAAACTGTTTGAGTTTCTCTTTCATTTGATATATCACTTGTGGCTGTAAGTTTGGTGTAATAAATATTATAATATGTTAAAACCCCGCTATTCATTTTGAAACACCCTGTATAATAAATAACGAATGAGGAGTAATTTATCAAAAGGGAGCAAATCCACTTTTTAGGAAAACTCACTTTATGACATTTTCTATGTCTTTAAGAAGTCCAAGTGGAGCAAATCCTAGTTTATTTAAAAGTAAAGTTTTACTTTTTGATCAAAAAGTCTCTACAGTTTCCATTTTGAACAAAAGGGATCCTGAATGTATCTGCAGTACAAAAACATTTTGATTCAAAAGAACACATGAGGCAGTGAGAAGAAAAAGGGATGCATAAGTGGCAAAATTAAAAATTTGGAGATAACCAGTACAAATGGTGGGTGAACCTCTCCTCTGTCTTGGGGCAAGAGATAGTACTAGTAGCCCTGGCAGGTGCTGTGATACAGCATGATTTAGAAAAAACTTTTAATGAAAGCCTACCTAGGAATTCATCTTTAAACGCGTTTTACTCAAAACTTGAAAATCACTTACATCACTTTGCTTCTCACTGCCTCACATGTCCAAAATCTCCAAACATCAATCCACTAAGTTTATAAAATAAATACATTTGTGCATAAAATGAAATAAGAAATAACAACATCAAATTGCAGAATACTGCAGACACTTGTTTCAGCGAAACAAGGAATGCCTATTTGATGTTATTTCTTACTTTACATTAATCTACTACCTTTAAGTTAAGGTACTTCGACATTAGAATATAAAGTGGTGAAATATTACGGTTTTGGTGAAATTGGAACTCTCAACACACAGGTTTTGATTCAAAGGGGCACATATACAAAATTAAGATGGCAATATCTCTGGGTCTTTTTTATAAGAACATTTCTTACTCTGGGACATAATCTGCTATGCTAATGCTAACAATTCTGTATCCGGGAAAAATAATAACTATTTTGCTGTTATCTTGATTCATTTTTCCACCTCCTGAACAGTTTTTGGAAAATGGGTATGTTCTCTTTTGATAAATTAAACCTCAAATACCTAAATGATATTTTCCTGCTTCAACAGTCAATGTATTTATTCATGACTAGCCGCCTGCAGCAACCAGCTGGTTCGCCTTCTTACGCCATTCTGTGCAAGCAGACACCTACGGCGGCTGTGTGGCTAACTTGTCATTTACCATTTTACTTCAAGTTTGCAGCAGTGTTAATCAATCCATCTCTATCTTTTTTTTGTGCCATTCACATTTTTACACCAAGATTGCCGCCTTCGGCGGCTATCTACCTTTATGATATTTCTCTAAATTTTCTTATACATCTCTATTTATTTTAACCTTCCCGACCATTTCCTAATAAAAACAAAGATCACTTTAAAAACCACTTCTTTTATTTAAGTAGAGCAAAAAAAGCTCAAATTCCCCGTAGTGTGCAAAAAGTAGCATTTGACAAAGATAAAAAAATCTCACTGTTTTCATTGAATTAAATGAGCACAACTACGAAATGTAACGTAATATAGATGCAGTAAAAGGTCCAGCTTGGCGGGGGGGGGGGGGATGGAAAATGAAGCAATCCCTAAGTAAAACAAAAGAGGAAAGAAAAAAAGCAAGCGCTGCAGGAAAAACACATGGTCATTACGTCATAAAATGTAGAAGTAATCTATATAGTAAAAAAAAAAAAAGATTAACATTGCTTGCGTTTAAGATTCCATCCTAAATATCGAATCGAAATCCAAGTAGTGACGTCACAAGCAAAAAAGATTGAAGAATGCTTTTTTCGACCGATGCGTGAAAAGACAATGTGTTTCAGCATTTAAAAAATTGTAAAAAAAAACTTAAGTATTTTTAAGAACTTTTTTCTTCTGAAGAGGGCGAAATGTTTTTACTATTAACAACTTAAATTTTAGAAATGAGGCTTCGATACTTCTCACAGGATGATATTAGAAAAAAAAAAAACGGGAAAAAATGCAAATTAAAGGTTTTTTCAAAAATTCGTAAAAAAAATACAAAAAATGCTCTATTTTCAAATTTTTTTCATTCATCATATTTAAAATTAAATTTTCTACACCATAGTGCAAAAAATATTTGTGTGGTGCGATTGGTTCGGGGACTGTGAGGTAAAAAGTGCAAAAAAAACACAAAATATTAAATAACTTTTTTCTAATTAAAATATCAAAAATCGAAGCCCGAGGTGCAAATCTTCGGCAAAAACAGCACCTGTATACCAAATTTCATCTTTCTAGGCCTTACCGTTTTCCCGGGAAGCGCGCCACAAACACACAAACATCTTATTTTATTATATGTATAGATTTATCATAAAAGATACATACACATTAAAAAGAAAAATAAATAGATTATGTAATACTTTAATTTTAGTTTTTTAATTTTTGGAAGACCTAGCTTGCTGCCATTGTATGATAAACAAAGAAAACTAGATGAATAAAAGATTCTGGATAGATTTAAATAAAAGCTGGATATCAAGATTTTATTGCCTTTGACCTTTTCTGCACTAAAAGTTCTGTTTGTTGACCAGAGGAAGAAGTGACTATTGAATAAGGATTTGTCAACCCCTATTTTTCGGAAGAAATCTTTTATGCAGGGTGCCCTATAATTAAGGATGATTGACAAGAAACGTTTTACTGCATTTACAGTAAATTCTCGATTATCTCGAAATTGGGCAGCAAAAGTTCCGTGGATAATAAAAATCGCGGATAAATGGCAAAAAGGCTAAAATGAGAGATAAATAAGGTAAAAAAAAATTCCTTCCTCAAAAACTTAGCTGTATTGATGCATAATACTTTCTTCAAACAGTGAAAATATATACAGTACATTAAAAATGTTTTGTATTTTTGCAAAACAAAATTTAATATCAATAAAGAACAAGTGCATGTATGATGAAGAAAGCAATCTTTACTAGTAATAAAGCTGAAAGTCTCTCTGTCCGGATCTCTCTCTGTCTGTCAGGATCTCTCTCTCTGTCCGGATCTCTGTGACACGCATAGCGCCTAGACCATTCGACCGATTTTCATGAAATTTGTTAAAAAGTTAGTTTGGTGCATGGGGGTGTGCACCTTGAAGAGATTTTTTGAAAATTCGATGTGGTTCTTTTTCTATTCCAATTTTAAGAACAAAATTATCATAAGATGGACGAGTAAATTACAAAATTATTATAACGTGGAACCGTAACATGGGCACAAGCCAATTGGCGAGAAAATTCACCATATATTATTTGTAAATATACAGGCGAACCAAAAGACCTTAAAATTTTCTATTACGGGCACAGCTGTGCGGGTACCACCAGTTACTAATAATAAAGCTGAAAGCCTCTCTGTCTGTCAGGATCATAGCGCCTAGACCGTTTGGCCGATTTTCATGAAATTTGGCAAAAGTTAGTTTGCAGCATGGGGGTGTGCACCTCGAAGCAATGTTTCGAAAATTCGATTTTGTTCTTTATCTATACCAATTTTAAGAAAATTTTCCGGGCAAATTATCACAACGTGGAATAGTAAATTATGAAATCATCATAACGTGGAACCGTAGCATGGGTGAGCCATTCAACATAGCAAATTGGCAAAAAATTCATCATCCATTATTTGTTAATCTACAGGTGAACCAAATGACCTTTTAATTTTCTACTACGGGCAAAGCTGTGCGGGTGAGTGCCACTAGTAAATAAATAAAACAAAAACAACCGAGTTTATTTACAATCTTTCTTCAAAAAAAAAAAAAACCCATTGGTATTTGCTTTTTACTGCGAAAAGAGACGTTCCTGATTGTTAAATGACTTGCAGATACTTTGCTCGCAGATAATCGGAAGTTTACTGCAGTTGTAGTTTAAATAATAATGATGACAATGTACAGACATTACTCAACGTAGGACAGATTTTTTTTTTTTTTTTTGTGAATCTGCCAGCCATGTAATTGAATTGTTTAGTATACATACCAGGAAACTCTATGTGTGCTGTTTTTCTAAGTGAAAGGTAATTTTGGCGCCAATCTTTGTGTTCAACTTGACCAAGTGGACTCACTACTTTTACCCATTGTGGATTGTTATTCAAAAACTTTCCTGTGGAAGAGGTCCATTCTTTACCCAATCCTCCAACATAAAGTTCTTGATTTTTCACAGTAGCCCATTCACTTTTGAAACCTAAAAATATCAAATTTTTAACATTAACAAAAGTTTTAACATGCTGTATGATGTTGAACAGATGAACCAGAAGTTTTGCATTTTATTGATTTTGACATGATTATATACATCAGTTTACACATCAATCACTTTTTCAAGACACTCAACAATGATTGGAATTGAGACATTAATTAATTAGTAAACGTTAAAATGGATTCTCAACAGGCTAACAGTGGTCTGTGAACAAATTTTGCCGGTCCTCTTTTTCCTATATATTTACGGAAAAATACTCTTACCCAACAAAGGATAATAGCATTGAAAGCTATATTTCATTACTTGTGAATTTGCATTTTATAATTTTCTGCAATTTTCTTCCGAAGTTTATTTTTTTAATAATCGCCATGATTACTTATCTGTGCTAATAAATGTTATTGTAAGTAAATCATAATATAAATTCTACAAATAATGTACATAAAATTCTCCAATATCAAGTTGAGGTGGGTTTTATTATCATTTTTTTTAAAGAAAGAGAGCATACATTGCAGGGGCGGATACAGAAACCATTTCAGGGGATGTCATGCTGAAGAATGACCCCCCCTCCCCCCCCCCCGAATGAACCTACGGTTTTGGGTACGAAAAATTTCTGAAACTGCTTGGAGGTCACCAGAAAGCAAAAAAAAAAAAAAAAAAAAAAAAAAAAAAAAATCGGCCAGGAATCTGACACCTAATTGGATAAAAATGTTGCAAATTAATTTCATAAGCAATGAAACAAAGTAGTAATTAAAATATTTACTTTCAAAATAATTAATGAATTGAAAAGATACTGTAATCCTTTATGTTTTATTCATAAAGTGGTTGAACAGAATGTGAATCGATACTGTTGTCATCTGTTTAGGGGAGGGTCATGACCCCCATGACCCTCCACTTGTATCCGCCACTGATACATTGATAGTATGGGATAACAGCAAGTTTTTTATAGAGTGGCATATCATGACATGCAGTTTTTGGCATGGGCTAGTAAAAGAGACGTGGATTTGGTACTGTCAGGTCAAAGGTGCCTCCATGACTGATCTGTCATGATCGCAAAGTCCTTAAAGTTACCATCACAAATAAAAAAACTTGAGTTTAGGAGCTGCTCAGCTCCTGATATGAATCATGATGATTGACCACCTATGATTCCACCTATTGTGTAGTACTTGTCTGAACTGAGGTAAGATTTTCACCCTCATACTGTTTGTTTGAAAAGGAGGATGCTCATTTGGCTTTAAATTAAGAAGTAAATTTTACTTGGGTTCCATGATATGAGCTGTATTGATTTACTGAAGTATCCCCCAAAAAGTACATTGAGTACTACTTATCTCCCCACACCCTGAAAAACAAAGTTGTTTTTCATTTTTTCCAAGTTTTTTTTTGTTAGAGTTAAGAAAGAGTTTAAATCTTAAGAACTCTAACCAATCTCTAACTTTCTGCCTAATATTTATTACACATAGATATTATCTCACCTTTGGTAGTTCTTCCATTTCCATCAGTGAGTAAAATCCAGGGTATTGCTTTATTTTCAGAAATTTCATATATAACTCCGGTACGATCATCAAATGATAATAATTTTCCATTGAAAACAACCAATTCTGACAGTTCCATTCCTCGTCCAGCTTGAGATAATGTAGACTTTAGTTTAATAATGTCTTTATCCCATTCTATATTAACATATTTTCTAGTTATATCAATCGTAAAATATCCTTTTTTTAAATAACTGAACCATGTAAAGTTATTTTCTTTATCTTTTGAATCAGTGTCCAAGTCTGATATCACAGCAATTCTATAGCGAAGTCCTTTGGGTGTAGTGGCAGGAGGAGTTAATGGGTATGTTGAATTGTACAACCACTGTCGTTTTTTAACATCAACTATATGTTGATGACCATGTTCATCATGGCGATGTATATCACTGACTAACTGTTGATGTTTTGTATATGGCAACAAAGTATACAGAAGAATTAGGAAAGACACACCAATTATTGCAACACCAACCACAAATTGAGTTTGAAATCTGAGAGTGGAATTTCCAACTCTATAGGCTGTTGGCATTCGGACAGCTTGCCTCCAATCTTGTAGTGATTGATGCATGACTTGAATTTGTAGTTACTGTTCTTCACATTTCACCCAAGAAATCGCATTCCATTCATCCTGTAAAAAAATATTTCTGGAATAATAAAAATTGTAAAACTATGCAATTATCAAAAGAAAAATTACTCAGTAAATAACTTCTTTCATTTTTTAAATAAATATCAATGAAGCCAAGACATGCTTCTTACATTTATATTTGGCATAGTCCCGAACCATTATTGTAGATAAATTTATCATTTTATTAGGGGGTATCTAGAAATAGATTTGGAAACTGAACATAAGTTTAGAGCTACTGGGTGTTTTAAAACACCCAGCAACATAAAATATCTGACAAGCCTACTATTGCTCAAGTAAAACATTGCAAGCATAAAACTTTGAGGTATTTTTCAGTTACTTTATTTTTTGAAATTTTAAATCCAAATTCTTTCTTACTGATTTTAGCTGTTGAAAAATAAGCAAATTTGGAAATAAAATACAAAACACCAATTTGTTCCTGTTCAAGTCAAGCATGCGATTGATGCACAATTTTTTGTCTACATCTAGTCTATCTTTCCTGTGAATGAAGTTTAACTAAATACTTGAATTCTCATGTCTAGTTAACAGAATGTAATTTTAAGAATACAATGCTTGACATAGAAAATGCAACACAAAGAAGGAGTGTTCAGAAATTTATGCAAATTTTAGAGTAGACGTACATCACCGAGTTATGTAAATGATGTGAAATGCGTAGCTCTCCGATGCACGTGAAGTAAGATATAAGGGAAAGAACTTGCAGAATGGGCAATATTTGTGTCGTTATTTCTGACTGGAGAATTATCAAAGAAATTTTGTTCTTGTCTTTGAGGATACGTGTAACACGAGAGAATGCCAGGCCACCGTAAATGAAGGTACTTCCAGCTAATAGATGATTTTACGAGGGGTAAGGTGATCGGAATAAGAAGGGGAGGTTGGTCCTTACGTCAAATCGCAGCTGATACCCACATGGATGCGAGCACGGTGCATCGGCTGTGCCGAAGATGGTGGGAACAACGAAATGTGACAAGATTGTGGGGTGCAGGAGCAGCCAGAATGACGTCAGAACGCGTGGATCAACGCATCCACCGACAAGCTGTAGCAGACCCACAAGTCACTTGTTCCTCGATTCTGCAGCAGGTGCAAGATACCCTGAATGTTCCCGTGCCAACCAGAACCATTTCCCGTCTTTTGGTCGCACGTGGTCTGCAATCACAGCATCCGCTAAGAAGACTGCTATTGATCCCACAACATAGACCAGCAACGTTTAGCATGGTGCCGGACTAGAGCAACATGGATGATAGAATGGCGAAATGTCGTGTTCTCAGATGAATCTTGCTTTTGTTTACCAGTGATAGTCGCCACATACGAGTGTGGCGTCAACATGGAGGCATCTAATCCGGCAGTAACTGGAACGTCCCACCACATGACAACGTAGCATAATGGTTTGGGGCGCAATTGCGAACACCATATGTCACTCTAGTTTGCATTCAGGGCACTATGATGACGGCCCAACGATACTTAGATAATGTGCTACGGCCGGAGGCAATCCCTTACCTTCAAGGGCTTCCTAATGCAATTCTTCAGCAGGATATGGGACGGGGGGGGGGGGGGGGGTGCTACCTCCCCCAGTTTTTTAGAAGTAGGGCCGCCAATTTCATTTTAATGATGCAACAAACAAAGAAAAAGGCAAACTTTTCGTTGTTTAAAAAATTAAAATAGTAATTATAAATGAACAATTGAAATAGCTTTGTCACATACATGCATGATAGCTTGTATCTCTGTAAACTAATCTTCTGAAAAATTTATTTGACATAATATGACCAATTGTTCTTTGCATAGAGTAATAAAAAAATTGCTTTACAAATGAAAGAATAAGAACAAGTCTCTATCATGTATGTGACATATAAATTTGATGTCTTCCATGGACATTGATTTACCAAAAATTAATTCAATGAGTGTCAATTTTTAAAGTGTTATTTAATGCGTAACAACATGCTAATATTAGTTTACAGTATTAAAAAGATTTAAAAAAATCATCAAGTTTAATTATTTTTTAAAGATGAAAGTTGAAAACCTGAAATCATTTTTAAGAAACCAAATTTGAAGCATTCACTTTAAAGCTTAAATATTTTTGTACATAAATAAAAACAACATCATTGGAAAGAGCATGTTTTTGACATACAAAAATGATTGTTACCCATTAAAAAAAAAGAAATTTTTTTTCTCTGGTTTCATTTTTCGTGGAACGGCCTATTGGGAGTTCGTTTAAGCTTCACAGGTCCTTTCTACTTGCAAATACTCTTTGCAGCATCTACCCTTAGACAATTTCTGGAAAAATGTGTAGTTGGTTGGCCAGCTTGCAACCATGACTAAAATACTCAGATTTCTCGCCCCTATAAGTACATCAATTTTCTCCTGCTAAACCAATGAAAAATTGCAACAACTTAACCATGACCAATTTCGTTCTTTAAAATTTGCAGATGAAATTTATATTAATAGAGCTATTTTGGGGTTAAACTAAACTTTGATAGTTAACTTAGGTAAATTTAGTGCAAGTGCACCAGTTGGTGCAAATAATGCTTGAGGTTGATCCACTATCAACAAATGAGGGAGGTGCATTTTGTATATCAAAACAAAGCGTATTCTAAAGCTTTTGAGCTGTTCCTACGCTGCTAAAAAAAATAAAGAAAACATGATAAAGGGTTTCATTAGTTTAAATATTCTCAAAATATAATTTAAAACAAAAGTTATTTTGTAAAAATTTAGTCGTAATAACATTTTGATACAGTAGATAATATCGTAATGTTGTACCTGCTAATTTTAAATTATGCTACCGTATATACTCGTGTATAAGTCGATCTTGCGTATAAGTCAACCCCTGTACTTTTAAGAGAAAAACCAGGAAAAAATCGAAAACCCGCGTATAAGTCGAGTTTCTACTTTTAGAATAAATGGGAGCGTTTTGTCGCTAATTTTGGATTTAAACGTTATAAAAAGGAGAAAAATGAAATGTAATAAATATTTTTATGTTAAAAAAGTGATTTTAGTATCAAAAGGGTGCACTTTTGTGATCGCGATTTTTGTAGAGAGTTCGATATCGCTGTTACGATCTTTTTTTTACTGGTTGCTTTTATTTTGATTTTATATCAATAAAATTTTATGTTGTAGCTATAAAAATTATAATTATATATTATTACTATATTAGATCTAACAACATACACACAAAACTCAAAATACAAATTTTCAATTCAACAGTTAGAGCAATCCTACTCTATGGCAGCAATACACGGAAGCTAACTAGGCAGCAAGAAAAAGAGCTTGATGCCTTTCAAATTAAAAGCCTGATAAAAATATTAAACATATACTAGCCAAATAAAATATTGAATTCAGACCTGTACAAATGTACAAATTGCCAGCTGATAACCACACTGATTAAAAAGCACACATGGTCATGAATAGGACATGTTCTCAGAATGCAGGCAATAGACCCTACAAAAACTGCTCTTACATTGACCCCTGATGGCAAGAAAAAACGCGAGCATCCAAAACTAACCTGGCGTCAGATGGCCATACAAGAAAAAAATGCCTTTGGTTGACCAAGCTGGGGGAGTGCCAGCGAGGCGGCATTAAACCATTTGGGACGGAATGCCACGCTAGTGTCCTCATGCGCCACTAGGCGTTAAGAGAATCAAGTCAAGTCATAATATATATATTTTTTTAAAAAAGAGCAGTATTTCGGTACTATCAGGAAAATTTGTGAATATGCCGATTCCCGCAATTTTCGCGTAGTTGGCCGTTAACTGTAATTATTTATTCTTTTATTTCATAGTCAGACTATGTAAAATCATAGCAGAGTCTCTTTCTACTTACTTCTTTAGCATCTGCTTAAAAGAGATGGACTAAATTCGGGAAAATTTTCACATTTTCTAAAGTTTTTTCTAAGAAAAAATCAGGGAAAATTTTCGGAAATTCTGACTTGGTGTATAAATCAACCCTTAACTTTAAACATCATTCTTTGCAATAAATTTCTCGACTTATACGCGAGTAAATGGGGTATATTGAATGTTTTTCAAAATTATCTTAAATTTCACAGTTTAAATTATCTTTTTAATTTAAGTTATCTTAAGTCAAACAGTATTCAAACCACACATCAGGGCCGATCCTAGCAGGTGTGCAGCATGTGCACCGCACAAGGGCGGCCAAAGCAAGGGGCGGCTGCAGGCTGCATCATATAGTTATTTTAATAAAGCTAAATTCCTCAAGAATTTTTCACTAGATAACTTATAATAAGTCAAATAAATATGCTGAATTTTAAATGTTCAATTATCAAAGTAAGTGCTGATTTCCCGACAGCATAGCACATTTTAAGAAAAATAGATTGTTAGGAAACATTGTGTTGGTTCATTGTCCATTAATATCTACTCTTTACACACATGCTTTATTTGGTTGCAAAATTTGTGACAGAACGGGTAATCAGGCATGGATACAGGGGAGGCGAAATGAGAGAAATGGCACTCTCCTGAAGCTTGAAAGGGGTGCCTTCTAAAAGGAGCACTCAGGGCCCAGGACGGTCATTAATGTTTGCCTCCCAAGCTTTTATAGACCTAAACAATGAAGATACATTTTATATATTATATTTTAAAAAAGCTATACTGATTAGATACTCTCACAAGCATTTTCAAAAAACAATTTCTGTTTTCCACAATCACAGATGCCTGGAGAGACAGTGGAAAATTGCGACTCCCCTGAGAGTCAAACATATATGAATGACGAACTAAAATTTTGTAATTTTCCCCCTTTACAGCATTTTTTTCGAATTAAAATCACGAATGAACTGCCCGGTTTCAGATCAGGACTCTTGCCCCGGGTAATAAATTTAAGAGTAGCTCCAAAACGAAGATCCAAAAGGATGCCATGACCTCCTTGACGAGACTAAAGAAGGCTAAAAATTGCGTTTTTAGGACTTTAATTTCGGAAATATTTTGCTGTTTGAACCACTGATCTTAAGGACCCAATTGAATCTCCGATTCACCCCTTCCACCTTAACTTAATCAAACATAGCCTGAAAATGTTGGCTTTAAAATCCAAAATGTGTTTTCAGAGGACAGCCCTTCTTAATGTTATCAAAATTTGCTTAATGACAATTTTCGTATTTCTTTTTCGAAATGTTTGCGATGGAGGACCCCGAAATCCATTCCCAAACATTACTACCAAAGATAGTCTCAATTAGCATCTTTGGAGAGGCCCCTAATCCCACCCCTCAGTTTGAAATTGACTTCAGTTTCAAAAAACAGTTCGTGAGGGCACACTGAACCCTCGCCCGCTCTTTGTCCCATCGTCATCAAACAATGCGTAAAATACGATTTTCTAAAAAACTCTGGAGGAGAACTAACTGCCTGGCTTATGTAACTTTTTACTGGGATAGAGCATATACCCATCAATCGTCAAAGTGAGATGGACAAAAGTCTATAGTTGTGTTTTTCAGATGTTAATATCGAAAAATATCCGAAAGATCCGCCGAAGCTTCCCAGTTTTGTTAACGTCACCAAAGATAGCATAAATTGCATTTTTAGAAATATCCACTTGGGAGCTCCAAAACCCTTCCTTCCATAAAATAAATTTATAAAAATGGATTTTAGTTCCGAAAAATATTTCGGTTCGGAATATTTTCACGTTTTTCCTATCGTTTTCAAATATAGCCAAAAATGGGTTTTTGAAACAATAGTGCCGAGAAATTACCGGAGGAAAGTAGCCAGATCCCCTACCCTCACCAAAGACAGCCTAAATTTGCTTTTTAAACTTCAGTTTCGAAAACTTTCGATAGGAGGCGATTGAATCTCCCTCCCTCTAACAACGTCAACAAAGATAACCCAAAACTGCTTGTTTAAAACTTCAGTTTTGGAAAATTTTCGGTAAGAGCGCCGATCTTTCCTAAGCTACGGTCACAAAAAATAGCTTCGAATTGATATCAATTTTGAAAGAGTTTTAGGAGAGAACTCCAACATTACTTTTCTCCTGAAGTCTCGAAAAAGTTCCTAAAATTGCGATATTTGACTTCAATTTCTAAAATTTTTCCATGCACCTTGAATATACCCGATTCTTTTCTCCTTGCAACCAAACACAATCAAAGATTACTAAAACTATTTTTTGTACGCCAATTTCGATAATTTTCTGGAAGCTATCCCCCTCCCCTGATTCACCCTCCTCTGTACTTTCTCTGATGTCACCGAAGACAGACTGCCCTACTAGCAAAATTTCTTGCATCAACCTTGACAGATCTTGATATTATACTGACGGCATCAATATTGACGTGTTTCATACTGCATAAAGCTTGCATAAAGATTAAAAAGCAATATTACAATAACAACACGTATGCAACATTGCATTCATCTTAAAATATCAATATTGATATTACCTTACAATAACAACATTGCATACA
The DNA here is from genome assembly GCF_026930045.1 of Uloborus diversus. Taxonomy (NCBI): domain Eukaryota; kingdom Metazoa; phylum Arthropoda; class Arachnida; order Araneae; family Uloboridae; genus Uloborus; species Uloborus diversus. The sequence continues at coordinate 72,950,958 of NC_072737.1, read as the reverse complement.
TGTTGACGCCGTCAAGATGATATTGATTTTATGCTGTCGCCGCCAAGGTAATTAGTACACAATAGAACAGGTGGACCTTCGTTAATACTTGCACATGAGCACAGTTCTTTCTACCCAGCGTCCCTCGCATTGCTCGCACATCTTCCTTCTTCGAACTTCGATTCAGTCGGTTCAGAGGAGCTGCACGTGGCGTTGCATTCGTTAGGCTTCGTTAAGTTGGTTGCTTAGTTGTTAGTGTGGAATAGCATTGTTTTAGGAATAATTTATGAATGACTGGTAACTGCATTTTTTTATTAATATAGTACTAAACAAGTCATATTGTAGACGATGTGCGATCAATGTTAGAAATGGTCGAAAATAACTTTTTTCGTCCCTAGAAATTGAAACAAAGGACATGAAGCCCAAAATTTCGTATTATCACTTCAATCTCACGAGTAAGATTAATTTTATTCAATGGTTATTTATGCTATTCTTTAAGGTAAATTCATGTGTTTTGTCCATGAGATATTTTCAGTGCTGACATCCATTTGGAAATGTACTTTATTGTATTTATTTACTTATTTATTATTTTGCTTTCTTTACTCTTAAATGTGTTATAAAAACTTCCGCAATAATTCCTAACTAGGTGTTATATGTCTTTATAATACAATTAGAAGCATGAATTTAAAAAATAAGCCAAGTATTATGCAAAACGAAGAAACTTTTTTTTTTAAATTAAATTGCGAGTACTATTAATACCTTTATATGAATTTCCGATCAGATGTCAGCTTTAAGAAAATATTCTTAGGCTAGAAAACTATCTTGAAGAATAACAGAAATAATTAAAGAATGAAATTTAATTCTCGACTTTAAAGTGAAAATAATACAAATAAATAAATAGATAAAACACCTTGCAAACGTGCTGATTTCATACTGTCATGTCAATGTATTCTGACATTTTCCTGTCATATCAATATGTATGGGCAGTTCTCAAAAGGTGGGAACAAAAAAGTTAACTTTGAGCAATTTCAAAAATTTTCGAATTTGACATCAATTTTGATTTTATTCTATAGTATGCATACCTAGAACACAATATATGAACATGAAAAGACAGCAGGCATTTGTAAAAATTGTTAATTAGCAAATTAAATCAGCAATCTGTAGGTAACAGATTTTGGACATTGTTTTCCTGTAGGTAACGGATTTTGGACATCATCATAACGTAAGTTTCACCATTTTTGACAATTGTTAATCTGATTTTTAACTTTTCCAATGAAAATTTTATTTACTACTTTTTAAATTTTGCAATTTAATAATAAAGAGGATATTAATGAAATACTTGAATGGCTATACATGCTGCTCCTTACATTTAATAAAGTTTTGGAATGATTTTGAAGAAATTGATGCAAGGTTAAAAAAAAGCTTGAAATTAAAAATAATACAATTGTAAAAAGTGACATCAATTTTAATAATGAATATTTTTTCTAATGTCATAAGAATTAAAATGATGTCTAAAAAAATTATTGAAGAAAGAAATTCGTATTTCTGTTTGGAGATCGTTAAATTATGTTTCCAAAAGAAAGAAGAGAAAAAGAATTCTAAAATAATAAAAGCGGAAAGAAAAAAAAATTGCTAGCGCAGGTGATAAAGTCGCCAAAACTGGTACAGCTGACGATAAACTACATTTGTCAAATTGGAATTCCCCTCTGGTAACCTTTAGCTTATCGTATACTGTGTTGTCGCCAACGGAGGTTTGCTTGGCGATTTTAGCGCAAAATGGCTTTCGGTTCGATCATAAGCAGCCATGTTTCTACTGTAATTTATGTATTGTTCAATGTGTAACATATTAATTATGCAGAATACCAATGGATTAAAGAAGATAACATTATAATAACGTTTTTTATTGAGGTTAGAAGACAGTAGATCATCAAAAATTATGAATAAATGGACAGAATTATCGGCGTCAAGATCGTAACGCCATTTGGACATCTCACATGTATGTTTTAAAAAAATTATTTTTCTTCTAAGATACTGCATAAAAGCTTATGAAAACACTTTTAAACAATTAAAAATTGATTTCGAGGCTCGATAAACACCTTTAAAATGAAAACATCATATACTTAGTTCTCAAAAAATAGCATTGTAAAGATCGTAAATTTTGGACATGCATCAAATTTCAAACTTACTATTTTCTAAAATCGTTTACAAAGTGAATAATCTGTCTTTACTTTTGTTATTTGTGTAAAATATTAACAAAAAATTATTCAGTGTAAGATTCATACCTTTAAATTTTTTTTGAAACGTATGGAAATAATTTTAAAAAATTTTTCTTTAATGGTACATTTGCTCAGTTAACGTTTTGGTATGTCCAAAATTGCGCCTTTTAGCAAAGAAAATATTTTTTAAGGGCATTTAAAGAGCATTTTTTCCATAATTTATGTCAATTCTTGTCTCTATACAGTATTATAATTTAACTCAAAAATTTTTGAGTTAATTAAAATGAAAGTTATTTGGTGTTGAAGCTTCAAAGTTGAGGTCTGTGTTTGCTCCCACCTTTTGAGAACTGCCCACATGCAATATTACAAAAGCAGGATCATCTTGCCTAGACCTTGATTTCATGCTGTCATAACAAAATCTTGATATTATCCTGTCATATCAATACGTATGCAATATTATAAAAGCAGCCTACCTTGATATTTTCCTGATATTATGCTGCATACACCTTGTCAGTCAATATTGTGGCAGCCTGCTGACAGCATAAATGGAGTAACATAACAGTATTGAGGCAGCATTAATGCAAGATGATTTTTCTTGCATGTCAACCTTTATGCAATTTTACTGAGGCAAGATATTTTGCTTACTGGGTGTACAATGCGCTTTTACGACTAGTAAATTTTGGTATCCATTACTTTCTTCAACGATATAAATTTTACCTAAGGAGTTTCTTACTATAAAATTGTTCTACCTTTTTATAAGTTCATCATTCTTGTTTTTTTTTCTTTTTAAAATTAGAACTTGATATAGAAATTTAATGAAATACTTATATAGACGTCAAAGATTAGTCAAAATATGCAAATTACTCTTGAGGGGCGGCGCATTAGATCTTTGCACAGGGGCGGCCGACACCCTAGGATCGGCCCTGCCACACATGGCGTTACTGTGATGCGAATACAGTAACCCCTCGTTATATCGCGCTTTTCGGGGGACAAAGAAAAAGAGCGATATAATGGAGGGCATTAAAAATAGTTATGTCTATTACACAAGTAAATTGGCATTCGTTCTTTTTGACATTAGTTTCTAATGGTTTCGATGTGGGTACTATCACACACACCTATTGAAATTTAAACAAGATTGAAATGTAAGTAAATTTTCACCGTCAGAAAGTTAAAATCATCAAATGGCGAATGAAGACGATCTTTCTGAGCTACCGCGAGATAAGAATGAGCATTCCAATACCCTCTTATTCCGAGTAGGTTTTCTAATCCATTTTACTTGCTGTAGAAAGGATGTGAAAAGTAAAAGAAACCAGATTGTTTCCAGGAAACTAGTTCGCTCGTCCAGATCATTATTCCCTTCTTTGATACAAATCCTGGTTTGTGCAACCAAGTACAAATCTTTTCTGTACTAAAAGAAGGGCGTATGTTCTCTTCTACATGGGCTACTATGACACTTGCTTGATGTCTCTCACTCCTTGTAAAGGCAATGTATTAATACAAAAGAAGATGTCAAGTAGTTTACAGACCATCTTAAACTGAAATATACTGTGCGGGTACGTACATTTGGATGACAGGAATTGCTGCTGCTTTTCCAGCAAATTCAGAAGAATTGCTTCCTTTTGTTCATTGACAAAATAGAGAAGAAAGAGACCTTCTCTGTGCAATACCATGTGTTTTCAGAAATGGTTTCAAACTTAAAGCAAAGTTTTTTTTCTTATTTTAGGCTTTAATATTTCGGGAGACAGAAGAAAAGAGCGATAAATCCGAATGAGCAATATAACGAGGGGCTACTGTACTACTGTTTATGCATTCACTTTTTGTCAGTGAAAATTAAATTCCCATACATAGGTATGACAAACCAATGGTTGACATAGCTGCTCATTTTAAGTTGAACTGAACAAAGCTATAGTGAAAGCTACAAGTATATATGATGTAGTGAGAAGCAAAGGGATGTAAGAGGACAGTTTCAAGTTTCGAGTAAAATGCATTTAATAAACGCATTAAGATAAGGTCCTTGTAAGTCTTTCACTGAAAAGTATTTCTAAATCATTCTGTATAACAGTGCCTACCAGGGCTACTAGCAGTGATGTTCCCATTAATTTTTCTGAGGGTATACTCCCAGTAATCCAGTACGCACAATATGTGTATGCGATCATATGCATAATATGTCATAGTATGAAAATTTTTGTAGCTTGAGCGTATGCGCTATGTGTCTAAAAAATGTTTGAGAATATACGGTGTATATGGAGCACACCCTATGGGAACATACTGGCTACTAGTACTATCTCTTACCCCAAGACACAGGAGAGAATCACCTAACATTTTTGCTATTATGTACAAATTTTTAATTTTGCAGCTTACATCCCTTTGCTTCTCACTGTTTCCTATGCACAAAAGAACAGCCAAGTAGTTGGGGGGGGGGGGGGCTGGTATGATTATCAACCTCTAACCCCTTGGATGATTGATATATATGTGCCCCTGCTATGTCGTACTGTAAAGGGGTATTTGGCACCCCCTGGAAGAAAGGACACAGTCAATGGATTGCGTTATAACATAAGAATGTCATAGTGCTAGCAATACATAACAGAAATGATCCGCTCAATATGTGAAACTAAGAATTTATGATTATGATTTAGAAAGAGAAGATCAAACATTTTATAGAAAACTTTCTTCAAACTAAGAATGCCGGGAAATTTTGGCTCATAAATATCAATTGCTCTTATATAGAAGTTTGGTAAGATCTCATTTGGAGTATGCTGTTCAGTTTTGGTCTCCTTATCTTAAGAAAGATATTATTGGAAAGGGTTCAAAGGCGGGCTACAAGGCAAATAAATGGACTTTCTCATTTAGACTATGATTCCAGGCTTAGAAGGCGAAAAATGTACAGTCTTGAGCAAAGAAGAGACCGAGGGGACATGATTCAGTTGTTTAAATTTATTAAAATGAAAGATGTTGTGGGGCTGAAGTTTAGCACTGAAAACAGGACAAGGGGTCATTGTTTTAAGCTATTTAAATCTCAGGCTAACATGGATGTTAGGAAAAATTATTATTTTAGCAGGGTAGTGGAACCTTGGAACAGTTTACCGGAAGAGGTGGTAATGAGCAAGGGAGTAGATAGTTTTAAGAGGGCCATTGATCTTCACTGGGGATTGTAAATTGACTAGGACCAGTCTAGTTGGGCCCCCAGAGCCTGTTGCTGGTCGTCACTTTTGTATTTGTATCTGTATGTTTCGAATTCGAAATAAATTTCAAAATCAATTTTTTTTTCTTTACCTGGGTTTTCTGCTTCTGATCGCCTTGCTACATTACCCATGTCATTTCTCAAATATGGTAATCAAATTTGTTTAAGGGTATTTTTCAACACACAACTTTTGGGAAAAAACAAATGTCTAAAGTTTTTTTTTAGGTTCACTCTTCAGTAGTTATTACAAAATTTAGTAATAAGAAATGGAAGAGTTTATAAAAGTACAGGCCATCAATATTAACAGCTTTTAAAAAGATTTAAGAGCAAATTATTTTCAAAAATATTATAAAATTTTTACCATACTCACATTTTTAGATTGACCTTTAGTATTATCTTAACTTCTACACGTGAAAGTAAGAAAAAAATATGATGGAAAGTTTATATTCGCTAGAAGATGAAGATTCGGTAAAAAATAAGAATACCGCAGCAATCTGTTGGAAATCATAATTGTCGGTTCCAATTTTCAGAGAGAGACCTGCTCCCACTTTTTTTTTTTACATTTAAAGGTT